>NW_024412403.1:40442981-40468169 GCF_014898765.1 Herpailurus yagouaroundi | reverse complement strand
GAAGAAGAAGAAGAAGAAGAAGAAGAAGAAGAAGAAGAAGAAGAAGAAGAAGAAGAAATTCTTTTAATGACAAAGGCATCCAAAGATGGAGCATAAACAAATATCTATGCCTACTATTTTATTATTTTACTATAGAGATCATTTTTAATAGTAAATTAGGCAAGGGACTTCTTGCTGAGTTGCACTTTACCCATGATTACCTTGTTTTTTCAAGAATATAGAAACTATCTGAAACTGAAATCTATACACAATTAGCCAACCTGTATTTACATCTTTTCTTTAAAGCTAACTTACTTTTCAATAATTAGTATGTGGCAAAATGGGCTCTTACATGCTACCTGATCTTGTTCAAATGCCATTTGTCATAAAATCTTTCCTGATTTCTCCAGGCACAGTTAATTACTTCCTTATCTGTGTTCTCAGGAAACTCTGCTCATATATGTCATTTATCACTTATCGCATTGCATTGTGCAATCTGCTTACACATATAAATCTTTCTTTAGACTTTGACCCATTTGAGGGTTGGGGCTGTCTTATTTATCTTTGAATCCACAAAAGCAATAAATGTGTGATTTGAATTCTATGTAATTCAAAACAAATTTTTAAATGTTTTTGTCGTAGTATCAACTATACGAAGAAAGTTATACAAATCCTAAGTGCACAACTTGATGAATCATAATGTGTATTCAACTTTGGTCATAGAATGATCCCCTCAGGGACACCTGGGTGGCTCAGTAGGTTAAGTGTCAGACTTTGGCTCAGGTCATGATCTTGTGGTTCATGAGTTCGAGCCCCACATCAGGCTCTGTACTGACAACCTGCTTCAGATTTAGCATCTCCCTGTCTCTTTGCTCCTCCTCATACTCTGTCTCTCTCTTTCAAAAATAAATAAACATTTAAGAAAATTATAAATAAATAAATAAATAAATAAATAAATAAATAAATAATCCCCCTAGAATCACTCTCAGTCACTCCTCACTCAGGGGGACTTCTCAGACCTACCCTTCTACACCCCCTCAGAGTCACTATCCCTTCCCCTTGTCCCAAAGTAACCACATCCAGTCATTTCACGTCATAGATTAGTTTTATAATAAATAGTAAGAAGCTGTTTTACATAGTTTTTGTGATGCCATGTGATTTTTGGGTAAATGAATTTGTACCTTTTCTTTTTATCTCTTTATTTTATGTACACATGAATAAAACACAAACTGATGACAGGTTCAAGACCCAGAATAATTCAGATTTAACTATACCAATAAAAGTGTCAGCTAGTGTTGATAATGTGCATCTAATTTGAACATAGTGCATGTGTGTACAAATATACTAAAAAGTAACTGACAGTAATCATTTCTCTGACTTTCCAGGAAAAGAGAAACAGATACTTTTTACTTCTTATCTCAACAAACATGTCATTTCTAAGCTAGGAATTTAATTGTTGTTATGGACTGAATGTGTATGTTCTCCTAAAATTCATATACTGAAGTTCTACCCTCCAGGGTGACGGTATTTAGAGATGGGGCCTTCAGGAGGTAGTAAGGTTTAGATGAGATCTTAAGGATTCATTTCTCACATGGGATTCGTGCCCTGACAGGAAGAGACACCAGCAAACTCGCTTTCTCTTTCACCTTGAACACACAAAGAAGTCATGTAAGTACACACCAAGAAAGCAGCCATCCACAAGCTGGGGAAAGAGCTTTCATCAGAACTGTAAGGCTGCGCTCAGACTTACAGCCTCTATAACGATGAGAAATACATTTCGGTTGTTTAAGCCACCATGTCTATGGTATTTTGCTACGGCAGCACAAGCAGACGAAGACAGTGGTATTTATCAATTTTAGTATTTGGTATTTGGATCCCAAACTTCTCATCTATTTGTAACAATATTTCATTTTCCCAGGAAGTGTATAGGAAATATAGGTGAAGCCCAGCTGTGTCTCATTTCAGCTAGTATATGTATTATCTTCTTAAAACAAATTGAATTTTGTGAGTGAGAATTTGATGATAGCTTCTTTTCCCATGTTAATGTTGTAATAAAACATTGCCGGATTTCAACTAGATCTTCCACTTAAGAGGGATTGTGATCATTGAACAGTTAGTTACAACGAAGCATTGTACCCCTCTGTCAATAATGCCAAGGTTGAAAACAACTGAATTAAAAGAAATGTCCATAGATTCTTGTTATTCGTTAGATATTTTGCTGCCTAAGCTTTAATAAATTTTGAGTTACATGCTTGTGTCATTTTTGTTTTGCTCTGCATTTTTAATTTCCAAATTATTAATATCAATTTAAGGGAAATTAAGCTAGAAATGCTAGGAGAAATACACGTACTAAAAATGTTCGAATATCACTTCTGGTACATTCTGTCTTACATGTTTCAAGAAAAGAAAAGGCTGCCTTGGTTTAAATGTGCTTTGGACCATACTCAGTTCCAGGGGGACATTATTATTTACATTAATAATTACTGGTACTCTGAATCATCCAGATACATTCTTCAACTCTTGTTAACACTACTGCATTTTATTTCATGAATTATTCGATACTAATTGTAAGCAATTATTTTCTTCAACTTGACTAAATTCGCATTCCTTATTTGTGAAAATTAGCAACATGTGAAAACTTTTCTAGTGCAAATACTAGATACAGTTGACTTTCTAGAGCATGGGTCATGGAAAATTTCTGTGCTTGAATGTTGTGTTTGGCTTTTTAAAAATGGTTACATTTAAGCAGTGATTCTTTATATGACTTTGCCGAAGGTAAAACTCCAACTAATGGTGTCACTTCAGTAGAAAAATGCAGCTGTTTACTTACCGTGCTTTATAATAAGCCATGTATATTAGTAAAGAAGGAGAGGAGGAGAGAGGCAAAGAGCAGCAGAGGAGACAGATTACAGGGGGCTGTATATATTATCACCCCGAAGTCAGTAGGGAAGGCTGCTAAATGCTCTTACAACTCTAATAGCCTATCTCATGTTAATTCTAGCCTGAAGCTTCCTGACACTTCTTGTTCAGAGATAATGGGGACAAACTACTCTTTTTTTTTTTTTTCCTGGTTGAGCAGATTTTTTTTTTTTTCCCAAGGACATCAAATAAATTAAGCAGTCTTTGCAAACAGCAATACAAAAGCCTTTTGCTTTGTAGGAATTCCCAGTAATAACATGCAAGAGTTATTACCCTTGATACTTGGTAGATTTTTTAATGGCTAGCAATAATCGTTTTGATTGAATATTGGCTTATAATAGGCTTGTAAAGGAATTCAAGCACCCTTAACTGCTTTCAACCTTAGCTTCATGTGCCTCGGGAAAATCTCTCAAACAATAGATCTTGGAGTCATTAACGTGGACATATTTTATAAAAATGAAAGTTAATACCTATTAACCTCAAAATTGAAGCCAATTAAAATTGACTCTTTATATTAATTTTTAATAATTCAATATATTATTCATTGTCTTCTTTGAAAGAGGAAATTATTTTATGGCAACTTGCAGTTTAATTTCCTTAGACATTCAACTTTCTTTTAAGCCAAGACATTTCATAGTTTTCATCATTCCTGGTAGGCAAATCAAGTGGAACTCTCTGTACTGAATGCTTCATCTAAATATTCCAGTTTCTCCAACCAGCTGGGGAAAAAAATAGGATTTTTTTTGTTTGTTATAAGGAATATAAGAAAACACATTGTTTGAAATACCGGAAATCAAGGTTGTTTTAATATTTTGTTTGATATTTATGTCTCCTCAGTGAGAATGCTTCTAGGCTATACTGTTTTACTAGACTTTGAGAGTAAGAAAGAAATACTCCAGAGGCTAATCTGCTGAAAAATATGTGAAGTGATTCCACTCTGAGCCTGTGGAATCCACTAAAAACTCAGCTTCCACAGCATGAAGGACTGCAAGAGAAGCAGGTTTGAAGGCTAAATTGGACTCCGAAGGATTATGAAAAATGATTTCTTACTTGTTGTTTTATCACTTCCTGGCTATCAGGACAGGGTAGTATCAGTAATTGAAAAACACACCAGTGGAGACTTTGGAGTATTTCTGCCCAAAGGACACTACAGCATAGAGCTATGGGGGAGATGGTTACACATTGAAAGGTCTGCATCAACTACTCTTTTTCTCCTTTGAAGCCATCAGTGGTAAAAATGACAGAATCTCATAGATTGCCAAGGAATTTCCACTACTATCAGCTTTTTTCCAGCCACCAAATAAAGCATTTCTGGACTTCTCTTGCTATTTCCCCACATAGATTTTAATATTTCTTTAGCTTTCATTGGTTGATGATTTTGCTTCTATTCTGTATGTGGAGTATTGAAATGTTTATTATGCCTTTACTACACGGAAAGAGTCCATTGCCTTCTTGAATATATGCAATTTTACCACTCCCTAAGCGTCATTAGGTTGGGAACCCATATAATAGGCCTTCATTTAATAGTTATTGAATTAGTAATGTTATGCTCACATATTCTTACACATTTAAAAGACCACTTGATTGAAACAGTACTGGAAAAGAAATTGATTAGAAACCAATTGGTCATAATTTTAGGATATACTTTTTGACTTATATGCACGGAATTAATGGTGATGACCCATAGTCAGTAGAATACATTTGTTAAATGATGCCCCAGTGCTGGTGTTGGGTTATGCCAATTCCTCTACTGATCACAAGGGCACATTTGTAATATTGACTTCTAGGGCTGATGATAGGAGCTGTCACCTTAAAATATAACCAATGGGGGTAGGGAAAATTAACTGTTCATGGTATAATTGAAACATATGACTTTAGATTAAATTAGTATCATATTCTAAGCAGGCATTTAAATATAACAGTAAACTCTGGATTATTCACAACATTCACATTAATGAGTAATCATCTGTCTTAACGTTTCTCCCTCACCAGGTTTGGTTCCCCCACCCCTCCTCGGTATCTTTTTCCTACCACTCTATAACTATCTTGGGACTACAAGCCTCCCTTCTCCCCTCCACACACCCCCTACAATGATGTCTCAGGCCAGACTCTTTGCTGACACCTGCACTAATAGCAGGGTAGATTATCTACTGTTCTTAATTATCTCTCCCACAGCTTGCCTCCATTAGCTTGGATAATTGACTGTATATATAACATTCATAAGCAGAACAATGTGCTATAGAAAAAAATTAAGGGAGAGAAAAAATGAATCTTCAGTTTATATAAGATTAGCTATGTGTGGTGTCATACGTTGTATAGCATCTGGAGTTTTGGGGGCTACATCTGGTTTTCTTTTGTTGGGAAAGTCATTAAGACTTTGGAATGTGCTTTTCAAAGGGTAGGAGGAAGTGCTGCATAAATTCTTCATTGAGAAGGTATTCAAGAAAGAGAATTTCAAGAGAGAAAGTCACACTCTCACTCATGAGAGGACTGGAAACAGAAAATGATGAGAGCTGATGAAGAAGAAACAGATTGGCCATGAGTTACAGTGCTGTTTCTGAGGCCTAGAGGGGGTGAGGATAGGAGTTCAGTGGAAATTGGTCATCAACAGAATAATTATAGAGGAAGAAGAAAAATATATTTCCTTTATTCTTTGAGTCAGTCCTATTGATTGCCCTGTAATCTGTGTCTCTGTGAAATGGGTAGTGATCCCTACTACATGACTAGTAAATTCAAGTGCTGAATAGATTTAACAATCTTCCCAAGTTGACAAATGACGACACTGGCATTTAAACTCAGAGAGTATGATGCTTGAGGATGCACTGTGATGCAGCATGCTATTTGTACCATTTGTACTATTTCAAAAATTATAACTCAAAGTTGTATTGCTTTAAAAGCAAACAAATAGCAACACAAATAAAAATAATGTGGAATTATTACTACGAGTCTACATTGCCTTAAATTTGTAAATAGTAAATGTACGTAGGGAGAGTGAGAATAAAAATAAATTTGTGATTTAGTTGTCAGAGTACTTCGTTAAAAGAAAGGAATCTCAGGAATTTTAGATAAAAGCAGGATTAGAGAATTGTTCACCAGGAAAGTAATAATTCAACATTTCATCTCTCTTTGTGTTAGATTAAATAATAATGCAAAGTTCTTTAATTTTACACATTTTTAAATTAATTTCCATAATAAAAATAAAGGTCATTTATATACTTATCTGTTATAGGCACTTTAGATTACCTACTATGACTTCCTGATACATAGGTATTGAGGTTCCAGGGGAAAAAAGACAGAATTTTGCTCTCATGTCTCTTATGGGTTTGAGTGTGCAGAAGAGAAAGTGTACTTTGAAGGGATTTGTTCTTAGGTCTGGTGTGAGGTATAGTTGCTAAAAGCTTCTTCTTCTTCTTCTTCTTCTTTTTTTTTTTTTTTTTAATGCAAATTTCATCTTGCTTTGTTTTGCATGCTGTTAGAAGTGTTTGAAGCTGAAAGGTTTCCATTTGTGTTTCTGCTGACTTGCACATTTCACACAATAGGCCTTGTTATTAAGGGTCTTATCATGGTCAGTGCAATTTGCAGTGTTAGCTAATTTTTGAAACTAGTAGTGAATTTGAAATTAATTCCAGACTATTTTGGGTTCATTAGTGTCCATGAAGTGTTTTATGCCTGTTTGTTGGTTTTTAATTGATTAAAAGGGACAAAAACAACAAATGCTGCTTTTGCCCGTATGCAGAAAAGAAGTGGTGAAATCCTCAACTGAAACCGTGAGGGTAGTAGCAGCAGAGACAATATAATCAAATGATTTGGCAATAAGAGAACATACGCATCTATCCTATCTGCCATTTGTGCATCCCAAAGCACAGAATGAGAGGGACAGTGTTAAAATAATTAAGTGACAAAAACCAAGAAAACAACACAAATTTTGCAATTTCATGCATATTTACCAAAAGGGGCCAAAGTGCTAAGCATTCCATATAATCAAATAATTTATTAGGTTTGTGAGGGTAACTGCTTACAGCTAAACAACTTGTAGCTTAATTGCTTCTCATACTAGAGTAGAGTTAGAAATGTCTTTCTGCCCCCTATCCCCAAAGCAGGAAACCTAGCCTCAGGCACTGAAAGTGCTATACAGGAAACAGTAGGTAGCATAATTCAGCCATGTCAAATTAATGTTGCTATCCTGGGAACATAGATAGCATAATGAAGGAAGAATAAGGACATTTAGGAGAAAGAGTCCTTCAGTAGGACATCCCTTCTGGTTTCCATTTATGTGCATAAAATAATGATTTATATCTCATTATAAATAACATTCTGGAAATTAATTTTAAGAGACTAGATATACAGTTTAGATTCATCCATTCATTTTTCTTCTTCTTTTTAATATTTGGTAATTCTCTGTCATAACTATCAAAGTCTCTAGAAGGGATAGGGAGTGGAGCATTGTGTAAAACTTGAGAAGAAAATACTGAATTGAATGTATTTTTGTGTGTGTTCTATGTATAAATCTCCTTGTAAGCCAAGTCCATGACTGCTCTTTGCTCCTGTGGTTTAAAGTCATCCTGCTCTTGTTAGATGATAGATTATCAGCAAAGAGAAACAGCAGGTTTGAATTCACAATGATAGATAATGGGCTGAAAAAAAGTGTGTTCTTGAACTTGGTTGAACAGCCAGCCTCATCACTTGAGACATTTAAAAATACACTGGATAAAGGAAAAGAAAATGCCCTTCAGGGAAAATCATTTTCTATATGCATAGATAATCTGTCTTTTCAAGATTTTGTTCTCTATGAAAAGTGGAACTAATGATATACCAACAGGAGTCTGAGAAATCTCCTTGAAACTCACACGCACACACACAAAAGCTGACAACTGCTATGTGAGAGTGGCAAAAAGGCAGCTTGTCCTCTAACACTGGGTGAAGGGTGACACATCTGGGATGGGTTCTGCTCTGCCCATTGTGTACCCCTGAGCTGAGCCTCTAGTTCCATGCTCTAGGCCATCCTTTAAATACCGTTTGTGTAATTCACAGAGAAAGAACAGGGGGGAACAAGGAGTCATTCATACAAGTGATTAGAAAATTATGTAAGACAGTTTGCACTTTTCCGTAACTCAAGAGGTCGTATTTTGGCGCATTATGATGACCTGTGTAGAAATTACCTCCTTGGAATATTCAACAAAATACACAAAGTACCAATACAGGAGAGTTCTTAAATCATCACTAGAAAAAAGTGCTCAAAGACACAGTTCTCACACTAAGTTCCAATGATGAATACAATTTAGAAAATTATATCTATTCAAGGATTAAAGTATTAGCTTTATTTCCAAAGCAATCTTGGACACAAGTGCAGTGGTGATTAAAAAGACAGAGAGAGAAAGACAGAGAGAGACTGAAAGTCATCTTACTCCATTATTTGTTTTAATCAGCAATAGCAAATGAGATATGACCTGTTCCAGATATTTGGATTTCTTAATGTGTTGTAGTAAATAGATTGTTATTCATATTATAATAGATTGGACTCATTGCCTGGGGAGTGGCACTGCATTATAATTAAAATGTTACCAGAGGGGTTACCAGTGAATATTTCCCAGGTTCTAAACTCCTTTAACCAGAGAATTCATTGTGTTTTATAAACACTTATGTGTTACCATTGAGTAAACTTCCCAGGTTTTGGTTTTTATTGCTCTGAGAGAAGCATGAAGGAGTTTTATGTTATCTCTTCAAATACATAGTCCATCTGTGGCTAAGAGGAGGTTAGTTTTAGAAAGAACCAAATACTGCAAAGCTAGGTTATCAGATTTTTGTGTATTTCTCAACACCGCAGATAAAAATGTGCTCTAGAAAGATTTCCAATCAGTTTCTGGGAAAGAAAGTTTGCATAAAGAAAAGTTGTGTTATCTTTTTGTGATCCCCAAGCGTCCTTTATTTCCCATTTTAATTTTTCACAATACTAATTCCGGTTTCTTCGCCAGGGGCAAGGAATGTTTACCCAGGGCAAGGATCACCTTCTGTTTTCCCTTTATCCCCAATTCATCCCTGGGCTGCTCTGTTCCCTTTATGGGTTACTGACTAGAACCAGGGAGATGTGAGAAACAGGAAAAGAGCTTTTTGACAGGCACAGTAGGACTCCAGGGACCTTGCTCTGTGAATGTGGTCATTTTGCCAATACGGATACTCCCTGGTGGATAGTTTCCTGGGTTTCTCAGGTACAGGCCTTGCTGGGGACCTCTGACTGAAGTGCTTCTGAGGTGGGCAATACTGATCTCAAATAGTCCATTCTACTGATGATCCCTCTTTCAGACCCCTCTGGGGCATCCAGAGGTCCATCCTTCTGCCCAAGTCACAGCAACCTACCTACCAGGCAGTCATTTATGTGACATTTAAAAAGGGCTTCAGCCTGCACGTGGTACACATCTTGCCCGCAAGTCAGAATATAACACATACCTTTCTTCTGCTTTCAGTGAAATTTGCTTCTGTTGTGGCCTCTTTACTCTGCTAACCAGTAATTTTTATTTTATTTTTTTCAATTCTCAAAGTCCTTTATTTTACAATGTCATCCATTTGGGGGAAGGACACCCAAGGACTAACGGGTAAACAGCAGAGTAGATAAATATTTATAAACAAGAAAGCATACATTAATTACATAAAAATAGTTTTCTAGAGTAGCTTAACTCAACATGTTGTCATCAGTGGCAGCAAAGGAGGAAACCCCAACAGTGATCAAACACTTAGCCTCCACAGACATTTTAAGATAAAGTTCTGGTATCCCTTTCTATGACTAACAAATTTCAAGGGCCAAGTGTTTCTCTACATGATCCTTACACTTGGTTTAGACCAAGAGAGGGAAAATTACCTTTCCTTCAGCCAACGTTTGGACGTGCATTCGCAGGAGGAGGGTGGATATTAAAGCACTCCAGAATTTTCTCTACAACGTCAGCCTGGAAGTGGGTAATAGGTTAAGAGTTGCAAATCAGGTTTTGCCACTCTCTTAGTAACTCTACCTACAAAGTGCATTACCTCATTTGGGGAATGTGGCAACATACAGCACCTATTGTTTTGTTCTTGACCTTGTGGTTAATTAGTTAATTGAATAAGTTAAAATCCTTTTTTATGTAGATGTGAGTTTGAATTTTATTCTGAAGGCCACACAGAGTCATGATATAATTTTAGGGGAATGAAATAAATAAATTATATTGTAGGGAGTTTGTTTCAGCAGCAGGATAGGCAACAGATGCGAGGAAATGAAACGTATTTTAAGGAGATGTGTAGTAATCTAAATAAAACTTAAAGGAAATAGAATCTGTATGACTTGATTATTCATTACAGACAGGGAGTGAGAATGAGAGGAGACATCAAGCAAGGTATCTGGCTTAAAAAAGAAAAAAACAGAAAGAAATGGGTCAGTTATGTAATAGCAGCTGTGTGTTTTCACACGTATATGCATGTTATCTGTGCTAACATTAATGTATATCATGTGCATTCTTCTCCATGAATCCTTTTGCCACCTTTATTTAAAAATTCACGTTGGAAGGCTCAGAAAGATTCAGGTGACCTCCACTGTAAGCTTCAGGCAAGATTCTGGTGCTTGGGACAGCAAAACAAATAATAAGCATCATTTGTTATGTTTCCACAGGCATGATTAGAGCCCTTTAGATTATACATACATACTTTCAGCTAGAGATCATAGGCACGTAACTGAAATACTAACTTTACACTACACTATTATGCTGGAGTTTGGGAGGCCAATTCAGTAAGGTTTTTGTTTTGTTGTTTTTTTTTTCAATGAATAAAAACTTTGTTTACTTCTGCAATGGCTACTCCCATTCCCCCAGTTTAAAGTAAAGAAAGAATAGGGATTTGACTTGCTCACATGGAATCAAGGAGCTTTAGCCTGGAAATGTTTTCTTGTGAATCAACAATCAAATAAGTTAGCTGAGTGATGGATAAAATATCTCAGGGCTTTCCGAAGCCAAGTGGACTGGCTGCTCTTTTCATGCTTCCACCTCCTTGCTAACAGTATTTAGAGAAGACCTCAAAACCCAAAAACAAAGTCAGTTTGTCAATTATAGGGCTCATGACGTGCACCCTGTACTTAGATTAGGCCTCAGCTCAGTTAAAAAACATGACTTATTTCTAAATCAGCCGCAGTGGACTGTGGTAAATTACAGATGTGGCCATAATTCCTTTCAGTTACTCTTTGTTAAGAAGTGGAGTCTGTTCCTCCATTCCTTGATTCTGGGCTGGTCTTATAACTTGCTTCGGCCAGTAGAATTTGGCAGAAGTGATGTACTGATTCTGAGCCCAAGCATCAAGAGGACTACATTATTTCCTCACTTTCGGACTCTTGACTGCTTTGTGAAGAAGCCTAGATTTAACTGCTGATGACGAGAGAATGATGCAGTTATCCTTGTTGTCCCCAGACATCAGTAGACCAATACCCAAACATGAGTGCCAGGCTGTCCCAGATGGCCAGTACCCACCTATCCCACCAGCTGAGTGCAGATATATGGATGAACCCACCTAAGATCAACCCAGTCTGACCCAGCTCAGTCTGACCCATAAATGGTTGTTGTTTTGAGCTCCTGAATTTTGGGGTTGTTTGTGACCTAGGAAAAGCTAACTGATAGAGAAGCTACTCTTAATAAATTATTGACAAGCTCAATTTGCTCAAATCGCCTACTTTCTGAGATGTTTACTAAAGTCTGACTGCAGGTATTTAGTGGCAGCCTGACAAGCCAGTTACCAAAATAGGAACAAAGTACCAGTTGTCACTCACATAAACAAAATATCCACATTTTGATGATAACTATAGCTTTTCGTTTGTGTTTTATTTATATTTATTATACACTATGTAACTACAACATTGATTGAGGTGTTATTTTCTAACTTTCAAATTCCAGATTATTCAACTATTAAGGAATATTAGTGGTATTAATATTTTTAAAACAGGAAACAAGTTAGTTTCCTTCATTTCTTGTCTTTTATTTAGAATTTATATCAAAAATAGACGAGGTAAGTACTTTTATGTCCCTACTCCATCATTATTTTACTGCTAATTAACAGCATTAGGATAAAATCTTCTATCCTAGAATTAAAGATGTTCTGACCAAGATACAGGAAAACATTTATGTATTTTAAAAACACATTTTAAAAAAGGAAGATGTCAGCAAATAGACAGTAATAGGGCCACTATTTACTCTCAGGTCATACTGTCCATCATTAGTGGTTTAGATTTAGTTAATTTCTATTGGGATCTGCAAAGAGCACACTGTGACTAATTATCTCATCTATACCTCCAGGGTTTTAGTTATGTTCTCTTGTTCAGCTAAAAATACTCACATGCAATACAAGATTTTCTGTAGCTTTTAAAAAGAATTTTTGGTACATTGACTAGTAAGCACCGTCAGCTATTATATTAATTGACATTAGTCTTATTTGGAACACTTCCAACAAGCAATGGTCAGTATGAAAATAGATACCCTATTTTTCAAATGGAAACATTTTATTCATAATAAGTGTGGATAGAAGTCAACTGAATTCATTCTATCATGATATTACTGATATTTAATAAGATTATCTTTAAAAGAATAACATGAGAATAACAATTCTATGATTAATTAGCCACAAGCACATTTTTGAGCTTCGTTCATAGTTTCAACATTAAAATGAACAAAGATGAGATAAGCATAGAGTGTTTATTTTTTCTTTATCCATTTAACAACCACATATAATTTACTCTGTGGCAGACATTGTTATAAGTGTTTATGAATATTAACATAATAATCCTCATAACAACCCTAGAGATGCTATTATTTTGCTCATTTTACTAATGGAAATATTGAGACAAAGAGAAAAATTGAGGCAAAAAGAGGTAAAGAAACTTGATCAAGGTTACATGGCTAATAAATAGCTGATTATGGATTTCAACCCAGGGAGTCTGATTCTTAGCATCCATGTTTTAATGACTATACTATAAAGTTTGTTTCCTGAGTTCATCACATTCATATCATTAAATAGTTGGTCTTGTGTTCCCAAAAAAACACAATATTTCTTTTCTTAACGTGAGAAAATTTCCCTGGTATGGACTATGTTCAGCTATTCTATGTAATCTTTTATATGATATTGCACTCATAATGCTCAGAGTTGATTTTACCATTTTTTCAAGATCTAAAGTGATGCTAGATATCTAGATGAAGGTTGAAGATGTTTTTCAAATATCTGACATGTAGTCTAACCAATGCTAGATACAGAAAAGTTCTTGAGTCCTTGAGTCACTAATATTATTAATTGTATTATATAATCTTTTACACTTACCTGTATGTATATATTTAAAACTAAAATTCATAGCACCGAGAAACATTCTAAATACTCAATATTTTAGCCTAAAACCCAAAGTGAAGCAACAGATGGAGGGGAGGATACAGAGAGTTGCCAGGGGTGATTGCTAATTATCATGTACTACTGTAGGCACCAGAACTGTATGTAAATTGTCAGTTGTATATTATATTTATCACCAATGTCATCCTTTATCTGCAGGCTATTTTCAGAAGCTAAGTACTCTGCTCAAACTATTAACCACTTCATTTAGTCCAAAGTGGAAAGGGGGCTTTTATGAGTAGGAATGTATGGAGGTAGCAGTCGAATTCATAATTTAGTAATGCATCATGAATCCTTAACTTTCCCATTTAAATATTCTACTATGTGGGCAAATATAGATGCTCTTTCAACAGTATGGCCATAAAATATTATCTCCAGGAAATAAAAAATTATTCTAATGTGGCATAACACCAAGATATTATTTCTCAGTCAACTTTTAGCTATATTATTCCTTAGGGCAATATTTAATGCTACCATTATAAAATATTTTGACAGAACATAATTTCTGTAAACCTAAATGCTGCAAGGGATTTTTTTTTGAGATAAACTCAACCTTATTGTGGAAAAATTAGATAAGCTTTTTTAAACATGGGAGATTATGTTCTACAGAAGGAAATATGACTAATATCTAGACAAGACAATACAATGTCAGTTGAAACAATATGATACCTGCAATAATCTATTAAGAATGCATCCAAATTTTATATGTTAAAGTGAAAAATGTAAATGGATGATGACTAGAAATGTAAGTGTAGGCATCATTTAGAAATAATTTTTAGAGCTAAGAGAATGCAATTAGATAGCAAAAGAGTCTTATAAAATAGCAGGTATCCTGACAAGTGTTTGAAGACCCAAATGGCTAAAAGAGCACTAAGAAGCAAATTTGGGGGACACATAACAGTGAGTGAAGGTATCCATGTCTATCCTGTGTCTTTTCCTGTGACTTTTCTCCTGACTTACACCTTTGAGAACAGAATGAGGAAAAAAAATGTGAAAAGAAGCTTACCTTGAGGTAAACATTAGGGAGGTTATGTATTACAAACTCTCAGAGAGAAGTTAAACAGATCATTAGTGTTTCAAGACAGGTTTCTTTTCCTGGAACTGTCTGTAGGGCACACATGGATCAACTCTGGCATATATGAAGTCAGGTAGACTTATTCTGAGGGCTTATGAGCTTAAAGTCTGCCAGAACAGTTGATAATGAGTAACATAAATTTGCATCAGCATGCTGGAAAGAAAATGAAAAGCAAAGTTGTGTTATTGTCAACATTCCAAGTGAAAATGTGAAGAGATTTTGAATTGGACAATTAGGAAAAGTGAAAGACAAAAAAATTAAAATGAGAAGATCATAAGAGGGAAAATACAAATAATGATCCAAATAAATGCAAGTTTTTAAAAAAGTTTGTACTATTTACTTTTGAGAGAGAGAGGGAGAAAGAGAGGTAGAGAGAGGGAGAGAGAGAATCCCAAGCAGGTCTCCCGTGCTGTCAGCACAGAGCCCAATGTGGGGCTTGATCTCACGAACTGTGAGATCATGATCTGAGCTGAAATCAAAAGTCAGACACTTAATGAGACACTCAGGTTCCCCCAAATGGATGCGAATTAAAACAAGAATGATGTATTATTGTTTGTCCATCAACATGAAAGGATTTTTAAATGATAAATTAAAATACTAAGCACGGCGTAGTACAGTGGTTCTCAAAGAGTTATTATCTAGGCACTCCGGGAATCAGCATGGACTCTTCACAGAAACAACATTCTCAAAAGTATTTTCATAACACCATGACATCATTTGTCTTTTTCACTCTCAGTCCCTCACAGGAGTACTGTAGAGTTTTCTAGAGCTTATTTAATGTGTGATGAGTCATCACTCTGATAGCTAATGAAATGTTTATGTGTTTACAATTTTTTTCTAATTTTGATGTCCAATATGGTAAGTACAGATAGCACGGAATCACATAAACAAAAGCTCTTTGGGATCTTCAATAAGTTTTCAGAATCTAAAGGGGTCCCAAGAGGGGTGTCTAGGTGACTCAGTTGGTTAAGCATCTGACTTCACCTCAGGTCATGATCTCATGGCTCATGAGTTCAAGGCCCGCATCGGGCTCTATGCTGACAGCTCAGAGCCTGGAGTCTGCTTCAAATTCTGTCTTCATATCTTTCTTCTCTCTCTCAAATATAAATAAACATTAAAAAAAAATTAAAGGAGTCCTAAGACCAAAAAGATCGAGGGCTGCTTATGCAGTTGTAATGAGCCCATCAGCAATCTTTCAGAGGGTAGAAACTACTTAGTTTGAATCAGGAACCTTATAAATAATAATTTCTTTGATCTAGTACTTCAACTGATAGCAATCAAATCTCAAGTAATCATCAGAATGCAGACCACATATTGTTTCTAATGATAAAATCAAATTAATTTAACAACATATTAGAATCACCCCAAAAAATGGAAATGTTTTAGTAAGTGCTACTAAATCCAGGAAATCAAACACTTAGAGATTTAAGAAATGGATTACAAACAACAGTGGTTTTAAAACAATAAATTCTAATAAAATGATGGTCTATCTGCCTTTTAGGGGGCAGAATTGTGTGGTGGTTAGAAGTATGCCCGCTATTGGCAACGTGCCTGGGAGCCTGCCACAGCTTAAACTGTTGGCTATTATGTGAAATTTTACAGGCCACATCGTCTGTTTCAAGTTCAGACTCCAGATTTGCCAACTGAACACTATGGTGGTTCCTCCAAACACAGTTGTTGTATTAAATGAGATGTTGTATGGAACATTTAGCATGAAGCTTGGCATATTGATCAATACATGTTAGCTATTAAAAATAACTATGTAGAATACTGAAAATCAAGTTAAAATATTTATTTATTTAACAAATGTTTGCTAAACACCAACCATATACCCTGCAGTGTTCTAGGCACTTGGGTCAGATTGGTGAAAAAACAAACAAAAAAACCCCAAAATGCCATTGTGGAATACACATTAGAGATGGTTCTCTTTGGATGGTAGGGTTGTAAGTAATTTCTTCCTGTAGATGTTATCATATTTTTCCAAATTTTCTATCATGAACATATTAATTTTAGCAAAAACTAGAAACATATGTTAAACACAGAAGAAGTAAACAATTTCTATGCTTGATGGATTTTTCCACTTTTATTAAATTTAGAAAAACTTAAATTTGCAAAGAAATTATGTGATTTATTTTAGAAAAAAGAAAACACATTTTCCAAGGAACTATAATTAGCAATAACCCAACCTCTAGCTAGTTTTTAAACCAGCGGAATTAAAATAATTGTACAATATCTAACAAACAGAATTTAAAGATAGGTTAAATATATTAAATGAAGGTCAAATAATTAATGGTCAATTAATAAGTAACAAGATGTTTTAAGCTTTCTGAAAAAAAAAATTCAATACTCATACAATATCAGGAACGTTTATCGCCTCTGATAAAGTAATTCCATTTCTAGGAATCTATGACAAATAAATTATCAGAAAAATCTGAAAAAAAACTTAGGTGAAATGGTATTTACCAAGGCACTGACTTCTATATAGAAAAAAAAAGAAAGAGAAAAAGGAAAGAAAAAGAAAGAAAAAGGAAAGAACTTAAATATTAAAAGAGAGGGAAAAAGTTAAATTAAGTCAGACAGTTAGGAAATAGAATCTAATATAGCCATTAAAAATGAACTTCAATGACTCTGAGGAACAATTTCTAATGATGGTGTTATGGACTGAATGCCATATCCCCCCAAATTCATATGTTGAAATCCTAATCCCCAGCATATGATGGTGTTAGGAAGTAGGCACTTTAGGAAGTAATTAGGTTATGAAGGTAGAGCCCTCAGAAATGGGATTAGTGCCCTTTTAATTCTCTGGGAGACTCTAGAGAGTTCCCTCACTCTATCAGACAGAAAGAGAAGATGGCTATCTATGAACCAGGAAGCAAGCTTTCACCAAATGCTAAATCTGCTGACTTTGGACTTTCCAGCCTGCCGAACTGTAAAAAATAAATGTTTGTTGTTTAAGCTACCCAGTCTATGACATTTTTGTTATAGCAGCTCAAACAGATGAAAACAGATGGGAAAATGTTCATGATATAATATTAAATGGAAACTCAGGCTGCAGCATGGTATGAAAGTTGGGTCTTCACCATACAGCCATAGACATACACATTCACTCACTGCTCCTCCCCATAGTCTCAGAAAAAGAGCATGAAAGGAAATACTCTCAAATATCACATCAATTATATCTGAAAATAAATTGTATAAAATATAATGTATTTTTATTTTTATAGTCTGAATAAATAGGCATAAGAATGAAAATACTATGAATATACCACTTATCCTGAAGACTATTCCTTTTTCTGAATTTAAAAATAAGACCATGCAATGATCTCAGATCCTTTTGAAACAAAAACACTATTGGGGTCCCAGTTTCTATGACAAAGCTGTTGTCTTCAGACCCACTTTGATCCTAGGCATCCACAGTCAACATGTCACCAAGTCCTGTCATAACTTACAAATATCTTTAAATAGAGCCCCAACTTGGTTCCCTCCCTACCCTATCTTCTCCTGTTTATCACACATCTAAATCCTCAAACTTCTTTACCTGTTGTATTGCCCCTGACTGCTCACCTTACCACTTTCTCACCCTCCACAGACTTCCCAGGTGACCTTTCTAAAAGAACCTTCTAAAAGGAACTAAAAGATCCAGTCAGATCACTTCCCTGCCTAAAATCTTACAAAGATTATGTTGTTCATATAAAAAACAAGGCTCTCATAATCTGATCCCTGATTACTTTTCCAGCTTCATGTTTTACCAATCCTACCTGCAGCCTACCAAATCATTTGCTTTTCCAAACAACCTCCATATTCTTTCACACTTCCATGCCTTTATACTGATTATTAACCCTCTTGGAATGTACGTCACCATCTATGACTCAATTAATTATATTAAATTTCCAATATTTAGGTAAAAACTCTCCTTTCCATTAATCCTTCTCTGACATCTACAAGAACTTTGGGTGTTCTTTTTCTATGCTCCTGGGGAACACCTAAATTTTTACCTGTGGATTGTGACTGTTAACTTAGCAATCTCCCTTACAGCACATTTAAACTTGTTCATCCCCAGAAGTTGGAAAAGTATATGGTACTTTGATGGTTCTCATAAAATATTTTGCCTTCATAAACATATCCCTTCTCTCAACTTCATTTCTCTTCTGAATTTCTCCCTCTGCACAGGTATCTCTTTCAGAATGCACCAAGAGTGGGGTTTTATGGTTAAACAAGGGAGCTTCCTTTAAATATCAGTACTGCTGGGGCGCCTGGGTGGCTCAGTCGGTTGAGTATCTGACTTCAGCTCAGGTCACGATCTCGCGGTCCGTGAGTTCGAGCCCCGCGTCGGGCTTTGGGCTGATGGCTCAGAGCCTGGAGCCTGCTTCCGATTCTGTGTCTCCCTCTCTCTCTGCCCCTCCCCCGTTCATGCTGTGTCTCTCTCTGTCTCAAAAATAAATAAACGTAAAAAAAAAAAATAAAAAAAAGTATATCAGTACTGCTTGGGAAGGGCCTTAGTAACCTAATCTCCTGATTGCCATTTCCATTGGACTGTTAAACAAATTGTTAACCTAGTATTACTTAAAATAGTCCACGAATCTCTAGGTTCACAGGGGAAAGAAAAGAAAAGAAAAGAGGACCTTCTGTGGTCAAGGTGTATAGTCAATATACTGAATATCCTGTTGTCTCTTTGGAGAATGACAATGCATAGAAGTTTGCAAAAAGTGTTAAGAAGTCTTGTAGGAAAGAAACATTTAGTTTTAACTCAGGATTTCCCCAAATCATTTACCATGGATTTCCCTTCTAATTCAGAAGGAAATGAAATGAAGCAGGATAAGATAGGATGGGATGGGAAGGGATGGGATGGGATGGAATGGAGTGGAGTGGAGTGGAAGGGGAGGGAAGGGAAGGGAAGGGAAGGGAAGGGAAGGGAAGGGAAGGGAAGGGAAGGAAATAAAATAGCACCCATGAACATTTCAGGGAACTACTGTTCTGAAGAATAGCGAAATTTCCTTTAGGCTCCAGATACTGACAATGCCTTATAGATTTCCAAAGTTTTCCAGGATATTTTTGAAAAGAGCTCATCCCCAAAATAATAGAGTTTATTGTAGAGAAAGGTCAAACTCTCCTTTCAAAGGATTAGATACTTTTTACAAAGTACTTAGCACAGTCCCCGACACACAGAAAGGACTTAGTAGAACTTAGCTGTTGTTATTACATGTGTTATTGTGTATAGCTTACCATAAACCTATTGATAGCACCATCAGCTTAAAATAATTTTGTTCATAAATCCTGTTTTTAGGGGCACCTGGGTGGCCAAGTCAGTTAAGCATCCAACTCTTGATTTCTCCTCAGGTCATATTCTCATGTTTTGTGAGTTCGAGTCCGACGTCTGTCAGTGCAGAGCCTGCTTGGATTTTCTCTCTTTCTTTCTCTCTCTGCCCCTCCCCTGTTTGTTCTCTTTCTCTCAAAATAAAAAATAAACATTAAAAAATGCTGGTTTTTCTTCCAAATTATTTTTGACTGTAACATTTGAACTACATATTTTATTAATAATTTATGTATTGCTTATGTTATAATGCCAGAACTTGACATTTTATCATTGAACTATATTATTTTTTAAAATAATGGATTTATCATTAAAAATGTTATATTTTATAAATGGCATTAAGTAAAGTATCATGGTATATGGTTTTAAAACTGTTTTATATACATTAAGCTTTAAATGTATAACAATCGAATTAGAGAAGTCTATACTAAAGAGGCAACTTCTACATACAGAATAATATTTATAGGAAATATGATGAAGATTTAATGTATTTGATTTTATTTTTTATTTTTTTTATTTTTTAATTTTTTTTCAACCTTTTTATTTATTTTTGCGACAGAGAGAGACAGAGCATGAACGGGGGAGGGGCAGAGAGAGAGAGGGAGACACAGAATCGGAAACAGGCTCCAGGCTCTGAGCCATCAGCCCAGAGCCTGACGCGGGGCTCGAACTCACGGACCGCGAGATCGTGACCTGGCTGAAGTCGGACGCTTAACCGACTGCGCCACCCAGGCGCCACCCAGGCGCCACCCAGGCGCCACCCAGGCGCCCCCTAATGTATTTGATTTTAAAAGTACATACAACTTAGAAGAATATAGAACAGCAAGGTCCTAATAAATGGTAAATGCCATGACAATTTGCATAGGAGAAAATGAATTGCTAAACATATGGAAATATGTGGACCCTAACTAGTAATAAAAAAAATACAAAATTTTAAAAATAATACATTTTTGGTAATACAACAAAAATATAAAATAATTAAAATGCTCTTTGCTCACGAGAATAGTTTGGAATTTTTGTAATGCATTTGAAATTAATAGAAACTTTTGGCAAAGCAGTTTAGTTTTGTGTTTAAATTTTTTAAAGAAATTTTACTCTTTTTATCCAATATTCTTCATCTTTACAAATTTCTTGCTTGAGAAGGAAAAAAAACAAATGAGTTTCAATATACATATATTAAGCACTCTAATTAAAGATGCTTAGAGCAATTATGCATTTTGCGTAGGTCAAATGGCAAGAGAACATTCTATTTCAGCCTGTTTTACTCATTTAACTTGTAACTATTTCAAGTTAATATTCAAGTCAATTAATTTAGCTTTTCCAATAAATTGAAGATGAAAATGATAATTATATTCATTTTTTGGTTTTAAAAATACATAAATTTCAATTTGAAGACTACACTATTATTATCTGAATTTCTTTTTCGTGGCTTTTTCTTTTAAATCCTCAGACTTGCATTTCCAGACTAGATTGTGAACTCATTGCCAGATATACTTCCTGGAGGACAGGGGCTCTCACTTATCCTTAAGCCCTCTGTGCCTAGCTGGATATCTGGCATGGAGAACACATTTAATACGTGTTTGTTGACTGAATGTATAAACGAACAACTTCTAAATATTATCTCTCCTATTTGGAAGCTTTGCTTTCTATTTTCTTCAAGGATGTCTTCTTTGTAGTTTAGATTGGTTGTTTCTATTTAAATATATTCAGACCCTAAGGGATTGTCTCCATCTAATTTTATTCAGATGGTTCCAATCTTAAAAACAAACACAATCTTTCAAATCATCTACCGTTACTAATTTTTGGCCATTTTCCATATTTCCTTTCCTTTGTCTCAACTTCTGGGATATTTTATGGCCTAATTTTTTAAAGCTAAGCCATAGTTTTTGTGGTAGAATGAAGAATTGTAAAGGGTTTTAGAGACCTAGTAATCCAAACTTAGAGGTGTAATAACTGGGTTTCAAATAATTTGCTATTATAAAAATAACTAATGGCAAAGTCAGCACTAGAACCCAGATCCAGATTGCACTGCCCAGGCTTCTTTCAATTATAATCCTAAATTTTAAGTTTTCTCTTTCTCTGATATTGTTTTCTTTTGACTTTTCATTCATTCAAAAACAATATATTGAAGGCATACTTTTTCCAGGCCCTGGGAGGGTCACCATTAGTCCTCAAGAACAAGTGGAAAGGTCATCATTTGATATGAATACGTGCACTTGGCAGTTAGGGATGTGGAAATGGTCTCTCCCTCATGTATAATACTTCTATAGTTTTTTCAGTCTGTTGTTTTGTGTCTTAAACAAGCTGATTCAGCCTTGTGCTTAACACTGAATTTCTTTACTACTTTTTAAATTATAGCCTTCCCTTGAGAAACTTGATTAATTCATATTGCTGAAATTATCACTTTAGTGCAAATGACATATGGTTTCATTCTGTTTCTAGTCTCTCTGGTTTGGAACATATTTTTGAAACACTAATAGATTTCTTATCCTGGAATCCTCTTAATGCTTTGACATTAAACATAGGCATTAAAAAATGTAGCAGTGTTAATTGAGAATGGTAATCAGGATGTGACCACTGGGTCCTATTTCGTGTGAGTTAATGTAACTCAATTATGTCTGGTATCCTTAGCATGGAACTTTAACAATGAGCTATTGTTTTAATTTTATATTATTCTATATAGAACTGTGCTCTTTCTAAAATAACAGTATTTAAAGTTTTCAAAGTATAAGAAATACTTAATTGCTACTATAGTTGATGCTAGTGTTTACCAACATTCTTGAGTTCCCTTTGTTCAAGTTCAGTCTTTTGAAAAGGATATTTTGATATTTTAAATGTACACATTCCTTATAATACTAGTAGTTTTCTATTATTTTTTAAAAAGCCTTCTGTCCTTAAGTTTGAGAATTCAATTAAATATTGAAAAAATATTGCCATCTAGGAGGAATAAGCCGTGATAATAACAGCTGGCTATCCTAAAATGTCTATTTTAAAATTGAGATTTAAATCCAAGACTTTTCTATACCAAATTCATTTTTTCCTGCCCTACACTAACTCTACCTTCGTATTAATATCTCCCAGAGCATAAAACGAGCCCAGTGTAGAAACAGAAGAGCAGTGCAAGGGCTGTTCACAGGAGATAATGAATTCATTGTAATGAAAATTATCAAGATCAATGCGATTTGACTCTGACTGGATACTCTACGACCCCTACCTTTAAAACCAATATAGACAAACAGAAATGGTGGGCACTAAATCTGCTCCGGAAATTCTGGGAAAAGTAAATTTTATTCCCAAAAATATTTTGGGAAGGCAACTTGCTGACTGACTCTAGTTCTTTCCCTTATACTTTTATTTTGTTTTGTTTTTAGAGGAGAACTTTCACATCTCATGCTGGGCTTTTTTATCGGCCATTTTCTTTGTATCCTTTCAATGCTACTCTTCTATCTGTTACAATTTGGATTCCATCTCTCTCTTCACCTGCCCTATCCCAACCTAGACAATACTCTTTGACTATGTCTCTTCAAAGGCCTGTCTTATGTACTAAAATTAGCCTGCACGACAGACTTTGATTCAGCTCTTGGTCTGTGTAACGAGTTGGCAAATTTTAACTACAAATTATAGAACAAACCAAATTTATAATAGCTTACACATTAAAGAGTCAAGAAATGATTTCGCATAACTGCAGTCTGTTAACAGAGCAGGTTGTAGAATAGTCTGACCAGATGCTAAATAATGTCATCAGGGACCCATGCTTCCCACACCATTGTCATCCTCGGTCTCAACTGCACACTGAGCTATGTTGCTTTGTGCTTGCATTATGAAAGGGAAGGATCATAATTTTTTTGGAAAGAAAAACTTTTTCACATGTCCTCAGTTGAGGACATATCTCATAAGTCTATATTGGACATGAGATTTGCACAATTGGTTTAGAAACCCATTTGGGCATCAACTACTAGTATATGGACTCTGTGAGAATAGACACCAACTAGTTCGTGACTATTCCCAGTGCCTAGATATTTTCTGGCATGTAATAGAATTTCACCTTACAATCTTGAGTAGATACCAAAACCCCCATGACTACTCCATGTGGTAGGTGACTACAAGACTTATAGATGAGAATGCTGCCAGGAAGTCAGCTGAATGACCCTCTGTCCATTAAGCTCACTGTGCTTTCCTCAGCTCTTTCAGATCCCTCTCCATGTAATCAACCCTGCCTTAACTCCTAGAACAATCTTGACTTAAGAGTTTAAGCCAGACTCTTTTTTGCCTTTAATTCTTTTATCACCATAATGGAATTAATGCTGCCTATCTTTTTTTTTTTTTTTTTTTAAATTTTTTTTCAACGTTTATTTATTTTTGGGACAGAGAGAGACAGAGCATGAACGGGGGAGGGGCAGAGAGAGAGGGAGACACAGAATCAGAAACAGGCTCCAGGCTCTGAGCCATCAGCCCAGAGCCTGACGCGGGGCTCGAACTCAGGGACCGCGAGATCGTGACCTGGCTGAAGTCGGACGCTTAACCAACTGCGCCACCCAGGCGCCCCAATGCTGCCTATCTTAAAGAGGGGTATGCAAAGCATCTGATACTGGGCCAGACATATAGAAGGAATCTGATAAATGGTAGCATCTTTTTCTGGACTCTTGATTAACACTAAACTAATCCAGATCACAATGTGGGATCTGTACTGTGCCACTAGTCATATTTGTGGCAAATCTGACCTGAGACCTTGGGTCACAGGTGGTTGACCCTTGAGCCTCACAGTTTTTAACCCTCTCTGGTGTCCTCACTTTGAAAATGTTTTTGATACCAGAATGTCTGTGCTCAAAGTCCTAACTGTGCTTGTCACTGGCCTCAGCTTCCGATTTGGTTTCCACTTTAATTCATGTTCTCATTGCCTGTCTAATCTCTTAGTTGTGCCTGGGATGAGTGAACCTTGCTTTGCTCTGATTTACTCCCTTATGTGGGAGCCGGGACTACCTCAGAATTCAGTTGGTGACTTAGAGTCCCATATCCAAAGACTGAGTTCCTCAAAGCCAGTGTCTTCCTGCTGAAGTGGACACCCATGGGTCATCTAACTACATTGTCCATGCTTATGCTTATCTGTCTTACTGGTGCACCTCATCTCTAAAGCTTCAAACCTAAAACCCAGGTCTTTACTAAAAACCATCACACTTTGTAACTCTATGACTATGTACCCTGCAGAATGGCTAGTAACAGCCAAAACCACTTATAACAACCATTCTGCTGTCTGGGATAATTTATTTTTGTTTATTTTTTTATTTTTATTTTTTTTTAATTTTTTTTTTAATTTTTTTTTTCAACGTTTATTTATTTTGGGGACAGAGAGAGACAGAGCATGAACGGGGGAGGGGCAGAGAGAGAGGGAGACACAGAATCGGAAACAGGCTCCAGGCTCTGAGCCATCAGCCCAGAGCCCGACGCGGGGCTCGAACTCACGGACCGCGAGATCGTGACCTGACTGAAGTCGGACGCTTAACCGACTGCGCCACCCAGGCGCCCCTGT
>NW_024412403.1:40330734-40442881 GCF_014898765.1 Herpailurus yagouaroundi | reverse complement strand
TTTTTTTTTAATTTTTTTTTCAACGTTTATTTATTTTTGGGACAGAGAGAAACAGAGCATGAACGGGGGAGGGGCAGAGAGAGAGGGAGACACAGAATCGGAAACAGGCTCCAGGCTCTGAGCCATCAGCCCAGAGCCCGACGCGGGGCTCGAACTCACGGACCGCGAGATCGTGACCTGACTGAAGTCGGACGCTTAACCGACTGCGCCACCCAGGCGCCCCTGTTTATTTTTTTAAATATTTATTTATGTATTTTGAGAGAGAGAGAGAGAGAGAGAGAGAGAGGCAGAGAAAGGAAAGAGAGAGAATTCCAAGCTGGCCTGGCTCCTTGCTGTCAGCACAAAGCCTGACAGAGAGCTCGGTCTCATAAATTGTGAGTTCATGACCTAAGCCTAATTCAAGAGTTAGATGCTTAACTGACTGAGCCACCCAGGTGCCCCTGGAATATTTTAAGTGCCAGTCTTTGGTTTCTATTAATCAGTCATTCATAGTCTTGTCTTCTTCCCAACTTTATACTTGACCCACTGTCTCCTCAAATACGCACAGATTTAAGGAGTTATAGAATTTTCTTCTCATTGCTTATTTTTTAAGAAAAATATAAGACTGGGTGTGGAATAAAGATATATTGGAAGTGATAGAGGAAGGAGAAGGAAGGAGGAAGAGAGAAGAAACTTATTAAAGCACAGTTTTTAATATCAACAATCATAATTGCTAATTTCTTACTTAAGAGTTGTTTTTTAATTTTTTTAAGTTTTTATTTAAACTCCAGTTAGTTAACATGCAGCATAGTATTAGTTTCAGGTGTACAGCACAATGATTCAGCACTTCCATACAATACCCAGAGCTTATCACAAGTGCCCTCTTTAATCTCCATCACCTATGTAACACACGTCCTTACCCACCTCCCCTCTGGTAATGATCAGTTTGTTCTTTATAGTTAAGAGTCTGTTTCTTGGTTTCCTTCTCTTTTTTTCCCCTCTATGTTCAATTGTCAACATGGTTTTTAATTATTCCTTTCATCAGTGCTCATCTTGCAGATTTTTTTTTTTTTTTTGGAAGGGAAGACAATGCTGAAAGAAAGTGTCTGCTTATCTTAATTAATCCCAAATAGGTGAGCTCTTCCAACTGAGCAAATTTAAGAGTATGTCCAGTGGTGAATATCTGATAACTAAATGGCACATCATCAGCTACAGTACTTTCTACAGTAGCTCAGGGGGCTCCGCTCAGTCCTGACAATGGGAACAATTTATACATTATCCCCACTCATGGTAGGTAATGATGTACTGATTTACATTTTTTGTACCCTTCTCCATCTACTTTTATTTTTCTTCATCATTTTGTGAGGCATTTATTTCTGTGGCCTAGCTCAAATTATTTTTTGTATTGAAATGTGTTATAAGGGTTATGGGTAAGTTTTAGAAAAATCCTCTACATATGTTATGAGAAGATTTGCTATGCCTATACCATGCTTTTTCCTTATTATGGAAAGCAGATTAAATTGACAAGCCAAAACTCTGTTCTCAAACAAAATACCCTGAAGTCTGTTTGTCTTGTAAGAAATTCTATGTAGAAGCCATACATGTCTGTTAGGATAGTTGCATGTGTGCATATATGTAAATGAGTTTATTTTGAATTGGTGTGTGTGTGTGTGTGTGTGTGTGTGTGTGTGTGTCATATAAATGTTAGTTCTCCAAGGAGGACACTTGTGTTGAGTACTGGGTGTTGTATATAAGTGATGAATCACTGAATTCTACTTCTGAAACCAATATTGCACTGTGAATTAACTGAAATTTATATTTAAAAAGTTGAAAAAATGCTATTTCTCTATTTAGATATCCTTATATATATATATATCCATATTCATATCTAATTCTAAATTTATATCATCTTTGATGCTTTATGGAGGTGCTTTATGGAGACCAAGGAGTCTTTCTGTCTTTGCTGATTAATGAATCCCAAATACCTAGATAAGGGACTGTTTTGAGTGAAGGAAGGAATGTTGTTAAAATATGTTTTGTAAAGTATTGGGAAAGCTTGTCCATCAGTGTTCTAATATAAAAAAAAAAAAAAAGGAGATGTTGATTGATATATTTGTATCCTTAGTGAAATAGTAATTGTGTTTAGAACATCTCCTCTAGCCTGGAGATCCAAGTTTGCCTGTAGGGGCTTAGCTATAAGTCTAGGAAAAACCCACTGCTGTCCACCTTCAGTGCTCTTTAAACCCCCTAGGATCAAGGATCCTGCGATTCTTTGAAAAGCGACTGACTCTTATTTTCAGAGAGAAATCTGACAGCAGTGTGGGCACATGAGACAGTCCCAGTGTTGTTAAATTTATAAAGAAATAAACTAGCGTATAAAAACAAAAGGTCTCCATTTTTGAGTGGGTGATAGAGTATCCATGTATTTCCTAACAATGGCTCTAGGCTTTAGAATATACCAGGTCTAATTGTGAGAAAAAATGAAATAAAATAAAATCCATGTCAAAAGTCTAAGAACATTAATAAAGCACAGTTAACAAAAATCCTAAATGCAAGAAGTTCCTGGGGCTTCTGTGTCAGTTGAAAAGACAAGTGGGCAAACATATGGTTGGTATAGTTGGCTGCTTTTTATTCAATATTATCTTTAAAAAAACTTTAATATACAAATGTATTTCAATCAGACTACAGAATTAAAGGGTTTGATTTTGTAGTTGAGACATTTTAGGTCACTCCCATTGGTGGGAATTTAATTGATAATCTCATGTCTACTTTTTCATCCTTAGTATAGGAATCCTGACTACATAAATAACCCCTGTCCTTGCACCACATTGCTGTTATTAATTTTATTTGCAGAAATCAATCCATTTCTGGTTCTGGAGATAGCAAATGGTACACAGCACTGCCTGCACGCCTACATTCCTGACATGTAGTGACTGCACCCTCTTCCTTTCACAGATGAGGACATCCCTGGCATTCTACAAAAATTTCAACTGGAATCAATCCTCAGTTGGCTCTCTATACTCCACTTTAGTAATACGCCCTGATTTCAAAGAAATGCTGACATGTGGAAGATTAGCATGAAGGTGAGAGGGAGGAAAGAAATCATGCCAGTAAGCCCTAAACTTATGTATGTGTTGAATATTTCATGGGTAACTGCATATGGGATTGTGTTTTTTTTAAGTATGTGTAACATCTGGTTCTTTTTTTCACTGAAATCGTGTGCAGTGCTTTTTTTCCACTTAAGAGCAGATTTTCTATTGTTTCATAAATAATTTTGCTATTGTACCAAAGGCATTTGTATTAATTCAATATGGTGCATGAGAAGTGTTGTGTGGAATGGATCTGACCATATTGTTTATTGATCTCTCCACTTACTGGCTTTATGTTCATCTTCAGCCTGCTATCACATCATCTGGATGTGATATTCATCTATGATCGGTATTCATCTGGATGCAGAAATTAGATATAGAAGGAAATCTTTCCTTCTTTCTTTCTTCTTTCTTTCTTTCTTTCTTTCTTTCTTTCTTTCTTTCTTTCTTTCTTTCTCCTTCCTTCCTTCCTTCCTTCCTTCCTTCCTTCCTTCCTTCCTTCCTTCCTTCCTTCCTTCCTTCTTTTCCTTTTTTTGGAAGGCTGGAGGGGACGGGAAATAAAGATTTTAAGGCTGCTACATTCTGCAAGAAAGAAATATTTATATATACATTTTCTGCTGCTGCTCTCCACTTAACAAAGTAACAGCATTGGTGTGAGGATCTGAGACTTGACAGTAAGTTCCACTGTGGTTTGCATTTTGCCACACAGATAGACGTAAAACACACCTGAAATCTTTCTGAGCATGTGGGAAGAAAAGCAGATTTAAAGCTCAACTTGTCAGTTTTACAAACCAGAAAGATCTAGAATTTTTTTCAATTTTGTGATACTGTGACTTCTTTTTATAATCCCAGTCTTAACCTCCATTATGATGCAGGATGAAGACCTCACACCATGCTCAATGATCAAGCTGAGGGCACCCAGGAGATACCATTCTCTCTCTACCTGTAGGTGGAGACTGGAATGTGTCAGCCTTATATGCCAACCTTTATGCTAAATTTCTGTCTTGCCCCACTGTTAACTCAAAATAAGCATGCCTAAGGGCACCGGGGTGGCTCACTTGGTTGGGTATCTGATTCTTGATTTCAGCTCAAGGCATGATCTCTCGGTTCATGAGATCGAGCCCCATGTTGGGCCCTGTGCTGATAGCGTGAAGCCTGTTTGGAATTCTCTCTCTCTGCCCCTCCCCTGCATATTTGCTTCCTCTCTCTCTTTCTCAAAATAAATGGATAAACATTAAAAAAAAAGCATGCCAAAAACTGAAATTAATGGGCGTCCCCCCCCACTAAAGTAGTATTTTCTTCAGCCTCTCTTTAACAATGGACCCATCATTTCAATATTTCTGCTGCCACCACACTTTGTCTAAAGCACACGCCTTATACTTTGACAAATTCAATAGTTTTTTCATTGATCTGCCTGCTCATGTCTTCTAATTGGATCTGATAACTGGTATATTGACTGTGAGATTTTAATATATAGTATCTGCATATATATTTTTTTATACACATTTTGCCTCCTTAATTTTTTTCAGTGATTCTTTGTCTCTTGGAGGATGATGTATAAACCTTTAAGCCTGGCATGAATAGTCCTACCCAATCCAGGCATAATGTACCCAATAGCACACCTGCTACCACTATAAAGTGGTTTTATAGAAGCTTCATGGTTGTGAAAGCAATTGACACATTTGAGTTAAGTGATAGTCTAGTCTCTTCCAAATTTATGACCCTATAATTCACAACTCTTTGTCTTTAATTCTCACTTAGTCCCACTATTCTTGACACAAACCTTGTGTCTGTTTAATTATGCATGTTGGAGATAACAAATCTTTGGGGGTGTATTTTGTACATATCCAAGATCAGCTCACCAATTAAAGACCATTTTAAATTCCACCTCATGCATGCATTCCTTCTTGGCCAGCTAATCCCACTCTTCTGACTTTATGTTACACTTGCTGTCAGAATCTCTTATTTAGCATTATAATCTGTTGGGATGGATTGCTATTTATTTTTCTATTGATGTGTTTCTTATTAGATTGTGAAACCCTGAGTAAAAAGTGTGTATCTTATATTACTTTCTTTCCCCACATCTTGTACAATCACATTGCACTGTGCATATTACAGACACCCACTGAATATTAGTCGATGGTGTTAATGATCCTTTACCCAGGACTCCAAGTCAGTGCCCAGCTCCAATTTGCCTGCTGTACCAAACCTCACCTGACTATGAAGCCAAAGTCAGTTTTACAATCTCTGAGAGTTCTTTCATATTTTAGACAGTTTCTCCTTTTCCTAGCACCAAAATTAGACTTGTAAACAATCTTCTCTTTCTTCCCCACCCACTCCCTCTCCTCTTCTTTTAAAGATTCTGGGCACATAGTAAGCTCTTATGATAAATACTTATGATTGACCAGCAACTCCTCTGAAAACACCTGAAGCTTTTTCCAATTCACAGATCTGTAGACTTATATAGAAGTGTTAGGCTGTTATACAACTGGATCATCAGTATACCTGGAACTTAACAGGAGTGTATATACAACCACAAAGTATTGTCTCTATCTTCCAACAAAGTATATGTGCATAAAAAGCCAAGCTAAAGGACTATGGGAATAGCTCAATGAGAATTTGCTGGCCAGATGGCAGCTTGGGGTGACTTCTATGCATTTTAGTACACTACTTCATGCACTCTGCTCTTAAATGCACTGCTTCTGTGCATATAAAGTTTAGCATACATTTATCAGGCCAGCCAAAAACCTGTATAGAGAGGAGATAATTCAGAAACCATAGGACACACTGCCAGATTAGCTGTCTCCATTATCACAGTCCCAGGCATCCCCAATGACTAGCCACACATTTTTGCATGACTTCATTCACTGGTTTGTGCCAAAGAAAGACAACAGAAGGGAAAGGCCGGTGTAGACAGCTATGCCAAATGGAAATGGCGCCACCATACCCAAGAGTGTCAGCCTTAGTAAACCAGGGCTGAGGAGACAGCCAAGGGGTGGGGCAGCCCAATATAAATATAGATAATATTTGTGGTTTAACTCCCACACAGTTATGCAGAAGACATTATGGATTGGCTTACAATTTGATCTGGTATTTTTAAAAACACTAAGGCATAAATAAAAACATGAGCTAAATGCATAAATAGGGGTCTCTGTCTACCATGTGCTAGAAAAATATGTCAGGGTCTTAGGACTAAAATAAACATGATTTCTACCATGTGCTAAAGCTATTAAATTTTTCCCAATTCAGAATGAAGCAAAACATGAGTATTAAGTAGGAAAATTAACTTTTCCTCTCTTTCTCATTGTAACTCTAGGCAAAGATAGGAAAAATGAGCAATTATACAGTGCTTTGAATTGGTACATAAAGCCTATCAAGATAACTCATTATAGAAAACAAACTTCTCTCTTCTGCCCTGTACTTTTATGTTGAAGGAGTTTGTATATTGGGGATAATCACTTGAACTTTCCTTTATTTTTATTCTATAAAATCAAATCACCAGGCTTTCTTATTAAGTAAAAAAAAAAAAAAAAAGTTAAATAGAGGAAAAACAAGAAAAACAACTGTTTAAGAAAACAAAAATTCAACCAAATAAATTTGAAGATCGAATTGTCTTTGTGAAGCGATTTACAAATAGGGCAGCAAGTAGAGTAAAGTTCCTCTGAGAAGCTGTCCAGTAAATGGGAGGTTTTTATAGGAAGGAGGGTGGGGCAAGAAGTTATTAGCAAAAGAAGAAAAAGAATTGTTTCAGGTAAGGTCACCTTCCCTTAGGGAGAAAAACAGGAAGTCTTACTGGGTGGAGCACTTCATCTTCCTTTGGGAGGAGTGAAGAAGGCCCAAGTGACAGATTACCTCATTGATGCTAAACAGAAAATTCCAGACTGATTGGCTTAAAATTCCACCCTGGAGAAGTTGGAACTGCAATTAAGTCTTGTTTTGCTGTCCTGGAGGCAAATGACTCCATCTTGGGCTTGTGGCTTTCTTTTTAACAGAACAAATGTTTCCATGTAGGAACCGATTTCAAAAATTTTAAATCTTATTATTGTTTAAATGACCACGACTATTTTTTTTTTCCAAAAGAGAAACTAAGAATAAAAAATGGAATAAATTGAGGGATGAGTCATAGGTATTACTTCAGTATGGTTTTCCAATAGACTAAAGATAAGGATATCAGTATTTTTGAGTTTGTTTTGCTCAGAGGGAGTGAATAAATTCCTTTTCAGCAGGGAGAAATTCAAATTATATATGTGATTTCTCTAAAACAAAGTTACCTTTTCCTACAACATGTGTAAGTACTTGGATCGTGTATAATATGTCCATGGTTATTATTTTTCTAAATGAATCCTCATATTTAGATCTTTTCTACCTTAAAGAGATACCACTGTTTCTTTTGTGGTAACTAGTCTTCACACCTTATCTTTTCTAGGGCCTGAAACAGCACAGCTAATGTTGGTATTTTCATGTAACAGATTAATCACTTACCGCAAAATTGGTATAGTGAAAAAAGAACACGCTTTGCACCACAACAGATAAGAGTTCAAATTCAAACCGTATGCTGTACCTGTTGGCTATACTTCATTATGCTGCATTATATTTTCTTTCTAATATACACTTCACATTGAGACAGGGAAACTAAAGGGACCCCATGGAAAAAAAAACACTTTTTGCTCCTTTTCCTGATTCTATTCTTGCTAGGAACCTGCATCGCCACCTTACACATGGCTTATAATTCAGATAATGTATGTCCTCCTTATACAGGTCAAGGAGTTAATGATTTCTTTGGAGTCTTCCAGGAGCACAATAGATAACATCTAGGGAGTGACCGGATGGGGTCATCGTGAATGTTTTCCAAGCCCACTGACTCACCAAGAACCCTAGCTCCAGGGAATAAGTGACTTGTGGAGGACATCTAAACACTCATCTTTGTTCCTGGATGCCTGAGAAGATGCGTGCACAGGACCACAATCCTCAGTAAAAACCCAGACCCCAAGCAAAGATGAGACTCATTCTTCTTACCTTTCCACGTCTCCTAGACGCTCTGTCTGTATCTTCATTCTCTCTGTACTTCAGTAAACCTTGCTCTCACTTCCTCTTGGCTTGAGTTTGATTTCTGTCCTACACGAAGCCAAGGACCCTCTTGGCAGGTCCTGTGGGATTCCCCACTGGGTCCTTGGACTCAGCCAGCTTGCATCAATATTACTTCATTAATTTCGTCATTTGTAGAATGATGATAATTTGTAGTTTTGTTGAGATGATTTGTAAAGTGCCTGGCACATGGTAGTCCTAAATAACTATGAACTCTTATAATGGCCTTTTAACCAAAGTAACCTTAGTAAAATAACAACAACCCTAATTTCAGTTTTTACAACAACAACAAGAACAGAAAGATATTAATAACACCTGGAATACAAAGCTAATTGTAGCAATTCAGTAGGATTATGTTCAAATTCCCTGGCAAATAATCTTATTAATAATATCCAAAAAGGGAAAGGAAGTTAAATGACAAAAGTAGAAAGAGTAAGAAATCAATTATTAAGTTTAAGGCTAAGAATGCATTCTAGGGAGGGAGTAACCCAGTTTTTATATAATGCAATTGAAATATTGCAGAAAAGCGATCCACTTTTTTCTTCCTTGACTTTTCTACTGGTCTAAGATTTTCTCCTCATTTCTTAAGAAAAACAAAGGTGGGGGGGCAGAGATTAGGATCATGATTATATAAGCAATGCTTGAGAACATTCCTTTCAGAAAAGAAGCAAAGTTTACATCATTGAGAGGAAAAGATGAAGCAGTTTATTTTAAAAAACAATTTTTTTTAATGTTTATTTATTTCTGAGACACAGAGAGACCCAGCATGCGTGGGGGAGGGGCAGAGAGAGGGAGACACAGAATCTGAAGCAGGCTCCAGGCTCTGAGCTGTCAGCGCAGAGCCCAACGCGGGGCCGCGACTCACAAACCTTGAGATCATGACCTGAGCCGAAGTTGGTTGCTCAACCGACTGAGCCACCCAGGCGCCCCAAGATGAAGCAGTTTAGACTATCTGTATTGATTGGGGAGGTTTGGGTTCGCAACATGCTTCACCAAAATAAATTTAGAACCACAAAATCTAAGAGATCCTTATTTGCAGTTTCAGAACCAAAATCCCACAAGCAAAACATTAGAAATACAGGCTTCTCTTTCAAGATGAAAAAGATGACTTGCTTTCCTTTTTTCCCTCCCATTTTTCTCCACCAGATCGTGCCAGTATTTCTCTACTTTTATGTTTTGAAAATAGAATTCCATTGAGGCACACATGAGAAAAAGTCACTTGGTAACAATATTCCTTCTCTATGTGTTCAAATAACATGGGGAGAAATAGATGAAAATACGGAAAGTGTTCCTAGACTTACAGAGATAAACGGATTGGAACAGTATCCACCCAGCACGAAAGCGCCTCTTAAGCTGAACAGATCATCTTCTAAGGGTGCCTGAGGGAATTCATTCTCCTCAGGACTCAGGCATGCTCTCATACCAATTAAGATGATGGACTGTTTATTTAATAAATTTTCCGATTGTAAAAGAAAGTATATATTATGAGACGACAAATTGCTAGGGCATGTTTTTATTATATTATAAAAACCTTTAAAACACTTAGTGACAATAGGAAATGGCTTTTTGCCATAATTATTTTGAAGTTGTGCTTACTTTATTCTTCTGGGCTGGCACACTGCAGTATTTATAAGAGACTTGCCTTAACCTGTGGGCGATTTATCAGCAGGAAGGGGCTTACAACAACAGTGAGTGCAGCCTTTTACAGGAAGAGATTACCAGCATCATTATTAGCAATACTTACAATGATACTTAGTGTAATAAATATGCTTATTTCCAAACTGATGTGAGCAAAGAGAATCCCTGCGCTGAGGATTCAGAGGTAGGATGCTGTTATTCGTTAGAGATCACATTTGCATGTGGTTTGGGCCAAGTCATGCAAATACTTCTTTGCTTATCTTTCTGGTTTTAAGTATTTGGTAGCCAATTACTTGACTGAAGTGAACAAAATCCACTCTTTCTGAATTACCCAAACTCAATAAGAATGAGGGCTAATTCTGATTGTTTCTGAATTACCATAGTTAACCACTCTCTGAAAATTAACCATATGGTTCTTTGTCCAATTGAGGATAATGTTGAGAATGCCTGGGGACCTCAGTCAGAATTAACCTGGGAGAACTAAAAGTCAGACTATTTCATGCAAACTAGGCCTTGTCCTTCTTTTTTTTTTTTTTTTTTTTAATTTGAGAGAGAAAGACAGTGCATGAGAGGTGGGGAGGAGTAGAGGGAAAGAGAGAGAGAATCTTAGGCAGGCTCCATGCTGAGCTTGGAGCTTGATCCCACCACCCTGGGATGATGACCTGAACCGAAATCAAGAGTAGTCCGTTCAACCGACTGAGCCACCCAGGTGCCCCTAGGTCTTTTGTTACTTTTGTTATGTGTGAAGCAACTTCATTTATATTTCCTTAACTGCCTCCTCTACCAATTGATCATGTGAATAAAAATTAGGAACTTTCATCTCTATCACTAACTGTTTGTGCAACATTAAGCTCTCAAGTCCTCTAAGCATCTCTTTCCTCATCTTTAAAGTGGCCATAGTAACACAGTGGGTGTCATATAGAAAGGTCTGCTTGGGATACCTGAGAAATTGCAAGTACTCTACTGATGACAAAGACTATTATCATCATTTACCTTGAGCATCTTCAATTTGGAGCTGTTGGTGATCTCATTGAGCAAACTAGTTTATGAAGGTTGCAGTCATAGCAGTTGGCAGAAAGGTAGGAGGTAAAATGTGGATTGTGTTACCATAGGAAATGTTCTTATTTTTGTGTAACATTAAAATACTAGAGAAATTAAAAAGAAGAAAACCCTATCGATGCAAATAAAACACTGGGAAATTCCCATTGCTTTTCTTCACAGGCTTACTATCGATGTATTTCCAATACCTATAGAGAGATGGCCCTTGATAACACAGCAAGACAAGGCAATGCTTCACCATCACCAATACTAACATCTTTTCCCCCACTCCCAGGTGCTCAGCTTAGAGCCTCACTTCAGCCTGCCCTTCTCTTCTGTTCTGAAATTTTTTTATACATTGGCAGTTTTGAATATCACCTTCTATTTTATATATGCTTTTCTTACATTTCCAGCCTCCAACATTGCCAGCTCTAAGGCCATGGACCTTAATATCCCTTCCCTACACCCCGCAAAACAAAAAACAAACAAAACAAAACAAAAGTTCTACTTTAGACTTTTTCTCATTTCTACCCTTTCCTGCTACTTCTACAGTAACAGAAAAATCTGTCAGAAGCAATAGCTTCATGGTTAAGAGCATGACCTCTGGAATCAGAGAGACCTGATTGTTATCTGAATCTAACATAGTCCATATGGTGATGTGGAAATTTATTTAACTCAAGTCTTACTTCTATCCATAAAATGGAGCTGGTTAAAGTGCTTCATGATTAAGTAGAAAATGCATGACTTAACAAAATATGTAGTGTATAGTAAATGCTCAGAAAATATTAGCTATTTTTATTGTACCTACTTTATGCTTTATCCTACTCGGTTCTCTGCTTCACAAAATGATGCCTACTATATTTCACATAATCAAAGATTCCACCAATTTCAAGATATATCATTACATTATATACTACTGAAGTGAAAAACACTTTCGTTATCTGAAATATGAGACATTATAGATTATAATACATAACCTAATTTTGAAGATGTTAAAATATAAATTAAAAATGTACATTTTAGAATCAGTAAATCTAAGGCAAACATGTCAATGTTTTGATGCGTTAATGGAAGCAAAGTAAAATATCCTTTCTTAAACTTTGACATGCATAAGAATCATTTTAGAATCTTTTTAAAATGCAGATTATGATTCAGAGAAATGAATTTCTGAATTAGATTCTCACTCTTTGATTGAGCCTGGGATTTTACACTTTTAACAAGCGGCCAGGTAATGCTGACGAAACTGGTTTAGGGTCCACACTTGAACAACAAAGAAGTAAAATTCTGGCGTCCTAGCTAAAGGTCATTTTCTGAAGATAATGTTTTCAATCAGAATGATTAAGAAAAGTATTTCCAAACTACTTGTGCCCTATACCAGAAACTCCCCTCATTTTCCACTACTCATTTCTCTTTGTCTGTCTGTCTGTCTGCCTGTCTCTCTCTCTCTCTCTCTCTCTCACACACACACACACACACACACACACACACACACACACACACATATTCATACATGTGAAAACACAGTGAACCACTGTTAACTTTAGTTACAAGATGAACTGTTTTTGTAGATCTCTTGATTTGTGTCAGGGTGCAAACATTCTCCCTTTCTTAGAACACACCGGGAAGGAACAATGCACAGAACAGAAAGGAGAAGTTTATTTGAACAATAGCCTCTTGTTTGGTATTCTAACAGAATGCGAGGTTTATCTGGAACTAGTCCAGTGAGGGTTAGCAAGAGTCCTTAGTGTTTGGGGGGAAGATTTTGCTGCTGGTGTTTTATTTGACCAACAGATGGCAGTAGTGGTCTCTCTCTCTCTCTCTCCATCTCTCTCTCTCTCTCTCTCTCTCTTTTATTCCTTGTTGCAGTAATCAGAAAATTGAAGCTAACTTGCTCATAAGATCCTTCTAAGAGCACTCATCAACTTTTTCTAGGTTCCTTGCGTTCTTGGCTGATTTCAAAATGTTATCTCACTTTTTGAGCACTGGACCACTTAATCACTCTTATAAAATGTAACCCTATTTTCAGGAGACATGCTACCTACCAAATCCATATTTGCCTAATTCAAATGGAAAACCAGGAGACCGTGACTGTCTCATTTCCAATATGCATAATTTTTTATTTTACGCATCTGGATATTTTGGCTACACTAAAAATGCATTTATTTAAATTAAAAAAAAGAACTCAGAGTTTTGAAAATTACTTATGTTTGCAAATGAGCCAGAGTAAATCATCTTACCCATCTTCATCAAGATCCAATTTTTAAAGCCGTGCAGTTGTACATGTCAAGGATATCCAACATGTTTCTATCTATAGTGTCGCTGAGAATATTTATTTGGTTAGTAAATTTTGACATGATGTGTATCTGCCGAAGCCTGCTCAATACTCCTTTTTACAAACCTTCTAGGTACTATTTGGCAGAACTATATTTGAGTATCTTTCTATGGAATTTCAGTTAAAGGATGTGAAAGAAAAATCCCTTGATCCTCATTGTTCTGTAAGAGGGTAAATGTGAAAAAAATTATAGTTTGCTTAGTATTCTTCTTTTTGCTTTTAAAGATTTGATTTTTAAGTAGTCTCTATACCCAACGTGGGGCTTGAACTCACGACCCTGAGACCAAGTCGCCTGCTCTTCCGACTGAGCCAGCCAGGTGTCCCAAGCATTCTAAAATTATAAACATTTATGTATGCATAACTATTTTCTATTTAACAGCTACCATTTAACTACCACATGTCTAGTCATCATAATTTACAGGTTAACCTTAAGTTTAAATTCAGAATATCATTAATACACTTAGATGCATTTTTATCTCTCCCATAAGTAATCAAATGAATCTTTATAATTCACCTTGATACCTTTGCTCCTTGTTACTTGCTGTAATTCCTGGTCAGAATTCAGAGTTAGAAGAATTTTCTTTCTTATATTTTCTATGGGTTTCCTTTCAGTCATCTGTTTTGTGGTCACATTTGCTTTTAGACTTAACTCAGAAATGCAGATAACAACATAATATTCATAGCCTGTAAATATTTAAAAATGGATGAATGGAAAACCTAAATACTCTTCCCGAAGTTATGACCTGGACAGAATCATGACAGGGGAGGGTGTTGTTACTCATCATTTCTCAATCAGAAAGCTGGTGACTCTGCTAATAGACAGTTTAGAGTTCCTACAGATCTGAAGATTGGATTGCCACTGATGGGGATAGAAAGGTCATTTATCAGCAGCTGTCACTAGAGGCCTCTGTAGTCACTTAGAGGGCACCTTCTGGGCACCACACTTTGGAACAGTTCTTCAAGAATGGATCCTTGGCATGTGTGAGCTGAACCTAGCAGACTCTACACTTGTCCCTTCCCTCCTAAGTTTCCCCAAATACGCAATCACACAAAAGGCTTATTCTCTTATTTTCTCATGCAACAAGGTTAGGTGACCCATAAAGAAGAGCTCATTTGTTTATCAAATGTAAGCATTCAGTAATCCAAAGCTCTGTATTTCAAAACACAGTTGAGGGGCGCCTGGGTGGCGCAGTCGGTTAAGCATCCGACTTCAGCCAGGTCACGATCTCACAGTCCGTGAGTTCGAGCCCCGCGTCAGGCTCTGGGCCGATGGCTCAGAGCCTGGAGCCTGTTTCCGATTCTGCGTCTCCCTCTCTCTCTGCTCCTCCCCCGTTCATGCTCTGTCTCTCTCTGTCCCAAAAATAAATAAACGTTGAAAAAAAAAATTTAAAAACACAGTTGACTTTTGGTCAAGATGAGGACCAAGAAAACAGGAGAAATCTCCTTTCCATTCCTACTCACATATAAAATTGCTAGATGTTAAAAACATTTACAAACTATACGGCAAAACAGTGTGGGGCAGTATTTTCACTTTAAGTTTAATTGCTTTTATATCAAGAAAAAATATGCTAATAGTAATTGGAATGTAAGAAATAACTGCTAATTAAACTTAGATAAGAGGAACAGCCTCCAAAAAGTATATCTATATTAAGTTCCTTTTACAAAGATATCAGACTATTTATTTATTGTTTTAAAAAATTTTTAATGTTTACTTTTGAGAGAGAGAGAGAGAGAGACAGAGTGTGAGCGGAGAAGGGGGAGAGAGAGAGACACACACAGAATCCAAAGCAGGCTCCAGACTCTAAGCTGTCAGCACAGAGCGCGACGTGGGGCTCGAACTCAAAGTCACGAACCCTGAGATCATGACCTGAGCCGAAGTCGGATGCTGAACCAACTGAGCCACCCAGGTGCCCCGGATATCAGACATTTATTACGCATTATCATATTGATGTTGTGAACATGCCAAGAAATAAGTATAGAGTAACTCATAGTCAATATAAAGTAACATAAGGAGGGGCGCCTGGGTGGCGCAGTCGGTTAAGCATCCGACTTCAGCCAGGTCACGATCTCGCGGTCCGTCAGTTCGAGTCCCGCGTCAGGCTCTGGGCTGATGGCTCAGAGCCTGGAGCCTGTTTCCGATTCTGTGTCTCCCTCTCTCTCTGCCCCTCCCCCGTTCATGCTCTGTCTCTCTCTGTCCCAAAAATAAATAAAAAAACGTTGAAAAAAAATTTAAAAATAAAGTAACATAAGGAAAACAAGTTTCTTCAACAAAAAATATCTCTCTACTATCCTGTACCTCTTCTGACAATTTTATCATTCAATTTATTAGTGTTAACTGTAGCACTGTGTCCTCCCCAAGAAAATAATGTTCTCAGAGATGTTACTTGTCCCCTAAGTAGCTGTCACCTGGGAAGGGTATAAACCAGTATAAACCAGCAATTAATAAGTATTCTCAGAAGAATACTTCTGTATAAGAAAAAGAGTAGAATCTTGGAGAAATGATTCATAGGACAGGTAAGTTTGATTCAGAGAAGGAACTAAAAACCATCCATAAAGCAGAAGTGGAATGAACCAATGTGAAGACTTCAGATCTTTGATTCTTAAAATATTTTCCTTGGCTCAAAAAGTTTAAATCTTTTATTTGATTCAGATAGGCCAATAGAGAGAAATTCTATAGAATTGCACTTGTTTGCACTACTAAGGGCAACATAGTTACTCTTAGGGACAATTAAAGGAGACCTGTTCAACTCAACAGAATAATTGCTAGTCTGTAGGGTTACCAAACCATTTTGCAAAATGCCTATTACAGATACTCACAGATCTTTGGAATTATTGGTTTTCTAGAACTATACTTTGTTTTATGAATTATTTTGATCTTTAGTTGGCTAGGGTTCCTAATTTCTTATAGGGGTGTGTGTGTGTGTGTGTGTGTGTGTGTGTGTGTGTGTGTGTGTGTGATGATATAGACTATTGTAGATTGTTTTAATTTTAACAGTAGAGGGTAAGAGCTGCATAGTAATTAAAATTTAGGACATATACCTTATAGTTAAAATATAAAACATTCATATATCTACTGTTAGGACAAATATATACATCATGTCTTCTTTCCCTACCTCTCTGAATTTGAGTCCCTTAACTAAAAATATACTATATAGCTAGCCAGAATAAAATTCTTGAGTTATTTAAAAAATGTATACAGAACGTCATTTCAAAAAATGAAACCATGTTTGCAAACCCCAATTTTTCCCTTGTAAATTGAATAATTAACTTATTGCAACTTCTTTATTTTTAATTTTATTTTTTCCTGGAAAATGAGAACATGTAGGGTAGACTGACCTCAGGGCCCTTTACTCTCCTTTGTTGAGTGGTGGTCAATCCTTCTGAGACCCCTCCGGTCCCAGGAAACCAGGCAGCAGAACAAAGGTATAAAGACTCAGAGAAATGAAAGACATCCAAGAGGAAAGTGTAAACACAGTGCAGAAGGAAGGATTACCTAAGGCAAACATGGGTAATCTTCTAATCAGATATTGGGTGACTATGTTTCCCTCATTCTAAAATTTCATAAATTTGTTAGAATCTACATTTGGATTTTATTTAATGTTGCACTTGTGCTTTAGAGTGTCAGATTATCTGTGGATTTAGAGAAAGGAGATTTACAGTTTAGGTCAGGAAAGTTAAAATGGACTTCGATGAAGACATTTGGGATTGAACTACACAATAACATTAAAAAAAAAAAACTGTGCACATATATGTAGGTAGCTCTAAAGCTTTATTTGTATACAGAGAGACGAACAGAATGGATGTTATTGAATGTTTAATTACTAGTTCTAAAAAATGCAGCACATTCTATCTCTGTGTGCATAAGGAAACTGAAGCCAGAAACTACAACATGACTGTTATTGACACCATCAATCCCAGAACTGTGTTGCTCAGGGCCACTAAGGACCTCCAGTTCTCAAGTATATTTTACATATAGTTTGACATTTATCTCCCACGGATGGTGAATTCCTTGGGCATGGATTGAGAAAGGAAGCATATGAAGCAAGGATTTTTCTTGTAAAATTTCCATTTGTCAAAGACAGAAACAACTGTGTGTTGTAAAATTTACCTTGCTTTAGAAACTAGTCAACAATGCTCTCATATAAGCATTTTAATATCTGCTGAGTGAAAATATAAGGCTTATTACCTTAATGAACAAGATTCCATAAAAATCTCTTTAAGTAAACGCTTATAGTATCGAGAAGTTTCTTGCTACAAATAGACTTGAACTTCAAGGCTTCAGCTATACAAAGAATTTGCAAGAACAGTGCATTTTATTGATGATGTGAGAATTTAACTTTAATGTCAACTTCACATCTATAGTGGTGATTAGAAAATACAAAATGAAGGTAATTATGGAGAAAAAGGCCACACAGAGAAGTGGGTAGGCTGAGGTGAAATTAAATCTTTCCCTGTCATTTTCTACCTTTTTTTTCTTTTTGGGGTCGGGAAAGTGATAGAAAGGAGAAAAGTTGCAACTCCTTATTCACTGACAGCTAATAGGTAGTTTTATTCTAATTGCACATAAACCCAATTAATCTGGAAATATTAAAAGGTTTTTCATTTGTTAGGAGAATTCTAAAACTAAATGATTTCAGAAGAGCAGTTCTTTCAGAAGAACTTATGTAACAGTTCATTAGGGTTATTATTTGGAAAGGAAGGACTGAAGGGAGGGAAGAAAGGAGAGAAGGAGGGAAGGAGAGGTATGTCTAGTAGGAGACTAGGTGAGTGTGACAGCTTTCCCTGGAGTATTGTTTTCTCTCAGGCATAAATCTCCAGGACTAGAAGTGTGATTTTACACTATTTTGAACATACTACTGAAAAGACTCTCTCTGCATCGCAAAATCAGTAAGAGCCAACTTCGAGTAAAGAGCAGGTGAGAGCGTTGTTTAATGATTTATCTTCAAGAGTGCAGTGCGAAACTGTATTGAGATAGGGGCTTTTATTGTGAGAGTATCTTATCAAAGGGATGTCCTGTTGGAAAGTAATTGATTTTTCTCTTCCTCAGGGAAAGAGCACCCTCAGCATGAGCCCAAATGCTTCACCTTTGAGCAGATTATTATGGCCCTTATTAATTATGCCCATCTAGACAGGCAAACTTGCCCTAGAGTAAATTCATAAAAGGATCTTTTGTTTGCCTTAGCAAACCAGCCTGAAATTATGGTAGTCAGAGCCTTGGGGACGAGGGCACTCAGCTGATATGAGGAACATGAAGATGGGTCCTCCCTCCTTCCCTCTTCCCCATCTCCATGCCCCTCCCCCCATAAACACCCAAAGAAGGCTGAGGGAGATGAGACTTGAGGCGTGGCCCTAGCACCAAATCAGAAGAGGCAGAAGCATGGACTGAACCCTCCTGATACCAGCCTGAATCCCAGAAGTAGCAGGGGCTGGTACCAAAAGTGTTCCTTTTCAGAAAGTTGCACACACAAAGGTGATTCATGACTTCAAGAGTCGTGAGCCAGCCTGACCTAACATAACTTACACACGTTAGCCTCTTTAATGACTACTGCAGCCTGACAAGGGTCTGCCCCTACCCCTCAGGTAGCTCAGACCACACAAGTGTGAGCAGTGGAATAAAAAGGCTTAGAGGACCCTGGCCTCTGGGTGGGAGAGCTCTCCCCACAGAGAGTAGACACAGGGAGCATGCAAGTTCCCCTAGATGGTGTGTTTTTAGGGCCAACATTTTGCCCCGGCCTCTGTACACTGGGAACAGGTTATAAAGAAGAGTGTGATGCTTTACATACCAAACTTAGAGAGAATTTATATCCATTTAGTTAACGTAACTAGAAAAGGCTGGATTGTACTTAGGAGCAACAAGAGATGGAATTGAAAGCCCTTGGGGCTCTGACCTTTCTGCTTCCAGCTCTGCTGCTTCTGTGCGACGGCTTCAGCCTCACTCTCTCCCATGAGGCAGTTCCTTTATTCCATTTTCCAAGCTTTGCCACACAGGGAAACTGAACATCATTCTCCCATCTTTAAAATCTAAAAGACAAATTCAAAGACCTATGAAGGTCTACCAACTAGGTATCAATAGCACCCCCTGTCCCTGTCCCCCAAATAGGCTGTGCAAACAAAAATGTCTCTAATATCACCAAATGCCCTCTGGTAGATATAAATGTCCCCAGATTGAGAACCATTGCTTTAATCACTGTGGTCAGAAATATAGGATCACATTATATCAGAGTAAAGCAGTGAGGTAGGGTTGCGAGGGAATATCAAATCCTTGATTTATTGTAAACTAGGCGCCACTCCAATTTGAGTCTCTTGTATACCTCAAGCATCGTTGCCCTGCTTTTATCATGTAGCTTCCTCTGAGCTCCTGTACTAATACATTCCCTAGTCTTTGCTGTCCCTTGATTATCTCATTACCATGGGCGGCTTTAAAAAATTTGGGTGGAGTGAACACTAACAACTAGGACTAGGCAACAATTTTCATAATATTTACTCAAATTGAAACACGGTAACATGCAAATTCAAGCAATTTATTTCAAATGTAACATAAGAAAAATCATTAGCCATAACTGGATTTATGTTTTAATGTTTTCCTTTGATAAGAGGAAGAACAAATTATTCATTGCTTTTCTATTTTCTTTATATCAAGGAAAATAAATTTTTCATTGGTTTAAAAGGGGAGCTTCATAAAGCCTACTACTTCTTATAAATGTGAAGGCTAAGTAAATAATTGTGAATGTTTCATAGAATAAATAACCATATGGGTATCTATAAGTAACTAAACATGCTCATATATTGTTTATATGTTATTTTACACGTTAGGACATATTTATTAAGTACATTTGCAATATTCTACCTGATTTATTATTCACAGACACTGCAATTGAATCTTAGGAGTCTACACCATATCATTTCACAGTGTCTATTCATTAGGCCTTGTGACTGTGAACATGATAAGGTATAGGACAAGGTAAGCATGAAAAGTCGGGATCACTGACTTTATAGAATCAAAGGGAAAAAAAAATCTAACCCACCCGAGAAGGACTCAAAAAATGATCAGAGCATGTGTTTTGTCCTTGAAATTTCTGCTATTCTTTTGATTTATAAGCAGTCCGAAGAAGAATCCTATAAATTAAAACATATACTCCTGCATCTTAATTTTCATACACACCCCAGAGGGAGATTTACAGTCAGTCAAGACCTACTCCATCATAATTAAATTGTACTTGTCAGCTTTTTATTGCTATTCTTGGAGATAAATCCTTATCTTAGAGGTTCCCGCAGTGATTATCATCATGGCCTCTTGCTTTTACCGTGGAGAGGGGATTCTGACAGGACCGTAACTCCTGGAGATTTTGTATGACTTACCTTCAGTTTCATCTCTTCATCACAAGACACTAGTGTTTCATTAACTAAAAAATAATCTGATTGCTTTTGTTTCTCCAGAGTTTTTTTTTTCTCACTCTCTTTCCATCCCTCCCTCCCATTCATACTTCTCTCCTTCTTTGTAAGCAATAAAAATCACTGTTATTTCTTTCTTAAAAATAACTTAAGTATTATTGACCTTGTTTATAATCGCACAGCTTCCTGTTCTACTGGAAGTTTAATGGAAGTTTGCCCCATCTAACCTTATTTGAAAGTAATAAATATTCTTGCTATAAATGTGATGGTCTACAGGGAGGGAAAGCATCCTCAAATCTAACCTGCCCTTCACAGGAATAAAACTACCAATGCAATCCCTTAATTCTCTTTCTCCCAACAGATTGTTCTTTTTAAACATAATTTAGATATAATTTCTCAGAGAATCTCATGCTAGAATTATCAAACGATCCTAATCCCAAAAAAGCTCATGTTCATAGATCCCATGAACGAGGACTTCAGCCTATCTTTTGGGTGGACACAATTTAACCCATAACAAATGTTATCTCATGCTGATAATTTAATAAGGGCTTTCTGTAAATCTCCTTAGCAATACTCTTTCTTCTACTAATTTCTTGTGGGAATCCAGCTTGAGGAAAACAGAAATGTAAATTAAAGTTATATGCAACATTATTAAAAGGATTATTTAGAAGGGATCTAAAAGTTAAAAAAAAAATGAGGACTGATTAAGTACTTTTGGTACTTCCCTAGGATGGAATATTATAAAGTCACTAAAAATGATATTTACCATTTTTAAATTTTCAGAATCATAAAGAGGTTGGGGAACACTAACAAATAGTAATTAGGTTACGTTTTCTACTATGAAATTAGCCCCAAATAAAAGAAAACAAACAAACAAACACATACTGTCAAAAACAAAGCACCATGGTGAATAAATGAGGAAATGGGCTTTACGCTGCTGAGAAGAATGTCAGGTGCTAAAAAGCTTCATGGAAGGTCACTTGGCAATACATGTTGATGCTCTAGCAATATTCCTGTCTTCAGTTTATCAATTCCGTTTCTAAGAATTTATTTTACAGAAATAATCTTGGGTACTCGCAAAAAGTTATGCATGAGACTATCTACTGGAGTTAATTGTATTGAAAAATTATGATCTAAATATTTAGCAGCAGGAGATAGGATAAATAATAAGACATCCAGATAACAAAATACTATGTACTCAATGACATAGGGAGATGTGAGGCATACAATTTGAAGAGAGAAAGAAGCAAATTACATTTCTATAACTGTAAATCCCACCTACAAGGGTCAAAAGGGCTATAAGCTCATCAAGCAAGTATTAAGAGTGGTGATATTGTAGGGCCTACTCAGTGCCCTTGTGGATTAAATAAATTAAAACAACTTTCTGGGCACTTGGGTGGCCCATTTGGGTAAGTGACCGACTTCAGCTCAGGTCATGATCTCACAGTATATGGGTTCGAGCCCTGCATCAAGCTCTGTGCTGATAGCTCAGAGCCTGGAGCCTACTTCTGTTTGTGTGTCTCCCTCTCTCTCTGTCCCATCCCTGCTTGTGCTCTGTCTCTCTGTCTCTCAAAAATAATAAACATTAAAAAATTAAAAATAAGTACAAATAAAAATAAAACAACTTTCAGAAGTATATCATTTGCTTTCTTGAAGTAGTTCACGGACTCAAAATGGATCTTGTCACCATTTTAATGTTGGAGATATTTTTAGCATTGGAATAAATACTTGAAATATGTTGATACTCAGAAGTGTGGAGGACCTAGAAGGAAACTTTATTTTCTTTATTTTCTCCTGTGCTCTAAAACACACATGGAATTCAGTCAGGAAATCAGAAATAGGATTTTTATCAGTTTAGTTTTTACACATAAAATATATATATAATAATACAATTCCAGCTGGCATTAAAAAAAAAAAAAGAGATTGCTCAGTTGCTAAATATCTGAAAGCATGAAAAAGGTATTTTATAAAATAAATGGAATCTGTAACAAAGTAAAAAAAATTATATTTAAAATATGTGAGTTTAAAAATTGCAAAGGGTTTAGGGTTTGGAGTTTACTTGAGTAAAAAGTTGGTGACATGTGAAAACTGTTAGGATATTTTTCTTAGAAATAACCACAAATTTTTTACTGTGCAATATCATCACAATGTTGGAACTTCTTTTCTTGCTCTGTTGAATTTGTGACTCAATTATTATAATTCCCAATATTCTCTACTTTATTTTTATTCTACAGCCTTTTCTGTGTGGTCACGGTCTTAACACTGCTCTCTCATTCCAAGGCATGTGAGTGCCAAATGAACTTCAAGAACTCCTAAGACACTGTTACACTCTTATTCTCTGTTCCTTGCTCTTAACTAACGCAACCCTTTGTATACAATCAGGAAGCTGGCCATATATATTTCAGGACAAGCCAGAAAAGATCTCAGCAGATCCCTAATAGATTTTCACACTCACAAAGGTTTATCTTATTTTTTCCAACAATTTTTTTTGTGGACATTTGCTGTACATTTAATGTGTTTTTTTTTTTCATTTGTACATCTCCTTTCATAAAATAAGAACTAGAGGTGAGCCGTTCTCATCGAGCTTGTTAACACTGATTCCTGGCTTAAATTGTCCAGTGAGATTTTTATGCTTACAAGAGGCTTATTACATTTCTCTAACCATTTGTCTTATGTCAGTTGGTTCTTTGCCACATGGGCCTTTCCATAGGCTGCCTCACATCATGGCAGATGTGTGCTTCTGAGGTAAAGCAATCCCAAAGAGAAAGTGGGGAGAAACGTTCCAAGGTAGGAGCCACGGTCTTATCATAACTTCATCTCAGAAGTGACATCCCATCACTTCTGCCATTTTCTGTTCATTAGAAGTAAAGCAGCAAGTCCAGCCAACAGTCAATAAGAAGGAATTATACAAATGCGTGAATTCTAGGAGAAAAGAATCATTGGGGCCTGCCTAAAACACCATCCAAAGTTTGAGAGCACTGTTGGGTGGTGTGCAAAAATCAAATAGTCCACGTAAGTCTCTAAGGAGATATTTATGTGGAAGTATATTTCACTGGATATATGTTAAGACCCAGATGGGGGACTGGCCCAAACCAGGTGTAACTGGTCACAGAATGGGCATTGGGAAGAAAGGCTCCTGTGTCTGGATGACTAGAGGAACACTAAAGAAAATACAAACCTAAGCCCAGGCCTACAACCAGGCACAGAGAGGAGAAGCTGTGACCCAGAAGCCAGCTTAGAGTCCATTTGGATCTGCAAGGTAATCTTTGTTTTTTGGGGTTTTTTTTGTTTGTTTTTTTAATGTTTATTTATTTTGGAGACAGAGAGAGACAGAGCATGAATGGGCGAGGGTCAGAGAGAGAGGGAGACATAGAATCTGAAGCAGGCTTCAGGCTCTGAGCTGTCAGCACAGAGCCTGATGCGGGGCTCGAACTCACAGACTGTGAGATCGTGACCTGAGCCAACGTCGGAAGCCCAACCAACTGAGCCACCCAGGCGCTCCTGCATGGTAATCTTTGTTAAACTCCATTGCTTTAGTTCAGGAGATGAGTGAAAAAGGAGACATGAATCTGGGAAACTTCATGGGCTCAGCTCTGAGAACTAGAAAAAAGCAGGGCTGAAATAAACCACAGAACAGTGGTTCTCGAACTTTGTTTGGTATCACAATCACTTGGTAACTTCACAAAAATGCAAAGACCCAGGCCTGTGTTACTTTAATAATCCTAGCCTTTGTGTTTCCCTTTAATACTCTAGATCCTTCTGGTACATACCAAAGTTTGAGAGCCGCTGCCTTAGAAGGACTACTTGTGTTCCCCAAGGAGTGTGCCATTTACTTATTCATGCTAATTAATTCACTAAATTAACAGACTAGCATTACACTCTGACACAGTTCATGGTGAAAATATGAATGTGCATCCTTGTAGGCAGAAACAGAGAAAAAAGATGGTTATAAATAAAAGCATTCCAAGGAAATGGCCTGTACTTTTATGCTGGAGGAACAAATCATGGCTGGCACTGATTAATAGATTCTGCTCTCTCAGGCTGACAAAATGCAAAAGAATTTTCTTTGCCAGAAATAACAAAATGGACACCAAAGCCAGCATCTGGAAGTCATTCTTAAAGAAATATGGTACTAGCTAAAATTGGACTGGCGGGTCAATTTCTATTTACCCATTTCACTGGTCCATGCCGACTAAAGGTTAATGCAACCTACACTAAAATCTTTATCCTGTTTTTCTTTCTCTTCCTTTTTCTTGTTACATCATGTTTATTTCCAAATTTGTCTGGCAAACCTATATTGGTGACAGCCTACAAAGACTTTGATGGACTGTGGACCCCAATTATTCTTTTATGAAATAGTCTTAACTGAAAGGGATCCTGGTAGAGTGTATATATAATCTTTACATTTGGAGAGATCTGGTTTTAAATCCAGGTGATGCCATTGACTGGCTATGAAAACTTAAGCAACTGACTTATCTTCTCTGAGGTTCTTTATGTGTACATACATGGATCACATAATAACTTAGAAAAATATTGTTAGAAGTGATGTAGGTAAAATGCTCAACCCATAGTAGGTGGTCAGTAAACTGAGCCATTATTACTATCAATGATTGATACTCTCTAACTCTGTACATATCAAAAGCATTAGAATGACAATTTGTCAGGATCACATGCAGTGTGTGCCCATCAAGCTGCATTTCTGATTTTCTGTTTTTAAGTAAAAAACTGCAGTGTAGTAATTAACACAGATTCTGGATTCAGCCTACCAAGTTCAAATCTAGCTTTGAAGTTCACTAGCGATATATCCTTGGATGATTTACTAGAATTCACTTAACCTCTCTCTGCCTTGCTCTCTTCTTCTTTAAAATGTGCACAATCGTGATGCACCAACTGCATAGGAATTTGTAAGGATTAAATCAATATTTATAAAGCACTACAAGAAAAAGCACTGTATGTGTTAATTACTGTTAATCATAATTCCTTTTTTAAAAAGCCCATTCTTTGTTCTGTTCTTTTTACCATATCTATCAATTATGGATGTTGTTTATCAAAGAAAATAATGGATTGAATTGCATTTTTGTGCAAGTTTTCTCTTTTTGATGGGTTGATGATACCATATCTCTCTAGAGTTGTTAATAGGCCTTGATTATAGGATCCAGCTCCTACGAGAATGTGCACTGCTCATTAGGTGACAGTTACTTTTGGGAATTGCAATTAATCATCTGAGTTAAGGGAGCTCCATTCATAGAATTACTTTGCTGTCAGTAAGCTAATTAGTATCCATGTGATCTGAACCTGTGAAGGCACTATCCAAAATGCCTGACTGGCTCTCAGGAACTAGCATTCCTTTCTTTTAAAGATTTTTTTTTTTTTAATGTTTAAGTGATCTCCACACCCAATATGGACCTCAAACTTACAACGTGAGACCAACAGTCACACGTTTTACCAACTAAACCAGCCAGGTGCTCCAGGAAGTAGCATTCCTTATGAGAACTTTGCTCAGAGTTGAAGTAATGGGAGAGTGATGCAATTGTATTTTTCTCTTGATGGCGGCACATAGCAGAATGTTTTGTGCAATGGATCACCAACATATGCTATTAATGATAATAGTAAAAATAGAGCAATATTTTCCCATATGTATAAGAATTTCATATGAACTCATTTTTTTTCATGTTGTTTAATAGAAGTGTTTAATTTAAAGATTGCCTTCTTCTTACAATGAAAGTTGTTATACACATATTGATGGGGAGAAAAGCTTATGGGATCATGACATTTGCTGCCATGGCCATTTGGGGGAAAAAAAATCTCCTCAGGTGACCTCAGGAGTGTGATTTTTCCTGAGTATACTATTGCTGATGTTCATCCATTCTCTATGCTAGTGGACAAAGAATCTATGCTGCCTTGGGAAATTTCCCTGTGAAGGATTTTCCCCCTGTGTGTTTTTTGAGCATCCACTTCCTGAAACTTTTTAAAGACTCACGTGTAGCACAAATCCAGTTGATATTAAATATCAAAGTTTTTCTGATGTCTGCATAGCCTTAGGGATAGAGAGCCACTTTGATTTCATCTTGTAGCTGTGACCTGAGCATTTCCAATGAACACAGAAGGAAAGTATCATGTATAGAGAATTGTTTGGATTCCCAGGGAGAGGGCAGTTGTATTCTTGGTGGCTCTCAGAATTCAGAGACTTCTTTCCATGAACACAGTTTCCTAAGGTTGAGAACCTCCTGCAACGCACAGTATGAGAAAGTCTGAGCAAGGAAGTTGAATTGTGTGGGACACATAAGTCACCGAGTGGGAACAATACCTGGAGGTTTGCCTGCTGGGGGGGGCATGTGGCCACAGAGAGTGAGGCATGAGTTAGGGCACAAGGAGGTAAAAAAAAAGTGATGACAGTGTGACAGAGACCAAATATGTGGAAAGAGAAGCTCAAAAGAGAGAAGCAGTAGAAATGTATCACACTGTCCAGATGTGCAGCTGCAGAGAACAGAAACTATAAAAACAAAGGGAAGAGCAAGACACGAAAGTGTAGAACAAGGGAAGAAGCTTCTCTGGATTCACCTCCAAAACTGCAGGACCCTGGTGATATCCTCACTGGATTTTGAGGAAATACAGTGGATTCTTAATTCTCTGGGGGGGAGGGGCACATGCACAGATTCAATAGGGAAGGAGAGTAGAAGACAATGTTTCAAAAGCAGGAATGACATGTTGATTGGCGTCATCTCTGGCTAGACAAATATTTACAAGCTCTCTCTGTAAAGCCTTAGTGTTCAAAGCTAAATTCATACTTGCCGGATAGGCTTATAATTATATTTAAATCTTATGTAAAGTAAGTCAACGGTTTATCTTTAGTATATAATTGTCACTTTTTAACAAATCCCGTTTGTTTTAAAGGTCAAATAAACTACTTTATACAAAATGTGTGTCTAATACACCTTGTCTCTTCTTTAGTATGCTTGACCTGGTGGTTGTCAAATGTGCCTATGGTGTGACTAAATGTTAAAGTGTTAGGGTTTGCATGCATCAATCAGCATGAAATATCTGCATTTTTTAAACTTCTGAGGGGAAGTATTTTGAGGTAGAGCTGCTCAATATTGCCACAACTGTGGGGGAAAAAATCATCTAGTACATTGAGCACACGGTATTAAATTGGCTACAGAAGACCTTTGGATTATTTGTAGGTTTCCTTTTAATGATTCATCACATCATTTGCATATTGCGAAAAAAGTCCCTACAAAATGTATTATATTCACTATAGAGTCCGTTTTTGAGAGAATATTATTTATGACATTATACACATTCTATTTATTGGAAACATTTTTCTCAGTACCTGGAAAAGTACTGAGCAACTTGTTCAATTCTATCGTGTGGACGATGAAATCTCATCATTTATTATGTTTCTCCCTTTTCTCGGCTTCTAGAGAGATTTAAGAGGCAAAATTGTGGTTCATCTAGATCAAATTCCCCAAATCCTACTGCGCATATTTCACATACTAACCTCATCTCTGGTTTCACTTTTTTCTGCCCTCATTTTTTTCTTTCTTCTAATTTCCTCTAATTAAAAAAAAAATTGGGGGCGCCTGGGTGGCTCAGTCAGTTAAGCGTCCGACTTCAGCTCAGGTCACGATCTCGCGGTCCGTGAGTTCGAGACCTGAGTCGGGCTCTGGGGTGATGACTCAGAGCCTGGAGCCTGCTTCCCATTCTGTGTCTCCCTCTCTCTCTGCCCCGCCCCCGTTCATGCTCTGTCTCTCTCTGTCTCAAAAATAAATAAACGTTAAAAAAAATAAAAATAAAATAAAAATAAAAAAAAATTGTTGGGGACCTCTAATTCTTCTTTGAAAGTAAGGTAGGCAATAAAAGGAATTGGTAGATTTTTTTTTTAAAGTATTTAATATGCAGGATGCCTGGGTGGCTCAGTCAGGTTGAGCATTGGACTCTTGATTTCAGTAGAGGTCATGAACTCATGGTCTTGTGATCAAGCTCCACTTTAGGCTCATGCTCAGTGTGGAGCCTACTTAAGACTCTCTCTCTCTTTGTCTCTCTGTCTCTGTCTCTGTCTCTCTCCTTGTGCCCCTCTTCCCTGCATGCTTTCTCTCTTCCTCTCTAAAAAAAATAAGATAAAATAAAACAAAATGAAATGAAATGAAATGAAATGAAATAAAACAGTATTTCCAATGCTTATTAAAGTCTACATGGGGCCTACCATCCTACCTGAAGGTTTCCTGGTATAGCAGAAGGTAAGGGTTAGGAGCTCAAAAGGGTCAGATCCACACGAATTCTAGTTGTTTTTAGAGCAAATTTTGCTGCTCTCTGGTTACTAGGAGATTGTGCTTCTTTCTAAAGTGAAATATAAGTGTGTTTTGATTAGAGAGGCCCTTGATTTCATAGGCATTTGTTTGTGGAAGAGTTATGAAAAAAAAATGAATGCTTCTCTACCCCCATCCTCACAATATATTTAAATACTACCAATGTGAAGTAAGCTTTCTTTCATTGATCAAACCTGAGCATTTAAATTTACCTAAATAGATGTGGATTTGACTTATGTCTTAAGTGAGGAAAAAACAAAGATTCCTGGGCTTATAGAATAGGTAACTGGAAAAATATATCTATATATAGTAATAAAATCTACTGGGTGAAGTTGTCCCCAGAAAATTAAATTAATAATATGGAGTTTAGGTACACATAGTTCAGCAAAAGAAAGTTTTACATAACAGTAATAGATTTAATGGTAGAATTATTCTGAGAACCAAACAAAACTAGGTTGCTAAAGTATATATTTTTAAAGAAAAACAGAATTTCAATGTGTTCAATTTTACCCTACAGAACACTTTTAGGATACTAAGAAAACATGTGCATATGTGTTTCCAGTTCTGGCCTACCACTGAAACTCTACCCTTTTATTTCTAAGACAAGATACAACTTTCTCAATATTAAAATGTGCCTGATGGATTCAAGTCCATGTAGTTTTCTCTTGACAAGAAAAATCCTCTCCAGTTCCTTGAGGATACTTTTGTTGTCTACCGTGGAGGATAGAAAAGATTGAACTGCAAACACACTCACATTTGGGACAGTACTTCCAGTGGCTTTATCAACAGATGTCTATTGTGTCTCTCAATCAAGTTATTCCCCCATGTTTTCTTTCAGCGCCATCTGAAACAGAGAGGCTTTTCTGATCTGGCCATTAACAGCCAGGTAGTTGGGAGCTAGATAAGTAAGTTTTTGTTGAAAGCCTAAGGAAGCAACTTGATACTTATACTCTGATAAGTGTAGGCAGGGCCATTTTTAATATGGAGTCATAATCACTGATGGAAAAATGCCGGAGTAACAGGGATTGACTTAGGAATTCAGCAAGCTCGACATGAATTTAAGTTTCATATTTGAAAATATCTTTAAATACCAAATAAAACAAAATTCAAAAGTACTGGAAAATCTGGGTTTTTTTTACATCCACGGAAAGAGAGGCAATCTTTGTGGAAAGGAGGAAGAGGAACTTTATCTGAGCCGTGTCACCTTCGACGGAGTGTCCAAGTATAAGAATGATGAAGAAATGAAAGTAAAAAAGTATTCAAAACTTGGACAAAGCTATTTTTTTTTTTCAAATTCAAAAACTATCAGGAATCTTATGGAATCTCCTCTGGAGATTTTTTCAGGTTTAATTCTGAGGCCAAGAAAAAATCATAGATTAAAACCGCCATCTCTTCCCAAAAGCTATGTCCTGCAATAGATATACAGCAGATGGATTCAGGCCCGGCCTGGATACAGACAGAGATGTCACAGGACAAATCTAAAACCAGGACAGATGTTAGAACCCTTCTTGATTTGATTGAAATTGGGATAAGAGAAAATAAGAACAGAGAAATTACAAGGGAAGGTGTATATACAAGGAAGTTTGGGATGGTACCAGATTTATTCAATTGTTTTCCCTGGGGCCAATCCATCTTTATTAAGTCAACAAATATTTATTGAACCAATACTATATGTCAGGCACAGTTGTAGGTACTTGTATACAACAAGAAAAACAGACTAAGTATCTCCTCTGATGCTGCTTATATGCAAGAAGGGGAGACAAACCATACACAAATAAATGTTATGAAGAAAAACAAAGCAGAGAGGTAGATAGAAAATGAGGCAGTTAAAGTGGGTGTGGCAAGAAAATCTCTAATCAAGTAACTTCTGAGAAGAAATCAAAAGAAGGATCACACCTTGGGGATATGTGGTAGCAAGAATGTTTCAAGTGGGGGCGCCTGGGTGGCGCAGTCGGTTAAGCGTCCGACTTCAGCCAGGTCACGATCTTGCAGTCCGTGAGTTCGAGCCCCGCGTCAGGCTCTGGGCTGATGGCTCAGAGCCTGGAGCCTGTTTCCGATTCTGTGTCTCCCTCTCTCTCTGCCTCTCCCCCGTTCATGCTCTGTCTCTCTCTGTCCCAAAAATAAATAAACGTTGAAAAAAAAAATTAAAAAAAAAAAAAAAGAATGTTTCAAGTGGGGAGCACGTTACTATCAGGGCACTATCAATCCTTCAGTAAAAACTGAGCACAGAGGTTTTGTTTGTTTGGGTTTTGTTTGTTTGTTCTTTCCTGTGGGATCATATATGGTCATACAGGTGACAAAACAAAACAAAGCAAAACAAAAATCTGAGAAATCTTGCACATATACATATTTGTATAGATTGTCAATCAATACAATCTATTGTATTGTACAATTGTCAATTTGTTTTGTTTCTTTTTTAAGTGTATTTGTTTATTTTGAGTGTGTGTGTGTGTGTGTGTGTGTGTGTGTGTGTGTGTGTGTTCATGAGCAGGGGAGGGGCAGAGAGAGAGGGAGAGAGTGAATCCTATGCAGGCTCCATACTGTCAGCACAGAGCCTGGTGCAGGGCTCGATCTCACAACTATGAGATCATGACCTACCAAGATCAAGAGTTGGATGCTTAACCAACTGAGCCAACCAGGTGCCCCAGCCAATTTGTTTTAAAAATGAAATTTCTTGAAAGACAATCTTATTTAAGATGCCATTTTATCTCTCCAATCAGCCTTTTTAGGTCCTGCATTTCCCAATGTATGAAGTGATAACACAATTTACAAAGATAGGAGCAGTAGGAAAGGAGAACTAGTACATGCGATATTCATGATTGAACATTCCCATTTTCAAATTCTGAATAAAATTAAAATTCTGAATAAAATTGAAATTCCGAATAGCAACATCACATAATCTCAAAAGTAATCTTCAACTATCTTCACGAACATCAACTCTTTCAGTTGATCCTGGGGAACAGAACAAAGGCCCTATTTTCTTTCAGTGACAATGAACATGCAGAGCAAAGTGACACTGTACATGTTGTATAGAATAATGTAAAATGCAATTCGGTAAATCTAGAATTTATTTCTACAACTCATCTGATTCTTCCATTCTTCTTAAACCTAACTAGTTGAATGGGATTATCTGCAGGGGCAATGCATATATTATGGTTTGCACAGTGCATGCCTGGGGATAGGAAGAGGAAACCAAGCAACAGATATCCTTGTGTCATAACTTACTGACTTTGTTTTTCTGTTTCCAGGAAGACTGATGGCCATGTCTCTTTCATTCCTGAAAGTGGGGCTCCCACATTTCAACAAACCGGATATCCATCTGTCAAACTGAGTTGAAGCAGATTTCCATGATGTGGAAAAAAAAATGCTCAAGAGAATTGTAGATGAAGCCATCAAAATTACGTTCCACCTGTGGCCATAGCCAAGCAAAACCTGCCAATTTTATCCCACGGCAGATCTAGTGACAGCTCTCATCACTTGGCTTCGCCTGCTTAGTTCTGCCTTACTAAATTTCACTCCAAGCTAAGTTTCCTTCAAGACCTTATAGGCTCAAACTTCAGGTGAATCCAAATGATGGGAAATTCACTGAAAATAATCTGAGCCTATTTCACATGCATAATTCACATTTGTGATGGTTTCATTCAAGTGGCTTACTGAATTCTTCTTTTAAATATTTTAGGGTTTTTGTGTGTGCATGCCTTGACAAAATGGATTTATCTTACACTACATAAATACTCTGGATAACTACCAAAAATTGTCTCAAATTGACAAAAATGATTTCTAAAAGATATATTGTTAAGTATTGAGAGAATATAAAATTTTCAACTTGTGAATTTTTCTCTTTAATTTTATCTTTCTAGAGTAAATTTAGAGGTTTCATATTTTTTCTTTCTATCTCTCATACTATATTAATAACAACAGAAAGGTAAGAAAGTTCACTATAGTTGTTTCATAATGTATTGAAAATTATAAGGATTCCAAAACTCTAAGGTTGGAAAATTAATTCAAATGCAGAACTCTTTTTATTAATGAAAGTATTTTATTTTATGTATATGTATTAGATACAGAGATAAACATATACTCATATATATATATATAATGTATATATATTTATATGTGTGTGTGTATGTGTGTGTGTGTGTGTGTGTGTGTGTGTGTGTGTGTGTGTGTGAGGTCAGTTTGGTTTGGCATGTGAAAAGGAGACAGACATCTTATCAGTATTTAATTCCATTTCTGTCTTTAACACTAAGCTTGCTATTGACATACCTTAACTGTCAATGCCTTATGTTCTTATTTTGTAAACCAGAACTAAAGAAATGGAGTGCTATTGTAGGGGACTTAGTAATTTTACATAGGCATAAAAGTTGATAAATATAGATGGGATATTTTACTCACTATATTATTATGTATGAAGTGCCTATTGATTATTCTACTGGTATGAGACTGAATCTTAAAACTCCCAAGTTTAAGAAAATCCAAATGTCATCATTTGTTATCTTTAGGTAAGCTTCAGCTCACTAATATTGACAGATGCAATCTTAAACTCTGCTGGAACAAGGAAGAAAATAAATAAACACATTCACAGATAGAGATCTTACAGAACTTAAATGAATTTCAGGCAAGAGGCCAACTCGGGAATTGGACTGGAATTGACAATATGTCCCTGATAATGTTAATAACTAACATTTATTGAGCTCTTACTATGTGCCAGACACTGTTCTAAATGCTGCATCATGTTAATTCATTTAATCCAAATAAAAATGCCTATCCCTATTTTATAAATGAAGAAAGTATGGACTTGAGAGATTATGTAACCTAAGTTTGCCTTCCTAGAAAATAGCAGAGCTTGGGTTTAGAACTAGGGAGTCTGGGGCACCTGGGTGGCTCAGTCAGTTAAATGTCTGACTCTTGATTTGTCATGATCCCACAGTTTGCGAGTTTGCCCCCCACATTCTACATCCCTTTTGCTGCCAGCGCAGAGCCTGCTTGGGATTTTCTCTCCCTCTCTCTCTGCTTCCCCTGTTCTCTGTATCTCTCAAAATTAAATAAAAAATAAAAACATTTTAGAACTAGAGAGTCTGAGTTCTAAGTACTATTCCTACTTCCAGGCTAGGTCATCATCTATGGCTAGATTTTAAATCTATATTTTTCTCTGTACTTCTAAGATGTTATACTTTTAGTCAAGCAGTTTGGCATCTAACTCTGAACTGAGTATGAAGATTTTTTGTAATATCCCTGAGGGCATATATTTTTGTTGCTTTTATTTTAACTCTTAAATTTTCAAGGACTGGTGCATAATCAATGCATACTACAATATTTGTCTTATAAAAAGCTACTCACAGTGGTCATGTTTTCTATGCATGAGCTACAGTGTCTGGGTTCTAATCCTGAGCTTACAGCTTATTATACACACAGCCCTGCACAAATCACTTAATCTCTTTAACTTCGGTTTTCTTATCCATAAAATGGAAGGAAATCACAAGTCTTCTCTAAGATTTGAAAGAGATAATAAAGATTTAGGATTCTAAGGATTAAATAATACTTACAACCACTTAGCACAGGAAAAACAGTTTGAAAAGTTCCTAATATACGCTTACCATATGACCCGATGATCTCATTTTATGTATTTACCCAAGAGAAATGAAAATATAGCTTAACACAAAAACCTTACCCCAATAAGTGCTTTATTCGTAATCATTTAAAACTGGAAATAACCCAAAAGTGAATCGACAGGTAAATAGAGAAATCATACTATACTAGTTCTTGTCAGTGAAAGGAACAAGCTATTGATAAATGCACTGATAAGGAAGACAATCAAAACTGTTGCATTAAAGCAAAGAATTCTGACAGAAAGGCTACATATGTTGCAGAAAAGTTACATATGCATGAAATTCTAGAAAAATAAAAACCAATAAGTACAAAAGTCAGATCACTGCTTGCCAGGGTCTAGGTCTATGGTTTGGGGGAGGGAATTGATTACAAATGGGCACAAAGAAATTTTCTGGTGTGATGGAAATATTCCATACCTTAATTTTAGTGGTGGTAACATGACTATTTATATTTCTCAAAACTTAGAACTTTATACCCAAACAGGTTGACTAATGCTCTATATAAATTAAAACTGAGGTTAAAAGAGAATATTTAGCAAAATTCTTAGTATATAATAAGTACAAATATAAACATATATTAATTAGTTTTCTTTTATATTTGACCCTTCTTTTAAAAAATAATATACAAAGACTGGGTCTAACCAGAGTAAAACTGTTTTTTTAAGTGAGTAGCTTTTAAATGGCAATGCTTTCTACGGCACTTAGTATACTTTCGACAAGCACAAAACGACTTCTGATTTGATTTCTTGGGAGTTCGGGGCCTTCCCTCAGAATTTTTAACTGTATTGAATGGTCTCATTGCCTGATTTTTATCTTCAAATGATGAAGATGAGTGTTTTCTCAGACTGCACAACACATTGATATTCTTCAGAAAATCCTTCTTAATATTTCATTGAAATACATCTCTCTGTATTCTCTACTTGCTGCCATTGAGATTTTATTAATTCTCACCCATCTTTCAGACCTCCTGTATCAGTCCAGGGACTGGAGAAACTGCTTAGAGCATATAATACAAGGGGAGTAACAGTGCAACAGAACCATCATCACTGCTAGTTTTGAAGGGAGAGGGAGAAAAGTTAGTTCCTGGAACTCAGGGAGGATAGCCTAAGAGCAAATAGCTTGATTGGAGGGAATCTTTGGAAGAATTTCATAGCCACGCCAAATGACCCTGCAAGAAGGAAACTAGGGAACAAATATCTGACCTTACACTCCTTCTTCCTTCTGGTGACTTTTATTGCCAGAGGAAAGAGAACCTGTTGGTGCGATGTATACAGGTAAGCATCCAGGACACAGGGTGAATATAAGTGGAGAATGGATCCAGAAGGGCAATGAGAAGGTAGTTAGTGCATCACTCTTCAAATATTCAGAACCAGAAAATTCCTCTTTTTCCAAGGATTCTCTGTTTTGCAGATTTATTCCTCCCACTCCTATACTGTATGTTTCTGAGATTTCTCATTCTCCTTACTGTCTCTCATCAGATCCCTTTGCCAGTCTAAAAATGCAACTTTCTTGCCTAGCTGGCCTAGCCCAGGGCCTTTTCACTTTGGTCAAATGGCCTTAACCAAAGTACAGGTGGATCTAGAATGTTGTATGAGGCTGGCCATGGATTAAACAAGGAGGTTGGCCCTTGGAAAAAGGCACAGGAGGTGAATAGGACAAGAGAAGTGGAAATCTATGATGCTGAGAGAAACTAGAGCTTCTGGAGAGGTGGGGAACTGTTTGTCATAGTGGAAAATTTGGGGACTTGGAGTAAACTATGTGGGCTTTGTTCTGCCTTGACAAAGATTTACTCTATGGCTTTGTACAAGTTATTTTAACCCAGTGGTCCTTGGCTCTCTTACCTACAAAAGGAGAACTACCCAATGCTCTATAGGGGGACAGTACAGTGTAGAGATTCAGCGTGTGTGTACAAAAGACAGTCTGCCTGGATTTAAATCTTGATTCTACAACTTACTAGTCCTGTGACCTTGTGCAAATTACTTAACCTCTCTAAATGTAAGTTGTTAATATATCTATTTTCCATGAGGAAAGTATTTTAATAAAGGTGAGTTGTTAATGTTGTAGGCTTAGAGTCCAGTTACAATCATTCTAATCCTTCAAATAATCACCAGCAACATAACTTAGACCAAAAATGCTCAACTACAAGTATTTGGTAAATTACCCTTAAAATTTGGTTATGAACTGTGTTCTACTATAGAGTATTTCTTACAAACTGTGTTCTACTATAGAGTATTTCTTACAAATAGGATAAAAATTTTCAAATATTCATGCCCTTAGCAATGGGAATTTCTGATCAAATGATGGCCTTTAATCTAAGAAAAATTATTTCCAACTGTCAAGGTTTGAGTGTGCTGTGGCTATTCTGTGAGATCTCTATTAGCAGTGAAGTATTTCCCTTTTATAATGGCATAAAATATTTGCAAATGACTTGCCATGCTTCTCACATATAATAAAAAAGGAATTTATTACAGTACCTGTTTTTCTGAGATGCTAAAGAGCTGAAAAACATGAACGAAGTCAAGAATATATGTTTATAATCTTTATTTTAGGACTTTGTTCCCCCTTAGAAATATGGTCCATAAATATATCTAAATTATGTTTTAAAAATTTGTATGGTTCATTATATAACTTTTGAATTTCATTTTAGTACTACTTATGTAATTGGCTGTTAACTTTGCTAATTATTAAATTATTAAAGTCTTTAAGTTATTAATTATATACATTCATTTTAAATGACTTAGAAAATTGTTGAACTATTTCCTCTGCTTCTAAATTAAATTATAGGTTAAATTATATTTTATGGAGTTGGCTACATTTGTTTTTTTTAATTAATTAATTAACTAATTAATTAATGATGGAAACAATTCCAATGCACTTATCAGGAAGCATGAGTAAAGTATTTAAAAAAAATTTTTTAATGCTTATTTATTCTTGAGCGAGAGAGAGTGTGAGTGGGAGAGGGGCAGAGAGAGAGGGAGACACAGATTCTGAAGCAGTCTCCAAGCCCCAAGCTGTCAGCACAGAGCCCTACGTGGGGCTCAAACTCATCAACTGTGAGATCATGACCTGAGCTGAAGTCGGATGCTTAACTGACTGAGCTACCCAGGTGCCCCATGAGTAAAATATTTCTAAGTTTCTTCTTTAACAAAGAAAAATGACTCCTTGAATATCTTCTTACATTTCTCTCAAAATATTTATGGACCAACAAGATCTTCTTTACACATGGGATTGTAAGAGATGCAAAAATTAATCCAGTTAGTATTATACTTTATGGAATTATTATTTATTGGTGCACTTGAATTCCTGGAAGTATTTGTTGTTGTTGGTGGTGGTCTTTTTTTAGTTTGACAATTTTAAATTTAGCAATGGGAAGAATCAACAAAACAAAGTAAATTCCATAATTGTCATCTACTAATTTATAGAACAAAAGTTTTTTCACAAAATCTGATTTCAAAAGAAATATTATGTATTTGTCTTGAATAACAGTCTGAGTATATCTGACTATAAATATTTTTGAATTAACAAGTTTACTTTATTTGTTCTTCTCTTAATACACTAGCCACTGGAGTTTATTATTTTGAAGTTATGATATTAATTTAAAAGACTTTAATGTACTATTTATAAATACCAATATTTGTTTTATTCACATTGGAAATTAAGTTCATTTTGCATGTGTTTTCTAGATATACACTCAAAAATGTATTTATAAGTTTCTTTAAATGACAACAGATGATCCACACCTGTTTTGCATTCTCTAAAACAAATTCCAAAAACAAAACAATAAAACTGTCTTTAGAAAACATCTATCTTGTTTTCTGGGTGCAGAAAAAAAAAAAGATGCAATTTCACATCAAGGATTAGTAAGTGAGATCATACATAAGTTAGAATATCACTTTATTTTTAAAGTAAACTGTTTATTGTAGTGTTTCATGGAATTGTTTCAATTTCATTTATCAGAGTTTAACAACTTTGTTAATTATGAGAAAGAAAAAATTTTAAGCCAATTTATTAATGAACTGAGAATAAAAATATCCATTTGTTCATTCCTTTATTCATTCAATAGGCTTTTTTTTTTTTTGAGCACCCATTAAATGGCAAACGTTGTGTTAGGCACCGAGGTAAGGAGATGAATGACCTCATACTTGAAGTGTCCATAGTCTAGCGAAGGAGACAGACAAAAATACAGATAGAGCTGTGAACAGGATCATAGGGTTGTCTAAGAATGGGCATTTATTTCAAACAAAGGACTTAAGAACTGAGCCAGAATCTTGAAGTATAAAAAGGAAGATATAGTCCAAGAAATGAAACTTAGTATATTTTAGGAACTAGAAATGGGTTTCTTTTCTTTTCTTTCTTTCCTTTCCTTTCCTTTCTTTCTTTCTTTCTTTCTTTTTTTTTTTTTTTCCTACCAAAGTACCTTGTGATGCTCCTTAGCCCAAATACTGAATTCTAGCAACTGCTGTATGGTGTCCCATCTGATTTTCTAAACCCTGCCTTAAGGTTTAATGGCTTTTAACCCAGTCAGCCAAGATGGCCAAGTGGGATAAAAAGCCTTCATTTGTTTCCAGTATATTACCAACAATTAACCTAAAACAGAATTCCTATGAATCTTATGTATCATGTTGACTTCTCAGTATATGAGTACAAAACCCCTGATCTTTTCTTTTAGTGTAAATGTTATAGCAAATAATGCCAAAAGCAATTAATGTGAAAGTAACACCTTAATATAAATATTAAAACATATGCCTAATTAATATAAAATCAGTGTGTCAATAAATTAAACGTTATCTCCTTAATCTCATTAAAAATTCAGATATTTGTTCTTTTGCAGGAAAGCTTTCCTCCAAAATATAATGATACCACATTTAAAAATCTGATGCATATTGTATATTGATCGTTAAAAGTAAAATTATCTTTAATAAAATATTTGTATTAGTAATATCACTTAAATATTATAAGTTGCATATACATATACAGTATTTTTGTTTAGATAGTTGATTCAGCACCCTAAGTGTTAAAGTAAAATAATAATGTCAAATAAATAGGACACACTATATTCGCGCAAAAAAGTCACCCTACTAAGAAATAATAAAAGCAGTCCCTGACATCTAGGAACCAGTCTGACACTCATAGCAAGTCCTCTGTGTTCGTAGAAGCTGATCTGGCCTGCACAGCTGGGCCATGTTGTTCTCCTTTTGGACATAAACAAATCTCACAGTACACCAACATGAGACAAGTTCACTCTGAAACCATGATAAACTGAGACAAAAACAAGACCATTTCATAATTTTGTCTAAATGCCAACAAAAACGAGGTCATTGTGCAAACCACAAAATACCAAGCGTCTCTCTCTCCTGACTAACTGGAGTGACTGATACTTCTTTGCCAATTACAGCTTTATCATCACTCTAATCTGCACTTCTTATGTATAGGCTTTTTTGACTTACCCAAGCATCGATTTGCTCCTGCTTTCTGACAGCATCTAATCTAGAACAAATCCCCACTTCCTTAAGCCATCCTCAAAGTCACCCCACCAAAGCCCAAACACTAAGGCTATTTCTAAAACTCTCTTACAGAGACACCTCATGTTTCCACGTTACGTGTTCTTTAACAGTGCAATGTGTAACATACTCAGCTTCTTCAAGTATAGGTATATTCCTGGTGCTTTTTGGCTGGAGGAAATTGACACTGCTTAAAATTCTGCCCTAAATTCCATTGCAGGGTAACATGACCTTATTACTAGTAACTGAGATACTGTGTCTAAGTACAGGACTTTGTGAGCAACTTTTATATTTAAGAGTATGAACTTTGGATTCATATTCCCTAGGGTCAAGTCACCAGCTATGTGATTCTTAGCAAATTCTTAATCTCTGAATCCTTTCTCTAGTGATAAGTTTACAAAGTTGGAATAATAATTTTATTTATCTTACAGACTTGTTTAGGATTGACAATTTCTGGAACATTGTGAATGCTTAATAAATGCTAGCCATCATTATTTGAAGTGATCATTAATAAAAAAGAGAAAAATTTTTACCTAAAATTCAAACATTGCAGTAATGGGAATAATGTGAAAACTGATTTACAAACATATTTTTATTAACATATGATCATGAAGATGAAACTCAATATAGTTGATTATTGTGTATAATAATCTTTGAGACACTGAATGAAATTAGGCGTTGACTATCAAATTGGATCCTGAATCTCTAAATTCTTTAAATTTAAGTATTTTTCACATGTAGTATCCCTCTGGATTTCCATAGAAAGTTTTAATTTGAGGTCTGGTAACTTATTTTCAAAGGGCCCCCCAATGAGACATGCCTCCTACGATTTGGGCCCTCGTGTGGTTTCTTCCTCTCAAATTTAAGCTCACATTGTGGCTTACTTTTTGAACCGAAGAATATGACAGAAGTGATACCACATGACTTCTGATTTTGGGTCATAAGAAATTTTGTCTCTTATTGTCTGAGTATCATGGGACACTGCTCTTTGGATAGTCCATCTTAAAACCAATCTACCACGCATGAGAAACCCAAATCACATGGAGAGGTGGGTTGGGTCTAAGTGCTAATGTTTACAGTTCCAGCTGAGCTCCCAGCCAACAACTTTCATCAACTGCTAGCCATGAGTGAGCCATCATGATCATCTAGTCAAGTCCAGTCTACAGATGATTCTATCACTAGCTATTGTGCGACTGTGTGAGGGACTGCAGCTGAGAAGGCTCCGCTGGGCTCAGTTGAGCTAGAGTCCTTAGCTTAATAATAAAACGTAATTTCAAGCCAACAAATTTTGGGGTGTTTTGTTACATAGCAATAAATAACTGGAAACGAGGTATGGTTTTAACACTTTGTGCCCATTTGAATTTTTGAATAGAGTAACATAAAGGAAATTTTTTGCTAGCTAACGTACTTTTGATGTGATCACTAATTTAATAACAATAACAAAAAAGTCAAACACCTTTGAACATACTCCATAAGTATTTCCTCCATGGTCAATGTTCAAAGAGTTTCATTCTTATTTCTCTTCTACTCTGATATTTTAGGTTCTGGTATTTATCTTTTCCATATGGCAGAAAAGGAGCATATTAGCTGTTGGAGAATAGGGGGAAAAATCCATGAGTTATGCAACACAAGAAGCTGCTTATCGTTCTTGATAGCTCTACAAGAAACAGATGTCACCACAGTGACTTTCTGCCAGAGCAAGTGAGAAGTGAAAGGAATTCTGGGAAATTACAAGCTCACTGTGTTCACGTAAGTGTGCTAATGAGTCAAGTGATAAGCCACATGTTCATTGCTAATAAATGGAACAAATTCTTACTCTTGTGGAATGATAGCTTTGATTGAGATTGAAATACTTCATGTCTGACAGCCTCAGTCAACTTCACGCGTGTCTTTAAGATATTATGGGGAAGAAAGTACTTTGCAGGGCTTTTTTTTTTTTAATGTTTATTTATTTTTAAATTTTTTTTTTTAACGTTTATTATTTTTGGGACAGAGAGAGACAGAGCATGAACGGGGGAGGGGCAGAGAGAGAGGGAGACACAGAATCGGAAACAGGCTCCAGGCTCCGAGCCATCAGCCCAGAGCCCGACGCGGGGCTCAAACTCACGGACCGCGAGGTCGTGACCTGGCCGAAGTCGGACGCTTAACCGACTGCGCCACCCAGGCGCCCCAAATGTTTATTTATTTTTGAGAGAGAGACAGAGTGCGAGGCGGGGAGGGGCAGAGAGAGGGAAACACAGATTCCGAAGCAGGCTCCAGGCTCTGAGCTGTCAGCACAGAACCCGACGCGGGGCTCGAACTCACAAACTGCGAGATCATGACCTGAGCTGAAGTCGGCCATTCAACCGGCTGACCACCCAGGCACCCAACTTTGCAGATGTTTTTAAACACAATTGGACTTTCTCTGAAAACTACGTCTTAAGTTGTTGGTCTGATTCACTACCAAATTATATGAAATTGATATTGGCATTAGAGTTTACTTAATGTTACATAGAAATCTGAATAAAAGCAATACAATACTAAAGAATCTGTAAAACCTTAGAATTTAGACAAACATGAATCAGTAAAACAAGAAAGAGATATTTAATAGAAGTATATTAGAGGGATTATAAAATATTTTCAGTTATCACCACAAAAGAAATGAACTCTAGGTTGCCTCTCTCTCAATCTCTCTCTCTCTCAAAGAGACTTAATTTTTCACTTAAAGTTGTGATTTTTTAAATGTAGACCTTCCCCTCATTTTATTTTCTACATCTTTGTTATATTTATCAAAATTGATGATCACTCTCTCAGTTACTAAGCTTTTTCAAATAAGTAGCTTTTTCAGTATGATTCCATTGTTGCTACTATTTCTCCAAAATATTCCTCTCTCTTAGTAGATCATCTTGCTTTAATATAGTTTGGTTCTGCCAGACCATATATTTATTATAGTTTTTGGCTTACCTCTTGGATTTTCTACATCTGTGAAACACTTTCCTGTTTACAAGCCCGGAGTATAATCAAAGGAACCATGGGTACTTGCAAGGAATGCAGAGATTCTGGCTTCAGTTTCCAGTCATAGGTTCACTTCACAGTCACACTTGTTATTTGCCATGTTCCTGGCATGTTATATGAGAGTGATATGTTCTTTTAAAAGGATCTTGGATTGAGAAATCTTATCGACTTGAAAATCAAGGTAAGGAAAACAATGATAAACTTAACTGCACTTCCTAAGAGCCACACTCGTGTGTTTTCAAATGAATGGCAGTTACTTGTCCTAAGAGCTGACAGCAACGACCCCTCTTTCTTAATTCTTTATTCCATTAGTGTCGCACAGTTGAGCTTGCTCACCTAGTCCCCAATTCCAGGCTATGGGCCACAAAGACAGACAGGACACTGCGTTTTCTAGTCTGTCCTGAATTGCTCTTTCCTGTGGTGGGGAAAATCCCAACCCACACACCACTGGCAATTTGGCCAAGCTTACTGAGGCCTGATCTTTCTGAGTGTTTCAGGTCACACGTGGCCTTAATAATGAAACAATTCCTGGCTTGATACCTGACTTTAAAGATGATAGATTCAGTCTTGCTAGGGTTCATCCCATTTTCAACCCTTCTCCCCTTAATTTATGTCCAATGCCCACCGTATCTTTCAAGGCACGTGTTTATACTGCTTTGCATTTAGAAACTGTTAAGTTTTGTAATTTGCGATCCATACAACACACCGTTGCCTGAGTTATCTTTATAAAGCACAGACCTTATTTTTTTCTGACTATAGCACTTCCCAACTCAAAGTCTTCTGAGTAGTTATACCTCTAACCCTCTCACCTGGGCTGTTACCCCCGACATATTATAGCTATGGTAGATCTCTTTATTGTCCCAACGGGGACACATGTAAGAGAAAAGCAGGCACTATTGATTACTACAGTAGAGCAATGGATGTGAACCTAGAATTACAGGCATGCTGACTAGAGGCCACTCTGCTTCCCATCCTCCAGCACACTGAATTCCTCACTGTTCCACAACCAGGCATTTCCATTACCCTAATAGCTGTTCTTTTCCTCAGAACACCAATTATGATTCCTAATATTTATGTAACAACTCATTTCATCCTCACAACGACGCCATGAAAAAAGTGCTCTTATTATTCCAAAGGTACATATGGGAAAACCGAGGCACAAAGAAGTTAGGGGACTCAGCTAGTTAGTGACAGAGCCAGAATTCAAACAGGCACAAGACTGGCTCCAGAGCCCTTGCCTGCAAACACTACTCCATAGTGCTTTTCATTCATTTACTCCCTGAATTCCCCTTAGGAAGAGCATAAGAGGTGGGAGAAGAAGCCTTAAAGTCAGACTCCCTGGGTTCTAGCTTGAGCTCCCCCGCCTGCTTGGCCGTGGAGAGTGAATTAATTTTTCTGTGACTCCGTTTATTCACTTGTAAAAAATAGATCATTGTAACAACAACTTCAAGGGTCACTGTGATGAGTAAACAAGTAGATTCACGTAGAGATTCTAGCTCATGATGAATAGCTTTCATTAAATGCTACCTCTTCCTCAAAAAACTTTCTTTTCCTCATTGCCATAGCACTTTGCTTTACGGCTGTGAATTCTGGAGAGTCACTCACCTGAGGAACATTAAAGAATTCTGATGCAGCCCAGATTTAACAACAGCATTTCTGAGGGTGTGGCTGGCCATCAGCAGGTTTTTTAAACTCTCCAGGTGATTTAAATGTGTAGCCAGTGTTGAGAAAACTACATTAAAGCCTTTCTGAAATGAAAACCTCTTTATGTATGTGTTTGTCTCTTTCCACATAGTTCTAGCAACTTGATTGCAAATGCTACACTGAATTCATTTTTGTATTTCCACTGGTAGCTAGCATGGTGCCTGATATGTATTGGTATGAGCAATTATTAATTCCTTTGAATTAAGTAGACATTCCTCAAATATGTACGTTGTTACAGGATAAAATAGAAAAAAAATTGTCAACATTAGTAAACTCAAAGAGTATCTTACTCAGAGATTGGCAGGATCTAGGTAATAAGGATTGGATGAGAAAGTAGAAGCAATACCTAGTTGCTGATTTTAAACTAATGGTCTGAGAACTTGGCTGTACTTTACAATAACCTGGGTAGATTTTTACCAAAAAAAAAAATAAATAAATAAAAAATAAAAAAATCTGAGTGTCTCCATTTCCCAGGAGATTCCAATATGCAATCAAATTTGAGAACTACTGACTGAGATGGATCATGTTACACCCAGGATGTCCCTCCCTCTGCCATAAGATCTGAGAGTACACTTCTGCAGTTTTGCATTTAATTACCACTAATGAAAAGAATAGAGAACGTCTCCACATATATGGACATATACAAGAAACAGCATATTAAGACAGAGAAATACGTATATATGCATGTGCAGACATACGCACATAGACTTAAATATCTTTTTAAAAAATTTTTAATGTTTATTTTTGAGAGAGAGAGAGAGAGAGAGACAGAGACAGAGTGCAAGTGGAGGAGGGCAAAGAAAGAGGGAGACACAGAATCCAAAGTAGGCTCCAGGCTCTGAGGTGTCAACGCAAAGCCCAGGGCTTGAACTCATGAACCATGAGATCATGACCTGAGCAGACACTGAACACTTAGCCAGCTGAGCCACCCAGGTGCCCCCATACACTTTAAATATCTTAAGTTACCCTTCAAGATTATGTAGTGAGAGAGAGAATATAGCATCAGTCTATAACAGTATGTTCTCAGATATTATTTGGGAGATAATTCTTTTTTGGTGAAGAAGTCAAGGAGATACTTTTGCCAACATTGTTACTAAGTAGGAAAAGTCATTTTTAAGAAAAATGTTGAGTCTAAGTGACTCTACAGTGGTCTGGATTGAATTCAGACAATTATAATTTGTCACCATGCTTTAGAATGACCAAATCCAGTGTTGCTCATTAGTGGGCACTATCATTACCATGTTTCTTTCAGTCACAATTAATTATCAGGTGGAAGGATTATAAATTATTATATTGTCCTTGTTCAATGCTCATGAGTAGTTTAGCAAATAGTAAGGACAAAAGATTAAAGATACAATACAAGTGTATAATGAAAATTTGAATACTTGTCCTATAATGTACAAATGGTTAGCATATTACATATTATTTCAAACTGAAATAAAACCAGTGCTCATACTATATTACTTATCTTTCTTTAAATTTTCTTCTAATATTTACTTTTGAGAGAGAGAGAGAGTGTGTGAGCTAGTGGGGAGGGGGGTGCAGAGAGAGAGGGAGGTACAGAATCTGAGGCAGGCTCCGGGCTCTGAGCTATCAGCACAGAGCCCGATGTGGGGCTCGAACACACAAATGACGAGATCATGACCTGAGCTGAATTTGGATGCCTAACTGAATGAGCCACCGAGGTGCCCCTATCTTTTTTAAATTTTTATAAACTTTCATAACTTGTCATACTATTTATCCAAATATCTTTCCACATAAATGATTCTTAAAGGTATTTCTTTCTCCTTTCTCCATAAGAGGAAGGAAAACAAGGGGGTTAAACATAATGGCTTAATAATACACCATAATAATTTTTGATTATAATTTTTCATTTATTTTCAAAAATATACAAATAATACATTTCAAATAATGTCGGCCTTAAAACAACATCTTTTGGTAGAGACCAACTGTGCTCTATATAAGAAGATGATGTTATTGATCCATCTATAGGATAATACAACGACTATAATGTGTTGAGTGCTTATTATCCACCAGATACGTTTTACTGCTTTACCTGAATCAATGCCTTGAGTTCTTAAAACAGTCTTGTGAAAAAGATACCACATTAATATCCATTTTACAGGTGAGGAAATTGAGACATAGAGCATTTAAATCATTCACCCAAAGCTCAACTAAAAATTAAGGGATCCAAAATTTGAATCTAGGGAAACAGGACCCAGAGATATGAGCCAATGGCGTTGAATCTAAGCTGTATCTGCAAACCCCAACCCCCCCCCCCCACTCCCAGTACTTGACTACAGAGGAATGGTTTGACCTACTTGATTCTCATCATTTCAGTAGACCCTCTTTCTGAACATAAGACCTGGTTACATTTAACAGTCTGTGGCCATGAGGCCATTATCTACAGACACAGAGGGAGGGAAATGTCTAGTGCTCTTGTGATAACATCTGGCATTTGGAGTCATGAAGAGATAAATCTTTATCTCCTTCACTTTTCTCCTTTGCTCCCCTTTCTGAAGCTTATTCCAACTTGTCTTGTCCTATTTTGATTTTTTTAAAAAAATACTGTCATAAAAAATATAATAGAGGGTTTTGGGTTAAGGTTAGGCTCCAAAATGACTTAAGTGATGGGGATAGAGTACAAAAGAAATATTTGAAGTCAGATAATGCTGATCTGTAGTGGAATATTCTTGTCACATTCTCATCACATCATCCATCCATTAAGAACAAAAAAAAAAAAACTGAGTAAAACATGATTCATAATCAACCTCCCAAAGTCATCTGCAATATCTTCTAAAATTTTTATTTAAATTTCAGTAACACAGTGTAATATTAGTTTCAGGTGTACAGTTTAGTGATTCAACACTTACATACAACACCTGGTGCTCACCACCAATGTCAACTGCAATATTTTCAACAAAAAAGTCTTTTCAACAAAAAATCACTATTTCTGGTTTTTTTCTTTTCTGTATCCCCAAATACTTTATTTATAATATTTTAGTCCTTATTTAATCTTCCTAGGTGTCCTAGTAAGTTATTAAATTATAAACTCCTTGAAAAGAGAAAACATACCTTAATTATTGCTGGATTTCTTGCAATTCTCAACAGGATGATTTATACATACAATGTGTCCAGTAAATGTTTTACTGAATTAAAGTGTAAAGCAGTTTTAGGGCCACCAGTTTTAGGGGTGGCTCAGTCGCTTAAGCATCCAAATCTTGGTTTTGGCTCAGGTCATGATCTTACGGTTTGTGGGACTGAGCCCTGTGACAGGGTTCCGTGCTGAGACTGCAGAGCCTGCTTGGGATTCTCTCTCTCCTTCTCTCTCCCTACCCCTCCCCTGTGTGTTCTCTCTCTCTCTCTCAAAATAAATAAGCATTAAACAAAACAAAGTGTAAAGCTTTTTAAAAGACTGCCACGTTCTGATCTTTTATTAAAACAATTGTAATAAAAAATGTGGACCTTGGGTGGAAAGTATCTTCATACCTCTGAACTAGTTAGAAACCCACGTTCTGTTCAATCAGAATCTCTGGGACAGGGCCCAGGAATATATGTTTAACTAGCTCTTTAGGTGATCTTTATGCCCTCTAAAGCTAGAGAAAGATGGTTTAACAATATATTTCACATTGATTACTTATTATAAAAGGCAATGCATATCAAATCTACAGATGGCCCCAAAGCTAGGAATGATAACCAACAGACACAATATTATTTGAGAAGGAAAAAAAAATATAATTCTGCAAACTACAACAATTGATGTACCTAACAGAGTAATTTTGTTTGTTTGTTTTCACATTTATTTTTGAGAGATGGAGACAGCATGAACAGGGGCGGGGCGGAGAGAGAGGGAGACACAGGATCTGAGGCAGGCTCCAGGCTCTGAGCTGTCAGCACAGCACCTGACACGGGGCTCGAACTCACGAACTGCGAGATCATGACCTGAGCTGAACTCGGATGCTTAACCGACTGAGCCACCAAGGCACCCCCAGAATCATATTTAACATGGATAAATATAAGGCCATTCTACCTTAACCATGCATTGATTCAACAGCACCTGTATATCAAATGTTATGCGGGATAATGGAACGGATACAAATATATTTCCTGCCTTACAGGAGGAAATTTTAGGCTAAAGAGACAGCTATCTACACAAATAATTGGAAACACAGTAAAATAATTGTGCCAGTTACTAAGCTATTGTCTCTCAGTTTTAACGCCCACCCTTGTAATGCTTGGGCTGGGACTCTGCAGACCACATTTCTGGTTTGGCAGCTGGCTCCCTGTTAAACGCTTTGAGTGGAATGCTGAAGGAAGGTTGGAAGGCTAGAAAAAGAACGAACATGCTGTTTCCTCCTTGCTCCCATTGGCTTTCTGTTGCTGTCAGTGTCTTCCCATCTTCGTTACTTCACCCTACTGTGGCGGCGCGTTCCAGTAGCCGCAGCTGAATCCACTTTGCAGTTTTTCCAATACTTCTAGAAACAGCCTCTTTTACATCTCTCCAGAAACATCAAAATCCAGTGGGCTAGTGCCCTCTCCTCAGATGTCTGAATTCCAGCCCCTCAAGGTCTCTCTCTTGAGCTGAGAGCTGGCACTGAATCAGAGGCCCTCATCAAAGCTTCTATGTTGAATTGACTGGCCTCTCTTCTGATTCTCTAGCCAGCAGGTGGTAGTTTCTTCAAGTAATTGCTACTTCCATGATGACTTTGTGTTCCATATTTTCCTTTATTCCTATATCAGCCTCAGGCCTAGTAACAATTTATTATATTAAGTTACCCCTGTTAGAATAACTGGTGAATATTTTCTCTCCCCACTGGACATTCACCAATCCAATAAGTGATAGTAGGATATTGACTATAAAATGGTTAAACAGCAACCCCCTAAATTGTTTAAATAAGGGAGTCTATGTAACTGAATTGGCCTAAGACTCACAACAATTGAGTTTTGGGCCAGTTGAGAAGACACTTTCAGTTTTGACCTCAGTTTGGAAATTGCTTTTGTTTTCCAAATGTAGAAAACACCCATATGATAGTCAATGTATCACAGGTGAAACAAAGAGGCAGCTATTTGATGTTCTAATACATAAAGGGGAAATAAGAGAAGAAACAGGTTTATCTTGTGTTTTTTCACAGAGCTAACGCTGAATGAATGAGACTGGCTGGTTAGCTAAATTGGTTAGGGTGTGCTACTAATAAACTTGAACTAACAAGTTGAAGTGAGAAGAAAGATCCTTCTAAAAGTCAACCCTATCTAAAGATAAAATGGACTTCTGAGGAAGGAGGAAATTTCTCATCATAAATGTTCCAGTACAGTTTGAGAAACTATTATTTGACACTATTGTATGGCGACATTCTTCAACAGGAAAGGTCACTGAATTGATGGCTTATTATACTAGTATTCTATGACGGTGTAATTAGTGTATTAGTTTCATTATGCCCTTTGCCAGTAAAAAAAAAAAAAAAAGTTGCTTAAAATGCATTGAAGATGCAAAAAGAAGTTAGGTAAGAGAGCAGATTGGACTAAATGCTTACTTCACCATAAAATTCATATGTTGAAACCTAATGTACAATGTCATGGTATTAGGAGATGGGAACTTTGGGAGGTGATTAGGTCATGAGGGTGGCATCCTCATGAGTGAGATTACTGCCTTATAAAAGAGAGCCCAGAGAACTCACAGCTGTCCTGGAACCAGAAAGTGGGCTCTCATCAGATGCTGAATTTGCTTGCTGGCACCCTAAGCTTGGACTTCTCAGGTTCCAGAACTGTGAGAAATAAATATCTGTTCCTTACAAATCATTTAACCTATGGTAATTTTTTATAAAGTAGTCTGAATAGACTAAGACAGGGAGTAAGGTAAGAGAAGGGTTTTGGAACATGTAATTGACTGAAGCCTGCGTTGGTGGTAAGGTACTAGAACAGGGCAATGTATTAGGAAACTAATTGTAAAGACTCAGGCAAATAGGCTGGAAAAAAATCATTCCTATCCCTGGCCCCTTTAATACTAGTACTAAGTAAGGTCAAAAACCCCTGCAGCTGAGATTTTGTCCTTGTCTCAGGTTTCATAGACCCTGTTGAAATACTGTTCCAGAACAGCATGTACACATGAAAAGTGCTTATCTGCGAGACGGTTACATTTTCAGTCTCATTTTTTTTAAAGTTTGTTAAGATATTAGCAATAAATTTGAAACTTTGTGTTTTATTGGAACATGATACAAAAGGCTATTGACATTTTTAACAAGAATATTATAAAATTTTCTACAATATCATCATCAGCCATGACAACAGCACAGATTACTGGAATTCATCTCTTTAAAAATTTACCCAAACCTAATAAATAGACAGCAACAAGGGTTCTTAGTGTTTATGAGATATTAGAAACACATGGATCCAATCTCTGTAAATGATGTAAAAATTACAATTTTATATAAGATTGGCAAGTGGGATGAATTAGAAAAACCTGTTGAAGGTTTTTGACACAGTAATTTTATAGCTTTCATGTGTAAATATAATAGAAAGGGTGGATTCATATTTATGGGAATTGTATTATTATTATTTTGCTTTATGTGGCCAATCCTAAAAAGTGTATATCAAAACGGGAGGGAGGAAATCATATTAACTCTTTGTCTAAGCTATGCAAAATGTTCCATTATTTAGAATACATAGATATTTAATGTCACTTAGATCCTAATGTTTAATGAACTAAGCTTTCGTTTCATATCTCATATTCATAAATATATGATCATTGACACATTTAGTTTTTTCAAAATTAGTGTGTATAGGTGGGATCGGATTACTTCTATGTGTAAGAAATAACAAAATTCCTATTGAGGCAGGACATAGATATGACAAGGACTCTGTTTTTTAAAATTACATTTAGCATTATTTTTTTTGTAAAAATCTTGTCATCCTGCGATGCCTTTGCCTGTAGGTGGAGATCCGGCATGAACAATTACTTACTTAGATGCACATTTGACTATATTGGTCATTTTACCATATATCATTCCCAATAAAATGATAGAATACAAATACTTTTCCAGACTTGTATAGAGAGCTAAATCATGGTAATAAGTCAGGAGCTTTTTAAATCTCCTATGTCAATGGTTAAAGTAGGCATCACTTGATAAGGTCTGTATACTTCAGTGAATCTGAAAATGTCTATTCTCTTAAGACAATACAAGTACAATAAAAATGGATTGTTTTTCACTTTTTGATGGGTTCTGATTACAAAAGTATCAAACATGTTTACTTCTCAATGGGAGATCCGGTTTCCATGGGGACCAAAGCAACCTCATCTGCTGTTTTGCAGACCATGCTCTATGTACCACCTCCACTTTGGCAGGACTGGAGAGTGGCTGAACACAGCTACCCTGGCAAGTGTGCACAGCCATCTATACAGGTTCTCCTCATGTTCCACCCCCTTCCAACAGAACCCAGGAGGGGGCTTCAAGGATGTGCAGCTTTCCTCCCACTTTCAAGTTGCATCACTTGTGATGCTCTTTGAAACTGGAACATTCTACATGATGATGATAAACATCCGCCATGTGTCACAATGTTTCTTCAAGTTAAGTGTCAAATTATCTGGCAATACAAATAGGTGCCTATTATTATTATTTTTTTTTACTGTTGTAATGCCTTAATTACAGATTCAGCACAGATCAATGGTATTTATTACACGGATTGATCAAATATCTATCATGTACTGGCAATTTTCCCTATTTTGTATATGCCTACTACTGATTCATGTGTTCATAATGCCCTTAATACCAGTTTGCTATATGTCAAGCATTGTACTAAGCATGAGGGGTATAGAAATAAGTAAGACAGAGTTCTTAGTCTCAGAATGTTACTCTCTTATAGCTCAGAATCTAGAGGAGATAAATTACCAGAAGAGGTGTTTGCGAATCACTGTGATAAGTTTAATGGTTTGATACTTGCCATAGAAGAGACCCCAGTCTCATCCTCCAGCATTAAGGAAGCCAAAAGAAGGCTTCCTAAAGAGCTTGCTCAACGAATCAGTATAAATTAACATAGTGAAGAGGCAGCAGCTTGAAGCATCAAATGAAAGTAAGAAACTGCAGTTGCTGGTTTAGGAGCCAGAATCAATTCTGTGCCTGATGGAAACCTAGGATGGTAATGAATGGCAAAAGCAGTGATACGGAGTCTGGTCATCAGTCCTCCTTATGATATGTTAGAAACTGAAGTTTTATCCAAAGCCATTTAAGAAATATAAAGAGAATACATAAAGAAGACAATTTGTCAGTTTTGTGTTTTTGAGTAATTATTCTTTTTTAAAATTTTTTTTTAATGTTTATTTATTTTTGAGACAGAGAAGACAGAGCATGAATGGGGGAGGATCAGAGAGAGAGGGAGACACAGAATCCGAAACAGGCTCCAGGCTCTGAGTGGTCAGCACAGAGCCTGACGCGGGGCTCGAACTCAGGGGCCGCGAGATCATGACCTGAGCCGAAGTCGGCCGCTTAACCGACTGAGCCACCCAGGCGCCCCAGAGTAATTATTCTTAAGACTTCATGGAATATGTATTTGAAGAAATGAGACAGTTGAATAAATGAATAGTATTTTTTTTTTTGCTGGGTCAAAACACAGCCTTGATGAATGTTGGAATCAAAACCTTTAACATCTAAAATTCAGTATTTCACTGACTGCAATTCATGTGCTGTCATTAAGATAGATGTTACATTTTTATTTATTTGCATTTAGCTTAGAAGAGAGAATAGGTGGAGAATGACATACTAGCAAGCCTGCTGATATGTAAAAGTCTCTGGTGTTTCTTGGGTCAGTGGCGGAAACTGAGCCAATGGACAAATGATACAGGGAGTCCAGAACCTTCTCCAAATTTAAGCTTTCCAGTAGATGACCAAAAATATGGTGAGTTACCCACTATTAGAAATAGAAAGTTAGAAAAAAAAAGTAGGAGGGTAGAAACCTGAAGCTTTGAAGGAACTAAGAGATCATCAGTTCATTTCTCTTATTTTACAGAATGCAACTAAAAGTCAAAAAGGTGAAGTGATTTAATCTAAATCAAGCAGGGATCGGCATTGCTTTTTGTTCAGAGTGCTCTCCGCATAGTCACACAAAGTATGGGTAAGTACAACAGATGTAAAATGACAATTTTGGGTACTGAGAGTGAATATGAGTTATATGCTTTATGTGGTCCTATCTCAAGAATCAATGGTTTTTGTTTTTAAGGAAGTGTTCCATTCTGACTCCTCTCAAGGTGGAGTTAATACATTTGAAATAACCACATTTTTCCCACTACCTTATTCCTGTTACCTTTCTACACTCTATTATTTTTAGCTTATTGGAAGTTTAGAATTCTATTTAGTAAATATTGAGGGCCCATATTAAGATAGTTTCTCTTTTCTAGAGGAAGGTATAGATAAGTAATGTAATCATATATTATTAAAACAACTTAAAAGTTATTCCTCAGGAAATATACTTTAGACCACTCTGCTAGTCATTTACAGCAATATTTTGTAATAGTGCAAGTAACAATGCAAGCAGAACTATTAACTTAAAAACCAAGCCATTCATTAAGAGAAAAAAAAAACATGGATGAAAATATTAAGTTTCTTGAAAACTAAAAAAATACCTGATAAAATGAAAACCAGTGATCATGAGTTGTTTAAGAGAGAACCTCAAGAAGTGTTTTGGCAAATGTTAGAATTTAAATGAAAAAGTAAAGCATTTGTCTTTCATTTGAAATAGTAATAACCATTATTCAATATTTCAAGTTACAAAATGTGTGGACATTTGTGTGTGGGGGGGTACCATTCAGTTCAGTCTTGGGCAATTGAAATGGCTAAATAACACCCATATGGTAAACAGCTTGGTACGCCCAGGATAAAGGAAAAGGTGTTGGCAGTGAATCTGTGAAGGAGGCATTATTATTTTCACTCATAGAGGTGATGTAAATATCTAGCTTCCAAGGCTTTATTTCTTTTCTCTAGTTTTTTTTTTCCCTTCTTTTCTTTCTTTGTGTTAATATGTTAGACCTTGGCCGTGTTTTCATAGAATGAAATATTTTTCAATACTAAATGTTCATGCCCACCCCCCTCGTTTCAAATTAGTTGGCTTGGAGGGTGATGGAAGACAACCTAAATATTTAGTTTTATGTATCAAGAATCATTTGCCATTATAGAAGAGATGAAAAAAACATAAAATCTGATTTCTATCTGACAAAACTTTCCATTCTTTGTAGGGCATCATGACATACGTGAAGCAAAGAGAATTTGATAATAGTAGTTATCATATTAACTGTTAACATATTATGAATATTTATTATCTGCCAGTGCTCCCTTTTAGTAATTTCCATACACTGTTGAATAGATTTTACTTCATTCCCATAATAAATCTATGAAATTAGCATTATGATTATGCTAATCTTACAGATGTAGAAATTGGAGAACAGAGAGTGTAAGTAATTTTAAATCCAAGCAAAATCTTGCTTCACAGCTTGTAACTGCAATGGTATGCCTTTATGTAGTAAGATAGCCATGTTTTTTATATTTTGTTCAACACTTCACAAGCTGTGGGACTAGGAAAGACATTAAAGACCATGATGTCTGTGATGGGCATGAAGAGCTCAGAATTTGGAGTTAGGATGAGTCAGCTTCAAATCTCCTTCTGCCAGTGGTGTGAAGTACATAGCTTCTGTAAGCCTCACTTCATCTATAAAATGACCACCTCACTCCCTGGACAGTGTTATTTTGAGGATTAAAAGAGATTATACATGTAATGCACTTAGCTAACAGCAACCATGTGGTATGCTTTCAATAAATGCGTACTGCTATTTTTTTTTTTTTACAGCAAAGGTTTAATGTCTAAAGAGAATATATTTTGACAGACCAATGATCTTAATTTAAACAGAAGGAAGTTTCATGTATCAAATAATTTTTGAGGCTTTCCTTTTGAAGTAAAAGATGAATATTAAAAAATGTTCATTTTGGAATTCAGTTGTACATGTACCTAACTCTGGTGCAATGTAATAATTTCAATTATAAATTTCTTAGGCTAGAGACTTCAGACTGAAGTTTATCAAAAAGAAACAGTGAATTATTTGTCTATGTTATATAAAGCAATGTTTTTGAACACACACCCTCAGACTAACTTGAGGGGCCATAAATATTAAACCTATGTGATATCTGTAACTCTTGTGTTTACATGGAACTTATTTGACTTTTCAATGGAACTTTTTTTTTCAATTAGATGTCAATCCTAGAAGAGATTCTTAATAATTTCCCTGTGATAGAAATACTTATGTTTTATTTTTATATACCAGGAATCAAAACTTTAAAAATCTCACAGAAAGTTGAGCTTACCTCTCCATTTTTAACATGTTTTGAAATATAACATGTTAATGTTATACACTTCAAAAGTAATACACTTTTGAAGACAAATAATATTCATTATTGAAAACTACTTAAATCACATGACACAATAACATCTTTAAAACATTGTCTTATATTTTTAATGAATTTTTAGACATTTTAAGAAAGCACATTTAGGGTGTAACAGGTAATGATATCTGTAAATACAGGAGTAACTTCTAAAAATGTAACAAAGAAGTAAGCATTATATTTAATGGGAATAGTGTGTCATAGTCAATCTGAACATGAACCGTCTCTAAAAAGATAGTTCATAAATATGTTAAAAAAATAAAAAAATTGAGAGTAGGGCCAATGCATTGCCTAAACAGAAAAAAATAAAACATTCCATTTTTGCTTTATTAGAGTATAGGCTTTTTAATACATTTTACATTTACAGAAAATAAGCTATCACTATCGAAACTATATTTAGACTTAAATATTTACCTTAAAAAGTCAGGGGCTTTCAGAATCCTCTTCCTTTCGGGGCGCCTGGGTGGCGCAGTCGGTTAAGCGTCCGACTTCAGCCAGGTCACGATCTCGCGGTCCGGGAGTTCGAGCCCCGCGTCGGGCTCTGGGCTGATGGCTCAGAGCCTGGAGACTGTTTCCGATTCTGTGTCTCCCTCTCTCTCTGCCCCTCCCCCGTTCATGCTCTGTCTCTCTCTGTCCCAAAAATCAATAAACGTTGGAAAAAAAAATAAAAAAAAAATCCTCTTCCTTTCAACATAGATTTGGAAACTTCAGATAAGTTCTAGTTTCAAGTCTGTGGAAATAAGGGAACCATCACCACATGCAGAACTACCAATCTTATTTAACTAATCTTTTGGATGCATATAGGAGCAGCCCAGGATTTGGTTTGAGACAGCTGGATCCCATGTGTCTTGTTTTCAGTATTTACCACTGGGGTAGACAAGTCTCACCTTGAAATGTGGGCCGAATAGTCTCTTCACTCAGTGAGTAGAGAGGCTATGTGGCAGGGCTGAAATCAATATTTACACATGGCCTGTGAAATCAAATTGGTTTGAAGTTTTCCCTTCATGATATTAGCAATGGTAAAGAATGATTTATCAAGCTCCATAACCACTTGGAATTCGTGAATTTCAAATTAAAATTTGAGTATTATGTTGCAAACAACTATGTTTGGATTACTATAAAGTTCTCAATCTGGGGTGCATGGAAGGACTTCAGGGGACCAAGGAGCCAGGGACCACAGTGAGATCACCTTCTGTTTCATGTGTATGTGCTTTTTTTTTTCTATGAAAAGTGTCCTTAGCTTTCATTACATTCTTAAAGAGATCCAAGAAGACAAAAAGGTAAGAGTCACTACATTGAGGAAGAAGGAATTCTGAATATTCATCACACATTTTAAAGTGGCTTGGAAGAACTGGCCTAAGTTTAAATTTTGTGTGTCAAAAGAAAAAAAAGAAAGATTGTTTTGTAGAGGCTTTCTAAACAGTATTTGGAAATACCCTGATAAGGTGATCTGGGAACCGTTCTTATTTAAAAAAAAAAAAAAAATTAATGTTTATTTATTTTTGACAGAGAGAGAGCGCGCGCGCGCGCGCGCGCATGAGCGGGGGAGGGGCAGAGAGCATGAGCGGAGAAGGGGCACTTATTATAATGCCTTTTTTTAGAGAGAGTCTCAGAAGATTCTATATTTTAATTCTCTTCTATATTCTAACATGACTTTATCTTGAGATCAGTTATCAGTGTGTATTTCTTAGAAATATATTTTATCTACAGATCACTTATTCAATTCATTCATTCATATGAATAATCATTCATACATATGAACATTTGAAAATGTTCCCCCCAAAAATAAAACAAAAGAAGTATCCCTAAATTTATTGATAACCCTGTTATTAAAAAATGAACTGTATGTCTCCTCCTTTTGAATCTTGAAAGGTATGGAAAAGCTTCAACAAATAGAGTAAAAATGACATATGATTTATGAGGCTGGATCATAAAAGGGCATACAGCTTCCAACTTGTTTGCTGGAACTCTTCTGGAGCCCTGATACATCCTGTAAAAAGTCCAACAATCCAAGAGCCAGCATACTGTGAGGAAGCCAAGCCACATGGAGATGCCACACATGGACACTCAGTCACAGTCCTGTTCTTCAGAATGTCCTGTCCAGGCACCAGACAAGTAAATGAACAAGCCTCCAGATGATGCCGGCCCCCACTTATGAAATCATCCTAGCCTTCAAAACCTCTCAAATGAGGCTCCAGATATGGTAGAGCAGGAACAAGCCACTTCCTCTGTTCTCTGTCTGAATTCCTGAGCTACAAAATCCCTAAGAGTAATGAAATGGTTCTTTTAAGCTGTAACTGAAGTTTAGATTCATGTGCTATATAGCTATTGTAACTGGAACAACTCCAAACTGGGAGGGAAGGAAGGAAGGAAGGAAGGAAGGAAGGAAGGAAGGAAGGAAGGAAGGAAGGAGGGAGGGAAGGAAGGAAGGAAGGAAGGAAAGAAGGAAGAAAATGTGAAAAGGAAAGGAAAAGAAATCCCATGTATTGTATATGCCCTGGCTCCCACCTTCCTTCCAGCCTTCTGTCCAACAGTTCCTTGTTCTGTGGAATCATCCCAATCCTTTGGCAATTTCCCTTATTTATACTGCTGTTGTTTATTGGAAAGCGCTTCCTTATTTTCTTCACTCTATTAAGACTCAGTTTTGCATTGCTAAAGTGATACTTTATTATTTAATCCTTCAGTATCTCTAGCTATATAGTATATTCTTCTTCGGAAGTCTGATAGAACTTTTTACAAATATTTAAAAATTATTTATTTTATTTGAGAGAGAGAGAGAGTGAGACAGAGCGTGAACATGCACATGCACATGCAGGAGTGGAGGGGAACAGAGGCAGAGGGGAAGACAGAGAATCCCAAGCAGTCTTCAAGCTCAGCATGCAGTCCAATGTGGCTTGATCTCATGATCCTGGGATCATGACCTGAAATCAAGTTGGTTGCTCAACTGCCTCGGCCACCCAGGTGCCCCTGAATTCTGATAGAACTTTTTAACCCCACTTTGATATTTTAAACATTCACCAAACATACTTGTTCTTGTTTGTGTGCACACTGAATTTTTCCTAAGACAGAACTTACATGTGATTTAATACCTCACCTACTTCTTTGTAGGTGTTCCATGCTTTGCTAATAATCCAGCACTGCTCTAAATTAGAGTCGTGTCATTCAGGTGCTTGTAGTCTTGAAAAGCTATTAGCAGCTACAATATACATGGAAGTCAAAATTCTCCTCTTGACTGTTACCATGTTACTTCCTTTGTCCTTTTATATTTCCTTGTATATCCTTGAATGTTCTCTGCACAAATATTTATTTGATAATAACATATTAGTTTGTGAGCCACCATTGACCCCAACTCCATTTTGTCCTTAAGTTGTTATTCTCCCAAAGATTCTCTAGCTTAGAACAAGAGTTGATTTGACCACCTACATCACCTGACATCAATGAGATACAATCATCATCAAGTTTTCACATAATGAAAACACTATAAAACGGGACCACTTAGGCCCCAAAGAACCATATTCTCTGAGGTACGTATTATGTTTTAAAATCTAAATTTTACTTTATTTTAGATATTATTTATTCCCTTCCTTTCAAAAATATTCAAAGGAACAGAAATCAGTTTAATTTTTTAAAATTACTTATATTGTAGTTACAGTAAGTTTTTCTCCCCTTCCCTAAATGACATACATTTGGCCTTAGGGAGAAATGATGAAAGAGAAGGAAATTTTCATTCACTATATATGCCAGACATTGCTGAGCAAAATCCTATTACTGAATTTATTTGTTTACTGCATTCTTTTAAAGTAACTTTCCTTCAATTGAAAGAAAGGAGATTCTTAGATAATATCAGATGTTTTTGTGTCTAACCAAAATATAACAAATACTGTTCAAACAGCTGAATCAGTCTATGCATATTACACAAAATGTTGGCTAAATATATGTATTTGATAATTCCATAATTACTGAGAGATAGACACCCTAAGAAAGAAGTCCTATAACGAGTGTGGGATTAGGCCCTTAACAAGAATCCTTGATATTTGCAGACATCCTGCAGCTCTCTGAATTCCCATTATGTTTTTAATCATAATTGCTTCCCTACCACCCATCTGGGCTGCTATCAACAGAGCCTTATGACTTCCAGGGAGGAATAAATACAGAGACAAGTGAATTCTTTGGAAGCTCCAATTCTGCCTTGGTGCAGATTTCTACATAATAAAATAATGGAGTGAAGCATTTAAAAAAAGATTCCACTGAAGCAAGTATCTTTAAATAGATTATTTTCCACAAGGAATCAGTGGGTGCTAATGTTCCCTTGTTGGCTATAAAATCACTGGGGGAGAAATAATAATTATGGCAATCACAGCATAGTTTAACCCTATGAACTTAGAGACAAAGAAAAAATGAAAAAAAAAAACTTTTAAAAGATCATCTTTAAGAAGGCAACACAATTAAGGTGACCATTCACAGGAGGTTTCCAGCCACTTCACTCTCTCTCCATTAGGGGCTCCATAGCATCTATGGATACCCTTGAAGGCATAACAATATGCGTTTCTGTTCATGGATTTTAGGGATTGAATATGTTATTAATCAAAAGAGTCTCTGTAGTTTCATTGCTTCTAGAATCTCCTGGGGCATTGTATACAGCTGCATTCAAAGAAAATGAACTGTTATAAACTTGATCATATTCATCCCTTGGGCCCATCTGATTACAAAATTGCCCAATGAGCTGTTACAGTGTTTTCAAGTAATTAGTTAACCCATACATTGTGTTTCTTTCCTTTCTTATTTTTTCTTTCTTTCTTTCTTCTTCCTCTTCTTCCTTTTTTTTTTTTTTTTTTTTTGCTTATATTTTACATATTTACTCTTTCTCCAACAGGCTATCTCAGTGTTTGTTGTGCTGCCCAAAACCTCAAATTACATCACTAAAATATGCTTTTTTCCCCCTACCACTTTTATTTTATTTTATTTTTTATCTTTAAAGTTTTTTTTTTTAATGTTCATTTATTTTTGAGAGACAGAACGTGAGTGGGGGAGGAACAGAGACAGAGGGAGACATAGAATTCAAAGCAGACTCCATCCAGGCTCTGAGCTGTCAGCACAGAGCTCAACGTGGGGCTCAAACTCATGGACTGTGAGATCATTACCTGAGCCGAAGTCGGACGCTTAACCGACTGAGCCACCCAGGCGCCCCTCCCTATCACTTTTAATGTGAGGAAAACAAATGGTGCACATTTCTTTTGCCATGTTATTGATTTTAAATCAGAGACATTAAAGAACATCTCTGGTTTTAAATCGGAGACATTAAAGTTCCTATTCAGGAACTCAGAAGCGACATTTGACTCTCAGATCATACAATTTCCTAAATCAGTATGTGAAGATTCAAGGGTCTTTCTGAACAAAGATATACTCAAGAATAAAACAGATACTGGGGTGCCTGGTGGTTTAGTCGGTTAAAAGACCAACTCTCGGTTTTAGCTTAGGTCATGACCTCACGGTTCATGAGTTTGAGCCCTGTATCAGGGTCTATGCTGACCGCTTGGAGCCTGCTTAGGTTCTCTTTCACGCTCTCTCTCTGCCCCTCTCCTGACCCCACTCTCTCTCTCTCAAAATAAACAAACATTAAAAAGAGAAACGGATACATTATCAGTAAAAGAGACTGTGTACATACAGAGGATTAAAGTGAATTCTTCAGAAGGTAGATTTCTGCCTTGTTGCTATTTTCTCCATAAAATCATTGACTAACTCATTAAAAAAAAAAAAAAAAAAAAGGACAAGAGAAAAAAATGACAAAGAAAAAAAGCCTTTCCATGCTACCCGGAGAGGAGTCCATACAGTGTTGTTCTGGGTTCCCATCATAACATGAAGGGAAATTTCACGATATCCAAATCCCTGGATGTCCTGCAAAAAAAGGAAGTGGATGTCCTAAAAAAAAAATTTTTTTTTTATTTATTTAGAGAGAGAGTTCAAGCGGGAAAGGGGCACAGAGGGGGACACAAGATCGGAGTGGGCTCTGCACTGAGAGCATGGAGCCAGATGTGGGGTTCAAATTCACAACCATGAGATCATGACCTGAGCTGAAGTTGGACGCTCAACCTACTGAGCCACCCAGGCGCCCATGTCCTCAAATTTCTTATAGCAGGATCCCACTTGCGTGGCACCAACCTTGACATCCAAATGGAACAGCACATCTACCAAAGGGAAAGTGGTGGCATTTATATCATAAATCTGAAGAGAACCTGGGAGAAGCTGGTGCTGGCAGCTCCTGCCATGGTTAGTTGAACACACAGCCGGTGTCGGTGTGTAACATGCTCCGGGAATACTGGCCTGCAAGCTGTGCTGAAGTTTTCTTTTGCCCCGGAGCCACTTTTGCTGCTGGCTGCTTCACTTCCGGAGCTTTCACTAACCAGCTCCAGGCGCCTTCCGAGAGCGGAGATCTCCCGTGGTTACTGAGTCCAGGGCTGACCACCAGCCTTTCACAGCGGCCTCTCACATGCACCTGCCTACAACTGCTCTGTATAACACACCCTCCTCTGTGTTTTGTGGACACTGTCACCTCACGCAGCAACAGACGGTGGGTTCACCGAGTGAATCTGACGTGCTGGACGCCAGCCCCGGGGAAGTTCTGCGCCTGCGCCTGCGTGCCACCATCTTCTGTGAGCAGCCGCGGGAGGTCACGCCCGGGCTCTACTTCTGCAGAGATACTGACGAATTGAAAAAAAAAAAAAAAGAGCAAGCCTCTGTTGAGAAGGCTGTGACCAAGGAGGAGTTTCAGGGCGAATGGGCTGCTCCAGGTCCTGTGTTCTCTGCTAACGTAATCTGAGGTTGCCGGCCGGTGTAGAGGAGCACAGGTGTCCTCTGTGCTATTCAGCAGTTCCCCGAGGAAGACTGGAGCGAAGACTGGTCTTCAGCTCCCACTATTCAGCCTACTGAATGGGTAAGAGCAACCACTGGTGGTCTTGAACTGTTTCTCCACAGAGCAGAAAATGCAAATAAGGGTGATGAAAAATAAGCAGTCTCTTAAAAAAAAAAAAAAAAAAGGATTCAACAAACGCAAGTGTTATGGACAGAACACCTTCGTGTCCGGCTTCATATGTTGAAGCCCTGTGTCCCCGATGTGACTGTGTTTGGACACAAGGCCCTTAGGGAGGTAATTGAGGTTACATGAGGTCATAAAGGTGGAGTCCTTGTCTCCTAGGGCTGGCATCCTTATAAAAAGAGGAGGAGACACCAGACCTCACGGCCCTTTCCCACAAGAACAAAGAGAAGACGCCATCTGCAAGCCAGGAAGAGAATCCTCACCAGAAACCAACCCTGATGACACTTGATCTTGGACTTCTGACCTGCAGAACTGTGAGAAAATTAATTTCTGTTGTTTTAAGTCATCCAGTAGGTTGTATTTTGTTATGTCAGCCCTACCAGAGTGATATAACAGTAGGGGGTGAGGGGTAGAAGAAAATAGGTACAGTTAACCCTTGAAAAACAAGGGTTTGAACTGCATGAGTCCACTTACATGGAGATATTTTTTGATAAATACAGTGGAGTATTGTAAGTGTATTTTCTCTTCCTTACAATTTTTTTTTAAATTTATTTTTTTATTTTGAGAGCGAGATTTGCGGGGAGGAGAGAGAGAATCCCAAGCAGGCTCCGCAGTCATCAGCATGTAACCTGACGTGGGGCTCGAACTCACCAACCGCAAGATCATGACCTGAGCTGAAATCAAGAGTCCTACACTTAACTGACTTAGCCACCCATGCGCCCCTCTTCCTTATGATTTCTTAATGACATTTTCTTTTCTCTAGCCTACTTTATTGCAACACTACAGCATATATTACAGATACAAAAATATGTTAATTGACTTGTTACTAAGACTTCTGGTCAACAAGGCTATTAGTAGCTAAGTTTTTTGGAGACTCAAAAGTTATATCAGAGTTTTGAAGGCATGTTGGGGGAGTTCTGTTGTCCCTAACCCCTGTGTTATTCAAGGGTCAATTCTAATTTAAAAACAAGTGAATAAAAGTGAGGTAAGAGTCATTAAGTCTTTTAAAAATTCCATTCTTGCCAGCATAATAATAAGAGCAGAGTGCTGCATATTACTGTCTGTTTGAAACAGATCTGCAGTAAAGCCAAAGGGTTGTGATACTTACGTGTCACAGAATTTTTCAGAACCCAGTAGACCTCTCAGGTGTCTTTTGACTACCTACAAATGACACCCTCTTTTTCTTTAATGTGCTTTGATTGAGATAGTACAATGCACAGTGTGAGAATGGCATAAAAGCTCATGGTACATTATGGCTGTTACTGGTTTGGAGAAACCTTGGTGTCTGGGAAGTCATAAGCCACGCAGGGATGATAGATAGATGGTCACTTCATGATGTCACATGGAACAGCACTATCTTCAATATCTTATCAGATGTTCAAGTGGATTTTTATCGAGAGTTAAAAACATTACAATAAATGTTGAGAGTGAGAGTTACAGAACTGTGGAAAAGTTAATAATATGATTGCTAGAGTCTGATTTAATAATATGCAATCCCAATAACATATATTTGAATTCATGGAAAAATGTCTTCTATATAAAGGAGTTTGGATATCAAGTAACTTAAGTTATGGAAATTCTGTTTGCAAAGTTCCCAAATGGTGATTATCATTGGCACAGTTCAGAGAGTGCCTCGGCATTCTATTTTTTAGTTATATTTGTGTAACCCGAGTGTCCCAAAGCCCCCTCATCTCTTCCTTGACTACACATAAATCTCATTTCATGGGAGATGCAATATGTGGAAGACTCCTTAAGAGGAAGGCTGTTTGCTTTCTGTGCCTTCCCTACTACCTCAGATTCTTGCTTCTCTTTCACCATCTCATTTCCTTCAGCTGTTCTTCTCTGTGCATGTGGCTCCAGCTGCTGCCATAAATGGGCAGAAGCCATTTCTCCTATACTCACCAAAGTCAGTCTAACTTGAAACTTTCATGCAACACCGAATTTTTATTAAAAATCTGGAAATAACAGAGGGAAATATCACCAAGAAAAGAAGAAAAACATCCAATCTGATATTTTTTGTTGTCTACGCTTGTATCAGGGAATTTTCACTGGCCTACCCCAAATACTGGGGTGTTTTTTGCAAGTCCTTCCTTCACCCATCCCCTTTCCAAGTCTTCCAGTGTTTTATGCATCCAGAAGACAATTCCATAATGTCAATTATTTTGTTATACAGAGCAATTTAGCTCTTACTTTGCTTTATTTGCTTCATTTACTTTGTTTGCTGTGAAACATATTTTTTAAACTGTTCAGTAAAATTACTTGTTTGTGTACTATGTTATGATTTTTACCACACATTTGTGTGACTGCTGCCATGATCAGGATACAGAACGGTTCTACCACCTGTTTGTAGACATACCCTCCCCCATTCCTAAGCCCTAAGAACTGATCTAGTGATCTCCATCACTACAGCTTTTTGAGAATGTCATGTGAATGGAATCATAGGATATGTAATTATTTGACGCCGTTTTCTTTTACTCGGCGTAATGTCTTGAAATTTATCCAAGGTGTTGCGTATATCAATAGTTATAGCCTTTTTATTGCTGAATAGTATTCCTTTGTGTGGATTTACTGTAGTTTATTTATCTGTTTATGTGCTAAAGGACATTTGAGTCGTTTCCAGTCTCAGTGGTTATAAACAGAACGGCTGTAACATTTTGTGTAGAGGTTTTTGTATGCATATAAGTTTTTATTTCTCTAAGTTAAATACCCAGTAGTGGGACTAGTAAGTCACATGGTAAGTGCATATTTAACTTAAAAACAAAACCTGCCAAAGTGTTTTCCAAGATGGCTGTACTATTTTTGCATTCCTACCAGCTATATCTGAAAGTTTTAGTTCTCTGCATCCTCAATAGCACTTAGTATTATCAGAATATTTTTAGCAATTCTAATAGGTATGTGGTGGCATCTCTTCAGGGTTAAAATGTGTATCTCCCTAATCGTTAATGATATTGAACATTTTGTTTTCATGTAGTTATTAGCCATCCTCGTATCCTCTTTGGTGAAGTATATGTTCAAACTTTAAATTTGTTCATTTTAAATTACATTGTTTGCTTTTGTAGTAAGTTTTGAGAGTTCTTTGCATATTAAAATTTGTCCCATCTACAATATTTTCTGAAGATTAATCTCCAAGAGACAGTGTTCTGATATTTTTTCCCATTTTTACTTTTTTTAAAATTCCAGACTCAATAACAATATCCTTCCTCTTTGCCAAGACTAAAATCTGTACCTATGCTCTTTATCCCTTGATTGCTCTACCTCTATCATGCTCCTTTAATTATGGTTCATTTTGGAGTTTGCAAAACCTCTTTTAGCATGATCGATTTTTTTCTTTAATGATAAAGTCTTTATATCTAATTTAAAAAAGAAACTAATTCATGATTCTTCTCTAAATTACTATCTCCCTGCTTCTCATCACTGCTAGGCTTCGTGAAAAATGTTTTGTATTTGCTACTGTCTTCTACCAAATTTATGCCACTCAAACTCTGCATCATCATCATTCTGAAAATGGTCTTAGAGTAATAACCAATGGTCAGTAGTTTTGTCTACTGGTGGCCTCCTTCTGTTTATTTACCTCTTCGCAGCACATGACATTTTTGCCCACCACTTCTTTCTAGATAATGAAAATATCACAAAGAAATCAATCACTGTGATCACTGAGAAAAGTTAAAGTTAATAAATATTCTTGGAAGCAGAATCTTTTGTATACTTTCAGGGAAAAAAAGAATTTTTATAGGAAAATTCAGGCAGATAAAGGATGCTGAAATGCTCAGAATTTAGCATATGCGTATAATTTAACTGGGCATGTTTATATGTGAAAGGCATTTGTATTCATAGCATTTTTTTTTCATTTTAATTCACTTGTTCTACCATATTGAAACATATGAACTCAGTTTACTAATGTAATATTCCAGCATTCTATTTTTCTGATTTGTAAAATGGAGATAAAAATAGTAGCTAACCCAAAGTTTTGTCAGTATTATGTGAGATGATGAATGATTTAATAGAGTACCTGAAATATAGAAGGAAGTTAATAGGTAAACTATTTTTTTCTTTTCCCATATTTCCCTAATTCATTTCAAAATGAATTTTCAAGACAAAACAATTCATTCAGCTTGAATTATCATTCAGAATTAATCCTGGCAACCTATAGAATAAATTTTTAGAGTTTTGGACACAGGTTTTTTTTCTTTTCAATTGTGAATGTCTGAACACAGAGAAGATGATGTATATATGCCTTTTACTTAATCTGGGTGAGTAATGTCTGTCTATAGAGAACCTCTACATAAGCCAAATTTGTACAGTTGAACCAAGTCAATAGGAATTCTATCCTATGAATGCACTTGTACTGCTAGGGAATCATGAAGTAGTTCAAACATGATTTTGAGTGCTAGTTAACAGAAAGATAATACAAAATACTTGTTTATTTATCTTTCTTAAAAATTAGTTGTAACAAATTATTACATAAGTCTGTGCATATAGTTCAGTTCCCAAGATTTCTTTAATGCTTTTTTTCCATTAGTTCTACAAAACACTCTGCATTAATTTCTTAAGGAATGATTTATTTATTCTCTATAAGACAGTATACACTCAAGGACTTTCATTTTGCCTGTTTTCTTCCGTAGACCTTCTTGCTTAAATAATTCAGTTAAGAATCTCTTGTATAAACCATGCTGTCTTTGTTTATTTTTATTGTTGAATCCATCTATGCACTTATAATTCTGGTTTTGCAAAGAAGCAAGGGCTATTAATCAAATTTAACTAAAATGGCTCTTCTTTGGACCATCTCTTTCAGCAATAGCAAAGAAGTAAATCATGTAGAAGGAATCCATTAGAATCATTATACTTAGCAAACAACATGTTTATGGCTAATTATAATAATGTCTCTTGGTAATATCTTGATGTTATACTTGAACACACAGTAGAAAATTGCTCACTGTTCCTATGTCTCTTCATCCACTAAAGGTAGAACAGTTATTTTGAACCAACGTTTGTGTGCATGTGTAGTATGTGTGTGTGTTAGGGGAGTGGTGGGGGTTGTAATCTACTTTCTTCCTAAAAATATTAAATATTATCTAGCATATATTTATTTTAAAATTGTTTTTAATAAGTTTGGTTTTTCAAAGTTGCATAAGAATCTTTGTGATATAGGGTGTCACCTCTGTGTGATGTCAAAATTTTCAAGTTTTAATTTTTTTATGTTGGTCAAAATTTGCACAATGGAATATAATTTGTTGTTTCAATGCAAATGTATTTGTTGGTTTATTTAGTTTTAGGCATGCTTGTTATAAAGCATTTCAAACAGTACAAAGTAGATGAAGCCAATGGTTTCTCATCACATCCATTGGAGATAACAAAATATGGCTTTATCTATGTCTACTCGTTAAAGTTTATGAACTACAATATGACTTTTTTAATAACAATTTATCAACGCCCTTAGATAAAGGAAAGTGAGCTTGGTAATATTAATTTGAAACTGGGTGAGCAAGGTACTTCACTTACAGAGGGGGAATTTCAGGTCAAACCTCCTATAGCCCTCTACCTTTTCCTTCTCAAAGTTTAATATACATACTTGGGGTACCTGGGTGGCTCACTCAGTTAAGCGTCCGACTTCGGCTCAGGTCGTGATCTCACGGTCCATGAGTTTGAGCCCTGCGTTGGGCTCTGTGCTGACAGCTCAGAGCCTGGAGCCTGTTTCAGATTCTGTGTCTCCCTCTCTCTGACCCTCCCCCGTTCATGCTCTGTCTCTCTCTATCTCAAAAATAAATAAACGTTAAAAAAAATTAAAAAAAAAGTTTAATATATATACTAATCAAGTATCTTGGTCTACTTGGACAGCTATGATAAAAATACTATAGACTGTGTGGCTTAAACAACAAACATTTATTTCCTACAGTTCTGGAGGCTAGGAAGTCCAATATCAAGGCACTTGATAGAATGGTGTCTATTGAGAACCCACTTCCTGGTTCATTGACTTCCAGCTTCTCATTTCCTCACATAGCCAGTGAGCTCTCTGGGGTCTCTTTTATAAGGACATTTGTCCCATTCATAAGGGCTCCACTCTCATGACCTAAACACCTCCCAAAGACCCTACCTCCTAATACCATAACATTGGGGGTCAGAATTTCAACATATGAATTTTGGTAGGACCCAACATTTAGTCCATAACACCTAGGGAATCTTTTTAAATGGCAGACTGTGATTCATTATATTTGGGGTAGGGCCTGAAATTCTGCATTTTCAGTAAGCTCCTGGGTAATACTGATACTGCTGGTCCTGGAAGCACACTGCACAGTGAAACAGTCCATTCTTTTCCCCCACTCGCCTCTAGATTGGGTACTATTAAAAAATGATTAAAGAAGATAATTTAGGTTATACAAACAAACTTTTATTTAATACTCTGCTCACCCAGAGAACTGCAAAATGGGCAAAAGGCAGGAAGCTTTTACAAGATAAAGAACAAGGAAGAGAAAAACAGAACTGTCTGATTGGCTGGGGCCACATAGTCAAGTCTGGGGTGAAAAGGGAAGGAAATGAGTATGGAGTCCAGGATTGGCTTGGTGTTTGATGATTGGCTGACTGGATATACTGTGTGTGTTGTCAGCAGGACATTTAAGTGACACAAATATGTAAGTTTCAGTTTGCTGATGTGGTACCCCAGGAAGGAGCATCTCCATCTTGGGCCTAGAAATTTATTTCAACAGTATTGTTGACTATTCTCCAACTTAAAATTTCTCATGTGGAGTTAAGGCCATCTGGTAATAAGCAGCATACTCTATTACTGATAATGCTTGTTTTTTTTCTTTTTCCTTTTGATATGTAGAATTTGTAAACTTTTTGTTTTGGCCTTGACTACTGATGGCAGAAATTGGGGAGGGAGGAGGTGTAAAGATCTAGGATCCTTTGTACCAGGATGCCAGCAATTCCCAGATCTGTTTGTATAGAACTTTCCTAGTTTATAATGAGTAGGTGCTGCCTGTCTTAAGATGTCAAATGGCCTTTCTGAGTGGGGTGTAAAGAGTTCAGTACTATTCCAATAATACCATTGAGTGGATTCTGGCATCCCTGAAATTCTAGGAAGTCATGATTACCAAAGGACTGAGAAGACACAGTTCTGCTTAAAAAACAAACAAACAGGGGCTCCTGGGTGGCTCAGTCGGTTAAGCGTCTGACTTCTGCTCAGGTCATGATCTCGCGGTCTGTGAGTTTGAGCCCCGCGTTGGGCTCTGTGCTGACCGCTCAGAGCCTGGAGCCTGTTTCAGATTCTGTGTCTCCATCTCTCTCTGACCTTCCCCCATTCATGCTCTGTCTCTCTCTGTCTCAAAAATAAATAAACGTTAAAAACAAACAAACAAAAAGACATAAAAAAAGTATTTTAGCATGTGTGGTTTTGATGACTTAAAGGAATATAACAATTCTGAATTTTTTTAGCAAAATATTTTGTTTGATTTTAATAATGTATTGATTTAACAAACATCCTGACATCATTTCTGGTCCTATATGTATTCCTAAATATATAAGTAGTGCAAGGACAGTATGCTTAATTCTTTCACTAACAGCTGGGCCTGGGTTTCCCTGTCACTTCTTTTAAGTTTAAAAAAAGAAACATACAGAAAGAATATGAAATGTAATTTACAAGAGATGAGGGAAGGGACTTCCCTGACCTCTAATGAAAAATAAAAAGAAAGCAATTTTGAAAACTCCTAATGTTATTGCTATGTTTAAGATATTTCTTATATTTTTCTTGCTATTCCATTTTGCTTTGTTTTCCCAGAATGGCTTGTTATTTGTGGGCAATTGTCTGGAAATGGGAGGAAATTATTTTTAAATTGTAGATATCAATATACTATAAAGCTTTTGCATTAAGCACTGGCTTCTACAAATTTATAGAAAGAATTATATTGAAAAGGAGCTAACCTCAAAGAATTTGAATCATCCAAACATTTTCTATAGTTAGGAACTCAGAGATTCTTGTATTTGTAAACACAAAGACTGGTTTAACAACGGGCTTTGTTTTGCATGAGTTACTGCATAAATTACTCCCTAGAAGAACTCACAGAAGATTGTTGCTCCACCCTTCCCTGCAGGAATATTGTGAAGGAAATCTAATTAACAGTACCTTTCACGTACCACAAAGCTGCAGGACATCACAGTGTCATCATCTATGGCAACCATATGGCAACCGTATCCTGAAGTACTTCAGATGTTAAACTTACCTTTGGTTAGGAAAGAATTCAAGGTGCATCCTGTTTGGAATTCTTTGTTAAAAGACTTGTGAGGGTTGTAACTAAACATTTAAAAAAAGAGGAGAGGGAGGCATGTGGGTGGCTCAGTCGGTTTAGTGTGCAACTTCGGCTCAGGTCATGATCTCATGGTTCGTGGGTTTGAGCCCCTTATAGGGCTCTGTGCTGACAGCTTGAACCTGGAGCCTGCTTTCGATTCTGTCTCCCTCTCTCTGCTCCTCCCTCGCTCATGCTCTGTCTCTCTCTCTCTCTCTCTCTCTCTCTGTCAAAAATTTAAAAAAACATTAAAAAAAAAAAGGTTTGTGAGGGACAATGTATTTGCCTTCCACAGGGCCATAGTTCTTGGGCCTTTGTATTTCAAAGATGAATAAATAGTACAGCAAAAAGAAAAAACAAAACAGGGAAATGAGCACATATTGTATACAACTAATTTAACCAAAATAAATGCTTTAAATAAATCAGTAACTATAAATCACTGTCATTTCTACAATATAAAAATTTTAAGTAGGGAAAATCTCTGAGAAAATATAGTACTAAAGATCAACTAGGACAGCAGCTTTCATTTGTCAGTAAATTGTTCTCATTCTCAGACCATGTAATTGATGTATGTTTTCTCATTGCCTGTTTTTATTTGTGTATTGTGTTTTCTAAATGGAATACAACTAACTGCAAGCTCATGAAAACTTTATTTCAGGTCATAGGTTAGGGATAACACTGGGAATTTTTCCCTTGTCAGAGTGACTGGCTATGACTTCTTGATTCATCTTGGAATTAAGCCTATAGAAATCCAGTGAACTAGAATTTAGTGGAATTTGTTGTATAGTTTGTGGTTTCATAAGGGAAAGGAGTGACAGATTTTTATTCTTCTTTAAAAAATATGGGTCTCTTCATTATACTATTCTAAATTAATAATAAAAGTTTACATACATAAGATGTATATACAAAGATAGGCTACTATCTTCCTTTGAGCTGTATACATCGTCTTGTTAGTGAAACCAAGAGTAACACTTACTTGGAGGATGGTAAGATGTTAGCATTTCTCTAGTTAACCATGTACCTGAATTGCACTATGAAATATTAATGCTAAATCATGTTCTCAATTGCTGTGATACTCTCTCCTTCTTAAAACTTTTGCAGAGGATATAAGCACTTTAAAGAGGGAATAGAAATTGAGTCATTGAAATTTTTTCACTGATAAATGTATTGTATGTATATTTAATTAGTCATCATAATTTGAGATATCTGAAGCAATAATTATGCAATAATGCTTGGTTCATATAACAGTGGATCCCTTGAGAGCTCATAAAATATGATGCAATTTAAAGTATATTAAATATATTCATCTTCCTGGAATAAGAAAACATAATGCAAAATCCAAGCTAAAGCAAAGGCCAGTTCAAGAAATTAGTCTCTGGAATAAAATTCAACTTTATGTGTTCACTTTGAAAGATTACTAGAAATAAAACTTGGGGAAGAGAGATAAACAATATCATTTTCTTATAGCATAATCTACATTGGGGGAAATAAGTAATATTAAAATATTTTAGATATAATATTATGCTTAAAGCACTCATTAAAAGAATTATAACCCATTTGGTTACATTTAATGAAACCTAAAAAATCAGTTCATAACTGAATAAAAATGGGGTGGTGCAATAGCTGTTATTTGGCTGAATTAAGCATCTGGTGCAGTGCTGGGCACTTGGTAATATTTAGTAAATATATGCTTAATGAATGAATGAATGGATGAAGGAATATAAAGGCAGTTGTGTTCTTTTCTCATTTGTCTGATAGTGTTTCTGTGTTTGTGTATTATCTGTGTGTGTGTGTGTGTGTGTGTTATGTAAATGACCTGAGATTTAAAGTTTATTTTCAAAGTTTAAAGACAAGATGAACATACAGATATATTTACTTATAAGAAAAATAACTATACAAAATTTAAGTGTGGACTTCACAAAGGCACTTACATATGTTCTATGTTCACCAAGTTCTGTAAGAAAATAGAGTACAAACTTGAAAATTCAGAATTTATTTTAGAAAACTTAACCACAGGATAATTCCACACATTAAGTGGGGGCAAAGGAAACAAACTGTGGCAGGAAAAGAAAACAAAAAACAAAAACAAAAAGAAAACAAAAAAAACCCTCCTCTGTCTTCTTGAGTGCAACAAGAAGTGAATGATTGCCAAAGGAAATATCAGTTGTGACAAGTATGTAATCCCCAGGATATATATTATAGATTGGTTTGCTAAAACAGCAATCATATAAGTCATCTTATGAAGCCCTTTATTATCAATAGTTTTTGCACTGTTGGTGGGAATGCAAACTGGTGCAGCCACTCTGGAAAACAGTGTGGAGGTTCCTCAAAAAATTAAAAATAGACCTACCCTATGACCCAGCAGCAGCACTGCTAGGAATTTACCCAAGGGATACAGGAGTACTGATGCATAGGGGCACTTGTACTCCAATATTTATAGCAGCATTCTCAACAATAGCTAAAGTATGGAAAGAGCCTAAATGTCCATCAACTGATGAATGGATAAAGAAATTGTGGTTTATATACACAATGGAGTACTACATGGCAATGAGAAAGAATGAAATATGGCCTTTTGTAGCAACGTGGATGGAACTGGAGAGTGTTATGCTAAGTGAAATAAGTCATACAGAGAAAGACAGATACCATATGTTTTCACTCCTATGTGGATCCTGAGAAACTTAACAGAAGACCATGGGGGAGGGGAAGGAAAAAAAAATGATTAGAGAGGGAGGAAGCCAAAACATAAGAGACTCCTAAAAACTGAGAACAAACTGAGGGTTTATGGGGGAGTGGGAGGGTGGGGGTGGGTGGGTGATGGGTATTGAGGAGGGCACCTGTTGGGATGAGCACTGGGTGTTGTAAGGAAACTGATTTGACAATAAATTTCATATTAAAAAAATAGTTTTTGAATGTAAAATAGGAGATTCTTTTCCATAAGAAAACAATAATTTTATCCTGGACAGCAGTTCCCTTTCCAAAGCAATTTTGTTACAATAATGTATATAGAAGACCGTTTTTCAGAGAACATGAGGGCAGTTTGTCTCAATGCGATGATTTGGATTGATACTGCATTTTGGTGCACAGCCCACTAATGCATAGAATTGTATCTTAAACTTTAATTGGGAGAGAGTGAGCTAGAAATATAGTGGTCAGTTTTATAGAGTATTTCTATATGGCCCAGAGGAATACTGTAATATATGTCAATAATAATAATAGATTTTACATCAGTTAATATTTTATTTGAAGCAACATTGTTTACTTTCACTTTTTTATTTTAAGTGGCCATGTATCTAATGCCAAATTCTTCAACTGAAGAATCTCTTTTACGCATTACTACTCTAATTGATGTTTCATAAGATTTATAAAACATTTTATTCATGATTATGTACAGCAATCAAATAAGCAGTGTACGTTCACAGGAGATTCTGAAGAGTCAACATATGCTTACTAATTTCGTTTTCAACTAGATCAGAGGTCAGCAAATCTTTTCTGTAAAAGACCAGATAGTAAATATTTTAGGTTTTGTTGGCCAAGAGACAGAATTGAGCATTTTTTGAAGGCACTTACATAGCCAGAGAAAAAGCACATTTTTGCTAAATTTTATAGACTGAATTCAAAATATAATAATTAGCATAATTATAGAATTATTTTAATAATGTTTCATCTAAATGAGGTTAAAATTTCGTCTTCCCCATCATAAAAATTGATTGCAAATATTCATCTGTTAATGCTGATCTGAAATGAAATTTTACATATTTCATCTTTGAAAATGATTTTCAACTATAGAGACACTGCCAAATACTGATATCAGTCCATTAGTATATGATTTTAATTGCACATATGTATCCCTTAAAAAGAAGTTAGAATTCTATCAAATACTTCTCTTGATAATTGTCTCTTATCATGTCATTGTGTTGCAAAGTAATCATTCTCATCAAAAGTTTAGGTGGCAGCTTCTCAATTGTGAGGTTAAATGGATTTTGAAATAAGAAAATTTCCTTTATATTTTCGTTAAGATGAGAAACATACTATTGAAGCTACAGTTTGATCTTGGAAAATATACCTACTTTAAATATCTGTGGGAATGGAAATCTTGTTTTGATTTTTGACAAAGGAATAAATGAATAGAACAACTTGACATTGCTAATGATTCATGTAACATTAGTTAACTGAATGACATAGTTTAAGTTCCACATATAAGCCCAGCTTTGCCTTGTAATCGTAGGTTGAATTCATTAAGAAACATTTTCAAGCCTGCAGCAAAAGCTAATTTCTAAAGCTATTCAGTAATCATTAATATTGTCCAGAGGCAACCCTTCTCATTGAGAAAAAGATTCCAATCTCATCTTTAAGGTGAAAAATTACAAAAAAAACACTCCCAATGTTAACCCATCAAACTGCCAGATAGTAGGACAAGTCAGGATATTCATTTTTTTTTTATAAAAAAAAAAAAAAAAAAAAAAAAAAAAAATTGCAGAACTACCCACCAGAGTAAATGAAATTTATAGTGATGTTGCTGGTTAATAATGTGGTAGATGAAGATATTGTGTGGAAAGTACTTGCTGATTAATAATAAATAAATATAGACATAAACACATTATATTTTCATAAGCTTTCTAAATGTATCCAAATTTGCCTTTTTCTGTTTCACATCAGTTGATTTTTTCCAGCATCAGTTGAAATACATTTTAGCAGATTATACTTCAGATTGTACTGAATTGGCATTTATCAACTTCTTTAAAAATATTGTCACTGGGGCGCCTGGGTGGCGCAGTCGGTTAAGCATCCGACTTCAGCCAGGTCACAATCTCGCGGTCCGGGAGTTCGAGCCCCGCGTCGGGCTCTGGGCTGATGGCTCAGAGCCTGGAGCCTGTTTCCGATTCTGTGTCTCCCTCTCTCTCTGCCCCTCCCCCATTCATGCTCTGTCTCTCTCTGTCCCAAAAATAAATAAACGTTGAAAAAAAAATTAAAAAAAAAAGAAATATTGTCACTTACAGTTATTCCAAGCAGATTGTTCAGAGAGAATGATTATTCAGTCACTTCAAACTCTTTATTGACCAAGAATTATTATATAAATAACCAGGAATTATTAGTAACATCTGTTGATTCATACAAAAACACTGGAAATGATTTACCTTGTTCTTTAGTTCATTATTGATGCTGTTCTCAGATCTCAAGCAACTGTTCTTACAGGAAGGATAACTGATTTATAATGGAAGTGTGTAATAGCCATACATTGGTCTCTGGCAGGGCAAAAACAGGTGGCAGGCTAGATTTGGCCCATTTGACATTGATTCTGAACATTTAGTCTACATGACGATTCTGAGAGATGTCCAATTCTTTTTTTAATTAATTTTTTTTAACATTTATTTATTTTTGAGAGATAGAGACAGAGCACGAGCAGGAGAGGGGTAGAGATAGAGGGAGACACAGAATCCAAATCAGGTTCCAGGCTCTGAGCTGTCAGCCCAGAGCCTGATGTGGGGCTTGAACTCACAAACTGCGAGATCATGACTTGAACCAAAGTTGGATGTTTAACTACTGAGTCACCACCCAGGCGCCCCTGAGAGATGTCCAATTCTTGACACAGAATGGGTCCTTGATAAATGACTATTAATTAAAAGTATGTGTGTGTATATGTGTGTGTGTATATATATATATGTTATACACATGTTTATACATTCATGTGATATATACACATACAAAGGTATATATGTGATTAACATGTTAGTGCATGTTAACTTTTTTTTTGTATTTGAGTTACAGAAAATATGGATACAAATGGAAGTATAAATTATAATACCTCTCTTCTTGGGATAGGATTATGTTCTGGAGACAGTTTATACCAGCTAACTAGAGTCACTTGTTCAAATTACTGACATTTTTGAGCCCAAAGTACATTTTACCAGAAAGGTAACATACTGAATTTCATCTCTTCTTAATTATCCTACCACAGTTTTTGGTTTTCCATGTCCTTGAGGTTATTTATGTCTATTATATCTTTATGGTAGAAATACTATGTGAAGATGTGCAACTATGAATTTCTTCCCAAGCCTGTATTCAATGACTATACATTATACATACTAAAACTGGCTATGATGGGTATTTACACACAAGAATAGGCAAATACTACAGATCAGGACTTGACTTATAGTTCTGTTGATTATCTAGACTTAAGAAATTAATAGAGTAACTGCTAATAATGCAGATTAAATGCAAATGTGTGTTGGGTGTGTAGTTTTTACATTGTCAATAACAGACACACACACACAGATAATACTTGAAAACTGTTATCCAAATCAGCACAGAAGTTGCTCAAGTCATATAGCGAGGTTTAATTTCCTCTTTCTCATTAATGTGTTTGAAAAATATCGGTGATCATTCCCAACTTACCACTGATCTCTGAGGCTGCCTGCTTGTCAGGCTGCTCCTAGCTTGGTCACCCACATACAGCATTTGAAGTCTCCAATGTGATGGGGGGATGAGGGGTGGAACCACAAAGGGGGAGACTTCCCAGAGCTGGCCCTTAGTCTTTGTCAGTCTTTATAGAGCAGTGTCCTCTGTAAATGCCAGTGTAACAGAAAGTGACAACAAAGAATTGAATTGCTTGGAGAGTTGAGAGGAACATGCAGTAGGGCTGGTGAAGGTCACAGGGCTTCCTGCACTCAGTCCTGAGGCCCTTGAAGGAAAATGTCTGGCTGTCATCTCTGACACTCCCTGTCCTGGTACAGATTGAGTGTGAAGCCCAGGTCCAAATCCCACTTTTGACCCTGAGGGTGTTCTGCATAGGCCTGGTGGAGCTCAGGAGTGGCTGGGTGAGGATCAGAGCCAGGAAGGAGCCTGCTACAGGCCCCTGGCTCACCCATGCTCCTCAGTTGCAGATATAGAAGATTGATGGCTCATGCAGGCTCTGTTGGATAAGTGAAAAGGACATAAACCTCTCTGGCTAATAATTTGTGAAAATATGTAAAGAACTTTAAAAATACTTTTGCACTTGATCCATTCTTTTCAAGGATCTTTCAAAAAAGTTACATGAAATTCTGATAATACACAAAACTCATCACAGTACTCTTTAAAGAAGGAAAAGATGAAAACAATTTAAATCACCTACAACAAAGGACCAGTTAAATCAATTATAGTATGTTCATTTTATGGGACATAGGTTGTCCATAGAAAGGGTGATTAATCTTCCCATAAAAGAAAAGGGAAGAGGTAAAACTATGTAAAACAAAACCAAACCAAAAATTCCATGTATAGTAATCACTGAAAATTTTGAAAAACGAGCTTGTAATAGGTTAATTTATATGTGACAAGAGAATCACAGATTTTTTAAAGTGAAACTTAATGGAAAAATTGTTGAAAAACATGAATAGAGAATTCTCAGAAAAAAAAATTCAATATATGTAAGAAAAAAGCACCCTCTTTGAAAATGTTAAATTAGGTACTTGTTTATGCTGATCAGATTAATATTAAAAAGTCCTTATATCAATGCTAATAGCACTCACAAACACTGTGTACATCGTTAAAACCATTCTGGAGGACAGTTTGTTAAATTTATTCACGAAACATTTAGTTTTTATTATCCGTCAGGCACTGAGGAGTGCTGTGTATAGGGGTTGGGGGAAGGTCAGAAGGGTTTTGCCATTAACCGCCTAAGAAGATGGCATCTACATTTAGGGTTTTTACAGATGGGGAGAATTGACATTCCTGCTCCATTGCCTTGGACCACACGACTTGCTTTGACTAGTGGAGTATGGGAAGACTAGGATATGCCAGTTCACCTGGAGTAAAGCTTTACAAGTCCTGTTGTGTTTGGGACATCCCCCATGAGGAGAAGGTGTCCATGTAGCTCCTTTACTCTGGGCCTTTGAATAAGAAACTGATCTGACTAAATGGAGCAGACTTAGACTTCGGACTATAACCTAAAGTTAAAAATCATTATTTTAACACTTACAATTGTATAAAACTTTCATTTACATCAATGTATGATCACTTAACTAATGACAATAAAACTAAGAGAAAAAATCAAAATAATTTTAGTAGAAAAGTGTCTTACTATGGTTCTGGATCTCTTAAGTAAGCATACTGGAAGGTAGAATCAACCCAAAAGCTGAAAAATTGGTTTTTAGGTTGAATGGAGAGAAAACTGAATTCAGCGCTACGTGTAGAAACATTTGTTGCCAGTGAAGAATGCTCTGGGAAGTGGGAGTCCCTTGAAGGAGGAGATTTCTTGGGAGGTTTGTTCTTGCTTTCTAGAAGAGGAGGCAGGCCAGCAATTCTCTTCTTAGGAGTTTCCCTTTGGGTTCCCTCTGCAGCAAATGGCTTCTCCTGGTCGGATGAGGTGAGGGATCAGACTGTCCCTTCAGATGAGAGGTTTACGTCAAAGTGAGATCCTTCGTATCTTCCACGCAAGAGCTGCAAGACAATTTCTGTCTTTGTCTTGTGAAGGAGCTGCTGTATCTCTTTTGCTTGGGGTCCTGACCCCCTGTTGGTGGCATCTGGTTCCTACCAGCTACGAGACCCTGGATCACTGCCCCATACAGCATCATGTACCTCCTTCCTCAGGAGGGACCTGTTCATACAGAGGATTCCCCGGTGGTCTTCTAGGAACTTTGCCAAATGTCTCATTTAGAACATAAGAGACATAAAGATACTTTTAAAACATTCACATTGAATGCTAACCCAACAAAGTTTTGTCTGAAGTCCCTCTCCCCCCCCCCTTTTTTTTTCTTCGAGTCATCAAAGTTACTGTCCAACATCAGCATTCCCCACCTGTTATCATGAACTTTTCTCTCATGGGAAATTCCCTGACATTGATAATTGCCAGTGACTATTTCCAATTCTTCTGAAAGATTTTGGCTTCTTTTTTATATGTGTCCAACTCTTCACATGCATGGCTGATCTTTTCAATTGCTTTGGAAAGATTCTCCCCCTTTTTTGTGTGTGTTAAATTTACTCTAAATTGGATATTTCATGAAAATGTATTTCTTGATGCAGTTCAGGGAGGACATAAGATTGCTGCTGGAACTTTTGCTGTTTTACTTTCTCAGTTTGGAGATCTTTAATATGATCTTTAAGTGGGTTGATTATTTTGCCTTCTTTAGCTAATTTAGTGTATAGTTGGTTTCTTTTTCTTCAATACTTTTTAAGAAAGTGATTAGTTTCCTATGGCTGCTATCACAGATTCCACAAACTTAGTGGCTTTAAACAACACAAATTTATTATCTTACAGTATGGACATCAGAAGTCCAAAATCAGTTTCATCGAGCTAAGATTAGATGTCAGCAAGGCTACGTTTCCTCTAGAGGCCCTAAGGAAGAGTCCTTTATCTGTCAGCTTCTGGAGGCTCCATATGTTCCTTGGTTTATGGCCACATCACTTTGACCTCTGCTTCCATCATATCATTTCCTTTTCTGACTCTGACCCTCTTGCCTCTTTCTTAAAAGGATCTTTGTGATTGCATTGGGCCCACCCAGAAAATCCAGGACACTCTTTTCATTTTAAAATCCTTCACTTAGTCAAATCTGTCAAGTCCCTTTTGCCATGTAAGTCTCTGGGGATTAAAATGTAGACACCTTTGGGGTGCCATTATTCAACCTACCACATCAATCCATTTCTTCTAAACTTCTACTAAGATGTCTCCAGTTTCTGATACATTTGTTTTATGGAATTACCAGTTCCTGCAATCCATGTTGACTTCTTTAAGACCAGGATCGCCCAGCTTTAGAAAATGGTCCCTTAGTAATTTGATATATATATATTTTACTTTACAAACTTATCCCATACCACTTTAGAGTTTTATATTATTGCATTTCATTTAATGTTCACCCACCCTTCTTTTTCCATACTTCTACCTGTGAAAGCAGCTTTATGCTTTCTTCAAGATTGGAGTTTTCATTCAGAGCATTTTTAATGTTGTCTGAACTTATACTTCATTTTTCTGGTGTAAATTGAAGGCCATTTTAGTTGCAGGTACTTGAAATTCTAAGTGTCTTGCACCATTTACCATTTAAAGACTGAATTTTTCTTGTTAAGTTTGTCATTAGCCCAATTTTTTCTAAATATTTTGATAACTCTTCTTTAGTTTTTTTTCTGAGTCTCTTAAGCACAAGTAAAGAGTTGGAGATTCTAGGTCCTTGTTTATGGCCTCCAACTTTTGTATTTCTGTTAAATTGTTCTTAAGTCTGGCTTCCATTAAACTTAATTTGATGCCTGGGAATTATTCTTTATGATGCTAAGCATCTAAAAAATGTGCTCGCTTTTCATTGGAAGGGCAGAAACTCCAATGGCCAGGTCTTTGTCTCTAACTGTGTAACAGGGTTCTCAAGATTAAAGAATTCTAATATAACTAAAACTTCTGCTCTCCCTACAACAACCTGTAGAGATTTGGGTCTGGTCTGAGGTCCCTTGTCAGCAGTGCCTCTGCCTGCCTCAGTCTCTCAAGGATGAGAGTGATAAAGAACTTCATAGCCATCAGCTGACTTATCTTGGCCCCAGAGGCCAAGCTAAGTGACATCATGTTGCCAAGCCAGAGAATTCTGTCACCATTCTTCCTGGAACCACACAAGTGCCTGATAACCAAGACCAAATTTAATGTGGTTGGGAAAGAAGGGGCAAGTACACTAGAAGACAATATCCCAACTTTCCTAATGTGTAACATGGTGACAGACATACATAAGCATAGTATCGCATGATCCCAGGGGATATAAATTAGACCTGAAGGCCAGTGATAATGTTCAAGGGCTCTGGTCATTCCAGCCCTGTCTAGTTCCCAGAGTACCTTGGGAAATACGTGTCTTGTCTCACCTATAAACCATTCAAGGGCACTGATTGGGATGCTCCATTGGTTGTGAAGCATGGTTTGGGAAGATTTGCAGGTTGCCAATTCTGACCAATATTTCATCTTCTCTTAAATGAACTTTTTATTCTGTGTCCTGTGGTTCATCTAAGATTGTCAGATTTAGCCAGTAGAAGTACAAAGTGTTCAGTTGAATTTGAATTTCATAAGTAATACATAATATTTTAGTATGTTTTCCATGCAATAGTTGTGACATACTAATGATAAAAAAGATATTTGTTGTTTATCTCTAATTCATGATTTAATAGGACATTCCTGTATTTATCTGGCAAACTTTTTTTCTTTGGAAGCATCATTCTGCCTACAGTGGTATCAGAAAACTCTCTGCTCTCAGTGCCTCTCCTTGTTTCATGCATGGCTAGCCTTAAATGTGTTTTGAGGGGAAGGTTATGAAGGGCTCAGCAAAGGATTTCAACCAGCAGTGTGCAGAAGCCAGATCCTACTAGCTGGTTAAAGCTGATTGTAAGCATCTTTTGCCCACTCTGTGCTCAGCAATGTCTCATTCATAGCTTGGAACAAGTTGGTATTTACATGAAAGAAATAGAGAAACACTAGGAATGAAAGTTGTCTTTAACCTCTGAATCCTCAGTCTCTAGGATGGTTGGTTGTTTTCACTTACACATGATTGATTATGATCGATCCTTTTTAACCATAAATTTTGTCATTCTTAGAATATGGAAAAATCCCTGAAGTCAGTTTTCTCCCCTTTAGAGTAAGGTGAACAAGAAATACCATTGCCACCAGAGGTCACTCTTAACCTCCTGAATCCAAAAGCACCCACGCTATAAAAGGAATCCCTTGGTGCACAGAATTAGGAAAGACATTTTCTGTACCATAAAATATATGACCTAAAAGTCACTCTACATTTTAACCTATCACTATGGAATTTCCTTGGTTAAAGTACCAGTATTATGGATATTATTATTTAGTATCACTTTCCCATTGGTTGTCAAACACAAAAATGTTTTTTCATTTGAGGCTCCTTCTTTCAGTGCTACCAAAAGAAATAAAGAATATTAAGAGAGGAAAGAAACTATCTTTAATTAAGGTTTAGTTTTACATAAACAATTTGGACATACTGTGAGTTTGTAGTACTAAGGATAAGGCTTCTGTAGAGGTAAAACACCCTGAAGGCCACTTGATCAGTGAAAGGTAATGATTCATATCATTTGACTTAAAACATAACACTACTTAAAACATAGCTCCATTCGGCATATATTTTCTTAAATATTATTTAACAAAACTAAAAGTTTTTACTGGGCGCTGTCTGTAAGTTGTGTGAAATGAATAAAATATTGCCATTTTCTGAGATGAGAATCTAGTGGAGGAATTATATATGTATATATTATTTCCAAATAGTAAACAGTTTAGTAGAGTTTTCAACAACATGCTACAAGAATTCAGAAGCAGAGCAAGTCATTGTAACTTGTCTCTTTTCTTTTAAACTTGTTGGCTAATTTGTGGCTTGATATCTTCTTGGTGTGAACAAGAGGCTCACATTCTATTGGGGGAAAGTATTAGAAAGTAAAGAAGTAAATAAACTACAAGATAACTCCAGATAGTTCCAAGCACTATGAAGAAACTAACCCAGTGTAATGAAATAGGGAGTGACTGGGGTACAATTGCTGCAGTCAGATACGGCTTCCCCTGGGAGGAAACCTTTGGGTCCTGAAAGAGGAGTTCTGTGCAGATCTAAAGGAAGAACAGATCTAGGCAGAAGAGTGGGAATTTAAAAAGCCCTATGATGAGAACTCAGGGATTCTTACAGAGCTAAGAATTAATGGAGTTAATGAAGTGGTTAAACTATAAGATTTGTTGATAGGCATATTTGAAGGAATGCCCTTGCATATGTAATGGATGGACCAATTTAATGAACCTCCCTGAAATCTGAACTGGTTAGGTTACTTTGTTACTAGGTGACGTCCATCTCCTGCAGGCTCTGGGAAGAGCACCCAGACCTGCCACAGAGAGAAAAGGTAAAAACAGCCCTGCAGAGCAGCATGTTCCAAAGCATGCTGACCATCAGGTCTCACCTGGGAAGACTAACTTGTCCTCACACAACATGGAGAGCTTCAAACTGTGACACTGTGCCTAACAACTGGAGGAACGAGTCTAATGTGCTGAAATTGATTGACACCAAGTTAGAAATAGACTTTGTCCAATATTGAACACGATGAAAGATTTTTAAATTTTGAAATCATGGTGAGTGTGATTATATAAATCTGCAAAACTGATCAGGGAATTTTTTAATGTTTATTTTTGAGAGAGAGAGAGGGAGAAAAAACATGAGTGGGGGAGGGGCAGAGAGAGAGGGAGACAGAGGAAGCAAGCTCCGTGAGAACAGCAGAGAGGCCAATGTGGGGCTCAAACTCACAAGCCGTGAGATCATGATCTGAGCCAGAGTCCGACGCTTGACCAACTGAGCCACCCAGGTGCCCCTGATAAGGGGATTTTTTAAGGCATTTAAAAAGATGAACTTAAACTTAGCAATCTTGTGAAAGTAGCTTTTAAAAATTTTATTTAAGAATGCATATAAATGAATTGTTGACTAGATTCAAGAAGCTGAAGGGGATCTTTTTAAAAAGAGGATGCAGTAAAATTTGCTTTTTGTTTACATCAGATTTCATGAATACCGCCTTCTGGAAAAAAAACTTTGTCCTTGTAGTCCCTTCCATGCTGTGTGCATGGAAATGTCACTCATTTCTTCTCCCTAGGTCCCTGGCTGCTAGAATGTGGGCACGAGAGACATAGCCTGCACTGAGCATGTACACCTCAGAGGCAGAGATTAGGGACCATTGTAGGGTTTGAGAATTTCTCCTCTTGTGGATGTGTGGGAATAACTTGACTGAATAGCTCATCTGTTTCATTCATTCAGTCATTCATTTATTCAGTTTGGAGTCAGGTTGACATGGGCTCAAGTTTTCTTTTTGTCATATATTTACTATATTATTCTATACTATTTGGGTTTCTAAAATTTGTCAATATTGAAAGGAAAATGAAAATAAATAAATAATTTATTGAGGTTAAATAAAAATGCATGTGAAATCCTTAACACAATGTGGTTGGCCAGTGCTCTCAGTAAGTGATAAAAAGCTCTTGCTATTGTTTTTATTATTCATTTACTAATTAAAAAACTAGTTATTACCTACATTTATTATTAGGAGAAGTTGTGCTAGATTCTGAGAATAAGGACAACAATTAATAGTTACTTGTCAAATATATACATGTATCTAATATATTGTCTAATTTATTATAGATGCATATATATATGATTACAAATTAGATGTTGCATAGAACTGTGGGTTGAGAAATAGATATAATAATATCTGTCATGAGGAAACCAAGGCCCAGAGAGAGTAATGAATTTCCCAGATGGTACAGCTCATAGCAGAGCCAGAGTTTCATGGCAGCTCTGCTCAGCCCATCCCTGTTCTCTTAACAAATGTCACCAAAGTGCTTATCTCTTTGGTACAATAAAGAATGGTTAGTTCCTCATGAAATGACTGTTGGTGGGTATTAAGAGAGGCTTAAAGAATAGTGTCTTTTAAGATGGCTTTGGAAAGAAAGGTATAATGTATGTGTTTATCAGATGTGGGGGAAGAGGGCAGATTGGAAGAATTAGAAGTAGAAAGGGAAGTTAGAATGTTCTTTCCATCAGAAGTAGAAAATAAAAAGCCTAGTTCCAGTAGTAGCAATAACATAGTTTTTTTAAAAAATGTTTATTTATTTATTTTGAGGGAGAGGAAGAGAGAGTCTCAAGCTGACTCCACAAGTCAGCATGGAGCCCCACTAGGGGATCAATCCCATGACCTTGAAATCATGACCTGAGCTGAAATTAAGTTGGATGCTCAATCGACTGAACCACCCAGGTGCCCCAACATACAATATTTTTTAACAACAGATACTTTTAAATTAAAATCTCCTTAATTAAAGAAAAGCAGATGGGGTGCCTGGATGGCTTAGTTGGTTAAGCATCCGACACTTGGTTTTGGCTCAGTTCATGATCTCACAGTTTGTGAGTTCAAGCCCCACATTGGGCTCTGCACTGACACTGTGGAACCTGTTTGGGATCCTCTCTCTCTCTCTCTCTCTCTCTCTCTCTCTCTCTCTCTCTCCCTCTCTCCCCCACCCTTTCTGCCCGTCCTGCTCGCTCACTCTCTGTCTCTCTCTCCCTCTCAAAATAAGTAAATAAACTTAAGAAAAATAAAGAAAAGCAGAAAATTGTTAACTTTTGAAAGTCCACTATAAAGTTACTCCTTATTACTTTTAAGAACCTTACGGAAGGTACACAATAAATTCTCATAACAAAAGACAAGCTCCTTTTTTTTTAGTAACTTAGGAAAGGGAAGAGTTTTTTAAATTAGAATTCACTTAACACATTGGTTAATAAAGACAAAAACAGAGCTCATATTTTGTCCATTCTTAATGAATGCATTTTGTGTTGGTTGGGCTTGCAAAATAGGGGATTGCTGCCTAGTAGGTCAGTGTAACACATTACTGAATACTAATAAGTTATGTGAAAATTTGTAGGGAAAAAGGTGTTGCTGTTCCTGCTGAAAGGCATCAAATGGTTGTTCAAATAATAAGTGCATGTGATTATGGTCCATTTTACAATGTAAAATATTTTGCATCAGAAATAATTTCAGTATTTCTGTAACCTCTAAGTCTATACTTGATTCCAACACAGCTGGAAATCCATGGCCAACTACTTTGATGCTTCCTCTTGTTATTTCCCCTTTGATTTTTCTGGGAACATCTTGAAAATACCAAGTCTGGCCTGCTGCCACCCCATGTCTCTCTCCTTTTGATGATAAATATTACCAGAGAGTACTGAGATATCCCCACGACTATACCTGCTAGTATTTCTTATTCCCTAATCACAGCCAAGTTTTCATTGTTGTCAGTAATTCCGATATATCTCTGCTTAATCCTAACCTGTTTTCCAAATTAATTCTTGCAGATTTGTCCATTGAACTCAAGCTCCTTATTTCTCTTCTTCCCGTTTCTACTCCAATGTTATTGGTCTTACCCCATTGTTTTATTTACCAAAAACTTTTCAGAGTATGTTTCACCATCAACCACTTCCTCTCTAATGACTTATAATTTTGTTTCCATATATTCTCTGGCAAGTGGAGGGCTGTATGAAATAGAAACTAGACCTAGATGTTAATTGCAGCTACACCCTTTTTGGACCTAAGTTACCTCATGTATGGAATAGTAATAAGTAAAAATGCACCACACAGTTTTGTTGTGCAATCAGATACATCATGTAAAGGATATAGCATATGCTTGCTAGAAACAAGGTACAAAATAAATATGGAATTCTCTTTTTTCCTCTGACTTATTAACACATGTTTTGCCTCTCTCACCATTTCTTTTGTATCTCCCTTGGGGGTTTCAGTGTTTTGTTGATAGCTTCCTCTTCATTGTTTCCTATAATTTATTCATGACCAAAACTTTAAGCCTCAAATAGATTTGTCCCAATTATATATTTTTTATTTATAAAAATTTGGATTTGCAAGTAGCCTTATTGATCACCTGACTGAACTTCATTATTACAACAGAGAACGAAGTCTCAGATTAAGTTACTTTTCCAGAAACAGGAATTAATGGTGATAGAATCTCCATCTCCCGACTTTATGACAGTTTACTGCCAGTTCTTTCTCCAAAGCTTCAATGTTTCATTTTTAGTCACCTGATCATCTTACAATAATCTTGTCTTTCTCAGAATTAGCAAAGTGTTTCACACTTACCATCTCATTATCCCAAATTTGCCCTTGAGCACACTGAAGCTCAGTAAATTTAAACTTCCTTGGGTTGCATAACTAGTGGTAGAGCAAGAGCTCCAATACGTCATTTGTAAGAAATCTGGCTCAAGAACCCAGTTCATACTTACTGTTTCTTATACATGGTTTAGCCACTGTTCTCAATGCGGAGGGAGTGATTTCTGAATACCACTCTGCCCAGCTGTAAATTAAAAATCTTAGACCAAAATCACATGTAAATTTATTATTAAAATATTTTAGGAGGCATAGGATTACAACCCATTGTCCACCCTACATACTCGTATAAACTTTTTTTTTTTTTTCCTGTTTCTATTAAGAATCATTTTATATGGGGTGACTGGCTGGCTCAGTTGGAAGAGCACATGACTCTTGATCTTGGGGTCATGAGTTTGAACCCCACATTGGATGTAGAGATTACTAAACAAAATGCATAACCTTAAAAAAATAATTTTATGTAATATAATCATGTCATTTTATTTTAAGTCAAAGGGACCAAGTTATTCTTTTTTTTTTTTCTTTTGTCAAGATTATTTTGCATTCACTATAAACAATGAAGTGCTATGTGGTAAATTTTCTCAGGGATGATTTAACTACCTCATTCCCAGACACTCTCATGTAGCACTCAGATATATCTTAATGTGAAGCAGTAACAATGATATCTCTACACAGGCTATTATAGGCTGGTGCTAATAAAACATAGCTAACCATGGGGAGTACGTTGGGATGTTTTATGACTGAGAGGTGATTGTGTGAATTGTAAGTAGGAGAACCTGGTTACACTGTGATAGACTAACCAACTTCAATAAAAAATTATTTCATATAAATATATACAGTGGGAATGTAACATTCATTAGCATCATGTTCTCCAAATACACCTGCTATTATATTCAGGATGGAAGTGTAGAGTCATTTTCTTTGAAAACATCTTTATTCTCCACAAACTGAAGTTATATGTACTGTATTTTCCAACATCTATGTTTCAATAAACATGGTAAAATATTATGTAACTTCAGATTATTTTATCAAGTAGATTATGATATGATATGTATAATATATAAATATTATTAGAATTGTGATGTTAATAGAATGCACTTATACATTAGTAACAGTATAATTTATATGCAATTTATTAAAGTTAACTTAATTAGTAACATATTTAATATATAATTTCTATGGTTTATTGTTATATTTTACCTATGAATTCATAAAATATATACTAATTACAATAATAGCATTCACATTAGGAAAATCATTCTAACATGTATTATGGTATATGCCAAGTAATGGTGTCTAGGTTCAAATATTAATTACATAAACACATATTGTGTCATAGCCAATGAAGCAAATGTGATATTAAACTGCATTAATAAATGCATCACAGGGGCGCCTGGGTGGCGCAGTCTGTTAAGCGTCCGACTTCAGCCAGGTCACGATCTCGCGGTCCGTGAGTTCGAGCCCCGCCTCGGGCTCTGGGCTGATGGCTCAGAGCCTGGAGCCTGTTTCCGATTCTTTGTCTCCCTCTCTCTCTGCCCCTCCCCCATTCATGCTCTGTCTCTCTCTGTCCCAAAAATAAATAAACGTTGAAAAAAAAAATTAAAAAAAAAATAAAATAAAATAAATGCATCACAAGTTTTAAATAAGGCAGATAGTAGTCCTACTACATATGGAACCTAGTTCATATCTGAAACCACATTTTAAGAGAAATATTTTCAAACTTTAATGATTCTGGGAGAAAGCAATGAGAATATAGACATTTGCCCCTTAAAAATGGTAGATGTAATGGAAGATACTAAGGTTAAGGAAAAAGTAATGCTGAATTGAGTGAGCAGTGAGGAGGCAGAATTGAGAGTTTGATAGTTTTAGTGAGCTTCAGAGATATGGAAGATGTAACTGAAAGAGAAATTAACCTCATTCATACAGCACTGGAAAACAGATTTGGATCATGGGAGTTTAGGGGTTATTTTAGGGAGTCATATTACAGCTCAATCCAAGGAAGAACATTCTGACAACTAATAATGCCTAAAAAGACACTAGATTGCTATGAGATACTTTTTTATTGTTGACTGTTTTTGTCAACCATTGTTGACAGAGTTTATACAACATGGATTGAGACCAAGGTACACTGGATCCAAGTATAATGGAGTTTAATAAGGTGCCCGTATATGTTATAATCCCAGTAGGACATATTTAAAGGTAAAGAAAGGATGGTAATAATAAATAGTTTCAGATAGCAGTCTTAAACAGTGACTATATTGGACAAGCTGATCGTCTAAGACAAATTAATGATTCCATGATTCCTCAATGATTCCATGAATTATGAAATGCATAATCTTGATGATGATGATGATGATGATGATGATGATGATGATAGAAATCACTTAAAAACCACTTCTTACAGGCCAGGAGATGTTTTAAGTTATTTACATACGAGGTAGGGAAAACTTTCTACATTTTGTTGAGAAGGATAACTGAAGTCCAATTTTCTGTATCTATTTAAGGTCTTACAGCTGGTAAGAGAAGAAACTAGCTAGTAAGAGAAGAAACTAGCTAGTAAGAGGTAAAGCCAGGATTTGAATCTGGACAATCTGTTTCTAGAGCTCATGGACTTAAATTAAGTACTATACTACCTCAGTAGATAAATTTTTTAAACTTTATTCTGAAATAATTATAGATTTATAGGCATTTGTGAAAATAGTACAGAGAGGTTTTATATTCTCCTCGCCCAATTTTCTCCAATGGTTACATCTTCTATAAGTAGAGTATAGCAAATCCAGGAAATTGACACTGCTATTGTACCTGTGGATAGTTTTTATGTGATATTATCACATGTGTAGATTCATGTAACCATCACTGCAATCAAGATGCAGATATAGTCAGTCCATCACCACAAAGATCTTTCTTTATTACCTCTTTATACCCTCACCTACCCTTCTTCCCCCAACATTTATATCACCCGGAAACTACTAGCTTGTTCTCCATTTTTGTAATTTATAAACATTTTTGTAAATTACAAAACATTCACAAAATGGAATCACAGAGTAGGTGACCTTTTGTAATTGGCATTTTTTACTCAGCATAATGTTGAATAAATATGTTTGATGGGAAAATTTAAACATGCCAGCTATACAATTTCTGTGGACAAATATCCCTTTGATTTTACAATAAATGACTTGTTTAAATATTTCCATAAATAACATATAATGTAAGAGACGTGAGAATTGATAACCTTTTTGGGATAAATATTTGCAGAACATTGGATGAAAATATAAACATTTAATTGGGTTAATTGTTTAAGAATTGGCATTTTGGTTAGACTTATTTTCTAATGATTGGCTGTTTATTTTGTATAACATCTTAAATGATCTGTTTTGTTGCCTATAAACAGAGAAACAACTTTATGTACTGATGGGAAAGAATAAAAGCCATCAACATTCAAATTTATTTTAAATTACGTTCCCAGACATAGGGAAATATTAAAAAGGAATTAAGAATTTTTCTCCATTAGAGTTTTAGTTAGAACCACTTCATTAAATGACAGCTTCAAAGTAAATAGGCAGGCAATTATCTCTACTAATCACACTGGCTGGTAAAATTATTTCCTTGCTTCTTATTTCCAGTTAGCTCCACAATGTTATCTATAAGATAATGCTTCTGATTGAAGAAAACAAGGAAGGCAAATAAGCAAACTAATTGCCAATAACATTTACATCTAAAACATTCTATTACAAAACAGCTTAAAAACTCAACAGCTAGCAGGATGAACACTGGTTTCATTTTCATTTCATTTCATTTATTTATGTTTGGTAGAAGGAATTGCTAATGCATTTAATGCTTTCATGCACATGTATGTGAAAATCAGTCAACCCACCTTTGGAAAGGCAGTTGAATAGACTGGAATGTGAGTGTTGCTCTGTAAAATGGAACAATGTAGTTTGTGCTCAGGGCATATTTGGACAATAGAATAGGCCAAAACACACAAGGAAAAAAATACACAATTAACATTTCAGCTGAACATTTCATCTAAATTCCATAAATGAAAATTTAGCTACCTAGTTCTGGTACTAGGAATTCTGTTCCCCTCCCTAAATACACCAGAATGTAATCCATTTATACCCCCTGGCTTTCAGTGGGGCAAATTTTTCTTTAATTTCTAAATGAAATAATTTAAATTCCAATCACACTTTAGACTTCAAGAGATTCCCATTCCTTTCAAATATTTCTGAGAATTCCTGGAGATTGTGCTTACATGTCTGAGTGGTTATTTCTTGTCTTTTGTGCCAAATGTCTGGTTTTGGCTGGCTTCTCCCTGATCATTCTGGCCATCTCTCTCCACCTCCATATATTCCTTTACTCTTTGTGGTTGGTTTCACCTAAAATGTAAGTGTAGATTTTATTCCCCAAATAGGGGGAAGAGACATCATTACTAAGTTAACAAAGCTGTATTAAAGATTTTGGAGACCTGGGGTTAAGAAAATTATAGCATAGAATAGGAAACTGCCCTTTTTACACATATTAATCACACACTATCTCAGGGAGTGTTTAAATAATAGACTTGTTTTTCATTTGGACTTGATCTGTACCTATACTGTTGGGACCTGTTCTCTCTTTACAGTCTTTTCTATTTATTCTTCTATATTCTCTATTGCTGACTACTCCATCTCTTCTCCATCTTCTAAAATCCCTACCCCCAGCAAAACTGTAAAAACAAAACAAAACAGCAAACCAACTCTATCCCCCAAACACACACAAAATTCCTACCTTTGAGGTTATCTTTTCAAAGCTAAACTTTATCTTTTTTTTTTTTTTTTAATGTTTATTTATTTTTGAGAGAGACAGAGACAGAATGCGAGTGGGTTACGGGCAGAGACAGAGGGAGACACAGAATCTGAATCAGGCTCCAGGCTCTGAAGCTGTCAGCACAGAGCCTGACACAGGGCTTGAACTCACAAGCTGTGAGATCATGAACTGAAGTCAGACGCTCAACCGACTGAGCCACCCAGGCGCCCCAAGCTAAAATTTATCTTAAAAAATTTTTTAATGTTTATTTATTGTTGAGAAAGAAAGAGCATGAGTGGGGGAAGGGCAGAAAGAGAGGGAGACACAGAATCTGAAGCAGACTCCAGGCTCTGAGCTGTCAGCACAGAGCAGACGTGGGGCTAAAACTCACCAGCTGTAAGATCATGACCTGAGTCAAAGTCGATGCTTAACTGACTGAGCCACCCGGTCCCCTCCAAAGCTCAACTTTATCTTAAAATTAACTCTCTATAGCAACAAGAGCAAATATTAACATTATTATGCAAAGCAGTTAATTATGTTTCTTTATGTTTTCTCATTCCAGCTCTACCCTATGTCTTACCTTTTACAATGAAAAACATCTATATATTTTTTCAATGGAAAGAAGCCATTTTGCATCTAAGAGGATTTATTCAGGTTCCCACATAGAAAAGCCAGCAGTGTTTTTCTTTAAAATAGCAATATTTCCTTACACTCACAAATCAATGGTATATGCTCTTTCTTTTAACTCAGATTGTACCAGGAGTGAAGCAGAGAAACTGATATAGAAATGTGAGCACAGCATTTTCATGATCCAGTTTAGGTTCCTTCAACACACTTTCAGAATTCAGAAAAATTCTCACTATTGGTTTCTCATGAGAATCACCTGGGAGCTTTTAAGAAATCCCAATGTTTGAGCCTTAAGCCAGACATATTAAACAGAATCTCTGGAGGTGGGACCTAGACATCAGTAGTTTCAAAACTTCCCCGGATGATCCCAGTGTGTAGCTAAAGTTGAGAATGACTAGTCTAGAAAAAACTGGGATACTTAAAAGGATGGTTAGTTAGTGGCCAAGTGCCATCTTGTCAACCATCTGTTACAAATATACTAAAAGTAATTGAATAAGATGAGGAAGTTAGATGAGCTTTGCCCATCCATGTTCTTTGGAAAAAGAAGTTATTTCTGAAAGAATATCTACTTATTTATGCAGTTTATAATATAAAAGAATAAGAATTCAGCAAGCCCATATAGTCAAAGTTGGGCTGTAGAAGTTTGGTAGGAGTCAAGTGGATAGCTGAACCATGTCAACATTTTCCAAGAATTTGATAAATATGCTATTGCTTGTTTGGTTGTTTCCTTCCTTCCTTCCTGCCCATATCCATCCTTCCTTCCTTCCTTCCTTCCTTCCTTCCTTCCTTCCTTCCTTTTTTTTTTTTTTTTAAATTGAAGAGGAAGTCAAAATTATTTGATCTTAGATATCAATTCTGGAAAAGGCTGTCTCTATTAACTTGCCAATTCCTTCGTTTTGTAATAGTATGGAAATAGAATTTTAGCATATATATGAAACTCTGTGCTAATATAATTCAACATTCCCACTTAACAGATGGATAAAATAAATAACTTTGCTCATATTAATACAAGTTAAAAATATAACTGGGATTAGAACCAGACTTGTTGGCTTGAGTATAATGTTCTATAACACATTCTTTCACTTTAAAATAACTTTTTCCCTTTCTCGGACTTAGTCAATATAAATATCTGGTGAGTTTATACCAAGCCCTCTAAAATTATCTTTTCAACTCTGGCTTAATAATTTCCCATTATGATTATTATATAGAACTAGAAAGACTGTTAAGATTAATGCACCACAAGCTCTTTACCTCAATACCTGGCTCAGCAAGTATTAATCAAATCATTGGAAAGCAGAGTCATTTTCTGATTTTATTATGAATATGTAATAAAAAATAATGTTAAAAAGGAGAAGGATGTGTTGAGTCCATTATAACTGCATTTAGTTTTCTTGTTGGTCAATGTGCATTTCACCAGTAATATGGTATCCATAAAAGCTTATGTTAATATCCACAAATGGTAGAATCATTGATACCTATGTGGATAGGCTTAGGACAAAAGGACAAGGTTTTTGTTGAGGGCTTCCTTATGGCAGATAGAGAATGGAATCACAAAAATTGTTATTCAACTGGCCTGACTAATAAAAGAAGAAATGGGGTAATGAGAGACACTAGAGAGAAGAGGAAGAGGAAGATTGTGACAGTACAGGATAAGGATCAAAGTTCTGTAATATGATTCTAGCCTAAAAGTATTTAGGTTTGCATAAAGGATTTGCAACTTACTAGCTCTGCAACTGTGGGTAAATTGCCCTCTCTCTCCGTGAAGGTTTCCTCCTCCTCTGTAAAACGGGGGTAAATTAACCCCTACTTTACAAGAGCTGATGTGATATTTAAATGAGGTTAAATATAAAAATCTCTTTTTATCTATCTACCTATCTATCTATCTATCGTGCCAACAAGTTTAATAAATACTCAACTGACATTAGCTATTATTATAGGGTGATGAATTTGAGGTTGGATAGAATGATGCAAGGTAGTTAATAATATAGAGAAATTATCATGCCCATGTAAATAAAAATTTCATAATGTAGGTAGTAGAATATGATACGTATTTGCATATTAAATTTGAAATTTAGATGTGACAAAGTGCTGCTGCTGGTCATGTTACTGAAGCCTGGTGTTCAGGTTGTAGTTTGACATTTAAAATGGTACTTGGGTTTCTGTATTCTCTCTGTGACTCTTGTTCTCTTCTTTTCAAGATCTTTAGTTTGGGAGTGAAGAATATGTATGTGGAAATAAAGCTTATTGTCTGCATGTTATGTATCCAAGCAATAATATGGAATTAGGTGCCAAGACCACTGGAGGTTTGTAGGGAATATCAGGAAAGAAGGATGACTAGTAGGACTATGTTTCTCACTTTTGAATCACCCTGAATCATAAATCTGCAAGGGGATGATTCTTTGGAAACTTTTATCAGCAAGCCTCTTTGGGGTTGTCTATATCTATATATCTATATGATTGATCTATATCTATGTCTATATGTCTATATCTCTATGTCTGTATCTATATCTCTCTGCCACAAGACAAAATCATCATTCCAACCAGAAAATAACTGAGAGTTTGAGTACTACTGGCAAAGAATTTAGCTGACTCTATTAGACCGCTTTCTCAGAGCTTCACTTTCTATAACAATGGATGTGTGGCCCAACGTGAATCCTATTATTATTCCCAACAGTCTTGAAAGACCACAGTGTGGAAGCTGAAGATAAAGGAAAGTAACTAAAAAATTGCTGACATAATAATGATAAGAACTGGAGAAAAGCACAATGAATTTATGGAAGATATTTCCCATAATTGCAAAATAGGAAAATATTTTTCCCATTTTTGACTGTGCTCTCACGGAAAATTGATATTTATGCTGCTAATGGTGTGTGTGTGTGTGTGTGTGTGTGTGTGTGTGTGTGTGTAAAGAACAGTCCAGTACCCTTATGGCTTGATCTCAAATTTCTTCTCAGTTTCTGCTCAAAGTGAGCTTATCATAAAGATCTTGTGTCTTCCCTTTTTAAGAGAGCTTCCCTATTGCTCCCTATTCTTCTTTACTTTACTTCATATTATTTAGCACTACTTGAAATATATATGCATTTATTTTTTTTTAAATTTTTTTCAACGTTTTTATTTATTTTTGGGACAGAGAGAGACGGAGCATGAACGGGGGAGGGGCAGAGAGAGAGGGAGACACAGAATCGGAAACAGGCTCCAGGCTCTGAGCCATCCGCCCAGAGCCCGACGCGGGGCTCGAACTCAGGGACCGCGAGATCGTGACCTGGCTGAAGTCGGATGCTTAACCGACTGCGCCACCCAGGAGCCCCTATATGCATTTATTTTTAATACCTTTAGTATTATTTCTAGAACCATATGACTTCATAAAATTGTCAGAAAACTTTTTTAGTTCATTTACTTTGAAACTGAAGCAACTAGCAGTTTGTTTCTAAGTTTGAAGTGATGTACCGATCAAGCATAATATTAATATGTAATACTGTAAAATGGTTTCATAGTTTAACATAATAATTAAGTGTTGTAGCTATAGTCATGTATTGAGGATTTTCCTGATGTTTATCTCAGTTCTCCTACTTCCTCGGATTCATTCATTGATTTAAAAAATAAGTAACTGTGTACTTGTCATGTACTAGAAAATATGCCAAGCACTGCATTGGAAGTGAAAACAAGACAATCATGGACTGCTGTCAAGTTGCTTATAACCTAGTATGGCAGACAAAGGTTAAATAAGTAATTATGCAAGCAGGTTTAATTGCAATTGCACTAAGTACTCAGAAGTAGAGAATTTTGGTAAGTGTATGTGGGGAGATAAAATCTGTTTTGTGAGCTTAGGGAAGGTTTCTCTGACTAAGCAACATGGAAAAAACTGACTCATCAACCAGCAGTAGAGATGTAGGAATTTAGCAGATTTGTACCATTGACTTTCCTAGTATCTCAAGAACCAGTCTATCCAGGTCTCATGCAAGTAGGGACAAAGAATGAGGGGGTAAATTCAGGTGAATGGGTTGCAACCATAAAAATCCTAGAAGAGAGTACAGAGAATAATTTCTCTGACATTAGCTATAGGAACATTTTTCTTGATATGTCTCCTAAGGCAAGGGAAACAAAAGCAAAAAGAACTATTGGGAATACATCAGAAGAAAGAAAAATGCACAGTGAAGGAAACAATCAACAAAACTAAAAGACAACATAATGAATAGGAGAAGAGACTTGCAAATTTTATATTTGATAAGGGGTTAATATCCAAAATACATAAAAAAGAACTGATACAACTCAACACCTCAAAAAACAGTAATCCAATTAAAAATGGACAAAGAATCTGCATAGACATTTTCCCAAAGAAGACATACAGATGGCCAACAGAAACATGAAAACATGCTCAATATCACTCATCATCAGGGAAATGCAAATCAAAACTATATTGAGATATTACATCATACCTGTCAAAATGGCTAAAATAAAAAAATATATAAGAAACAACAAGTGTTGGCAAGGATGTGGAGAAAAAGGAGCCCTTGTGCACTTTTGGTAGGAATGCAAACTGGTGTAGCCACTGTGGAAAACAGTATGAAGGGTCCTCAAAAATTTAAAAATAGAATTACCATATGATCCAATAATTCCACTACTGGGTATTTACCCAAAGGATATGAAAGCATTAATTTGAAAAGATATATGCACCCCTATATTTATTGCAACATTATTTACAATAGCCAAGAGAGGGAAGCAACCCAAGTGTCCATTGATAGATAAATGCATAAAAAAGATGTGGTATATATGTACAATGGAATATTACTCATCCATAAAAAAGAATGAAATGTTGCCATTTGCAACAACATGGATGGACCTAGAGGGTATAATGCTAAGTGAAATAAGTCAGACAGAGAAAGACAAATATTGTATGATATCACTCCTATGTGGAATTTAATAAACAAAACAAAGAAAAGGGAGACAAGACAATAGACTCTTAAATATAGAGAACTGTTGATTCCCAGATGTGAGGTGCATGGGGGGAATGTGTGAAATAGGTGAAGGAGATTAAGAGTACACTTATCATGATGAGCACTGAGTAATGTATAGACTATATGTTAATTATACGGGAATAAAAATAAAAATAGATCTAGAAGAATTTTTTAAAAAATAAATTTAAAAAATAAAAATAAAAGTCCTATAAAAATAAAAAAATAAAAACCATGATTAAAACTTGAGAGATGAAAAGATATATAAACATGAAACAAGAACAGGATACTATTAAAGAATAACAAAAATATTAAAGAATACAAAAAACAAAAGAACTTGTAATATTAAAAGTAAAAGCAGAGCATAAATGAAAAACTTTAGTGTGTTTGGAAGGTAACTTAGGGTATATACTGCAGATAGTAAAGCAAAGTGGGTTATATTTCAGATAATGGAGCAAAAATATAAAAAAAATATATAAGAAAATTAGAAGATAAGCCCATGAAGGCCAGCCAATATTCAAATATTGCCATTCCAGAGAGGGAGAAGAGGGAAAATAAAAAACAGCATAAATGGAAAAATTTTACATTTTTCAAAGTCAGAAGAACATAAATTTTCATACTGCATATTCCACTAGTTGCCGCCAAAGTACACCATTATGAAATTTCAGAGGGCCAAAATTAAGAACCTACAAACTTCCAGAAAGAATAGAAAACAAAAACTAAAAACAAACAAAAAAAACCCCAAATAATGAAAAAAGTACATATATATAATACTGGCATCAAACTAGAGTTCTCAGTGACAACCCTGGATACTTAGCAGACAATGGCACAATGCTTTCCAATTCTGAAGGACAGCCATTTTCAATGTATGATATACTAGAGTCTGCCACTATCAATTAATTGCTAGAGTAATATAAAATGTACTGAGACATGAAAGATGCAGAAACTTACTTCCTAGTCAGGATTTCTCAGGAGACTACTATAGGAGGTGGTCTACTAAAACAAGGGAATAAACCAAGACATTGAAAGCCATGGAATATAAAAAACACAAAACACAGCAAATTGAAAGGAATCCCCAAGAGGATTTTGAAAGGAGATGATAACTGGGTATGGAAATCAACCAATCAGACCAGAGCAACTCAACAGGCTCTGAGAAATGGTCCAAGAATCAGAAACTGAAATAATATCTGATACATTGAACAACTTTAGATATAGACAGCAACTGGCAAAGATTTTAGATTAAATAGAAAAGTAATCAAATAGTAAAACAACAACAACAACAAATTAGACAATTATAAGCCCCAGGGAATGTAAAATGTTATGGAACAAATTAATGTTTCGCTTTGAATCAAGAAGTGAGAGCATCTGTTTATTTTGTAGAGTTTTAGAGGTAAATGCTAAAGGAATTAGCTAATAGAATTGACAATGGTCAGAGATGGGAAATGAGGAAGATTCCAGGATACCATGTGTTTGTGTATGTGAGTATATGTATATATGTGTGTGTGTGTGTCTATGCTGCAAGCCTTGTATGTAGAACTATTTGACTATTTGATTCATGAAGAATTTATGCATGCGTATATAAATTTGGAAAAAAAACCCCATAAACAACAACAACAACAACAACAACAACAACAACAACAACAAGTGACTATTGAATTAATCCAAGCAAGATGTCCTGGTGGTTTGGACTAGGGCAGTGATAGCAGAGATGGAAGAGAGTGGATAGATTTGATAAGGAGGATGAGGGATACTGAATTGTCAAGTTCAGCTTTTAGGTTTCTTCATGAGCAACAGTGTGATAAACATCACCAGAATAAAAAGAGCAAAAAGAAGCATACATTAAAAAAAACGTAGCCAGAGGTGACATGAATATATTGAGTAATGACTCAGTATAAGCATCTGAAACTCAAAGGAAAGTTTAATCTGGAGATAAAAACCAGGAGTTCTGGGCACTAATGTAACTCATTAATTATGCCTTTAGCATCTGGAATGGTGCACATAGTCAATTACCAGAAAAAAAAAAATAAACAGCAAATAAAGAGTCTTTCCATTAGCTGTTCATGAACACATATGGTCTCTCTCCATTTTCTCCTTTCCTCTCACATTTCACCTGGTCTTTCTAAACCTCTGGCCTCTTCTCCAGGGCCCAGTTGTCTGCGGTCCTTAAAGTTAAAAAAAAAAAAAAAAGTGAATCCTGGCAACATCATAATGGTCTAATCTTGCTGTCTTCACTATAAGAGAACACTTAGGTCTATGTTTCTTCAGCCTCCTGCATTATGGATTTAATAAGTTCTCTTGTCTCTCTACTCAGTTTTATTACATTCCCTTCCCACCAAAATGTCTATGGGATGGGATTGTGGGGACTCTCCCATGTTAAAATGACATGTTAATATGACATTGAAGGCTGCCAGTTAACCTGAGACAAGACTGTACAGTGATAACTGAAGAGGGCATAAAAATGAGTCCTGACTCACTCCAACATTAAAATGTTGCACAGAACAGAAGCAGGAAAATTTTGAAATAGTGGCCAATGAAGAAAAGAGAACATCCAGGAGGATTTAGTGTCACAGAAGCCAAGGTAAGAGAGTTTCTAGGAAGGAGAAACCAACTATGTGGAAAGTTCATGGATGTTGTTTTTACAGTGAGTCGCTAAGAGGGTCCATTAGATTTGACAAAATTGTGGTTAATTGGTGATTTTTTAGCATAAATTCAGTGGAGTGATTGGTGAGAGTGAAAAGTTGTTAGATGGAAACTGTGACTTCTCAATTTATCTTTATACATTTTAAAGTCTTGAAAAAATATTTCGTTAAAGCTTAGGATATCCAGGGGTCATGGTGAAGATTTGGCTTAAAATAAGTGATAACACTTTCATTTGAATTTTTTCCCTTTTGAAATTAAAGATACCTACCTTTTACTGTGCCCTCATTTTAAATATATAAACATTCACATATGGAGATATGTGAAATACTTATAAAAATGAAATGCTTATTAAAAAAACAGACAAAAAGCTGCATTTAAAAAATATTTGACCAAATAAGTTTGCTTCATTTACACTTTGCTAGTGAAATGTCTGCTTTGCCCTGTGGCACTTAATATAGCACAGTAAACACAAGTTTAACTTAAGAATGATACAGCAATATATTTTGGTATAATAAAAATTGAATATTTCTTAAATTGCAGTATCTTACTATTTATTAACCTTCCTCTTTATGTAAGAACATTTGCCTTCAGTTATCTAACTTTATTTATGTAATAATGCTATAAATGCAAAATAGAGTGTATTTATGAATGGAACTAGGGGAAAATGAAGTGGAATTGTTTTTGAATTTTAAGAGACCATTGCATAACATTTTGATTTGTAAGCCAACAATGGCAGAACCCATTCCTATTAGGGTCTGGAAGCATTCAGGTCACGTTGCTTTCAGGATCATTTGAGATCCTTCTATTTGAATAGTCTTGGCTTGTGTTAAAAGTCTTTATTCTTGCCTTGTGTACATTAGAGGGATGCTTAGCAACCTTGTGGTTGTAATATTTCTGAAACTCTTGGGTCACTTTCAGTGAATATCAATTCAAACAGCATTGGTCTTGAAAAGGTTGATTTACAGCTTTGCATTTAGAATAAGAACAGCACATGCCTTCTTGGGCTCAGGGAAGTCATCTCAATTCCTTCTGTCTCTGTTTTTACTATTGTATTTCCTCCTGTCATATCTATCTAGAGTACTGGAGCAAAGGTAAACAGCCTCAGAGTCCTGGAATATCGTACCTTTCTCAATGGTCTGAAAGAGCCTTGCATCTTATTCTATTTGGAGCATCCCTGGAGATATTTTTATCTAGTCCTCTCAGCTGATTCAGAGGAGTCAAAGAGCCAATCTTTTATTCAGGGTCCTCACTTAACTATTGCCAACTCAGGCTTTACCACTACAGCATATAATAAACAAAAAGACTTGGGAAAAGGAGAGAGACATTGCCAAAATTTTGTTTGACTCAGTCAAAAACTGGAGTATGTGTAATTTTTTACTCACAGCAGAATTGGGAGAAACAAAAATACTAACAGTATTAGACCAACTAAAACTGTGGTCCACAACCTCTACATCTTTATTTAAACCCAGGCTAAAGGGAAGGAGTGGTGGTAGAGTAGAAGCAGCAATGTGTTAGTGAAAGGCCAAATTTGTTATGATTTTTGTGTGATCTTGGACAAATCACCTCTCTGTTGTGAGGTTTCCTAGTCAATAAAATGAGAAGGTTCTACCAAATGACTCCAAAGGATCTGTTGTGTTCTTATATTCAAATATTCATTCCTACCCTCTGGACAAGCCTTACGGGTGAGCTCTGAATATCTATTTGGTGAAAATATTACTCATAATTTCAGTGACTTACTGATGTAGGCCTAAAGAATAGATTTTCAAAAACAGCTCTGCATGGTGTTTCAAGGTAGCACTATACTCATGACTCAACGTTTCTTTATTGAATGTTTGCACAGATAGGCAGAAAGATAAAATAATTTGTTTTCCTTTCTGGAATATAATCATTTCAATTATGTGTCACATATCTCATGCTTTTAAAAAGGTGAAGGACATTTGCTTCCCTTCCACAAATGTCATTTACTTTTCTGTCAAATATCACTGAATTTTAATAGTAGACATAAAGATACTCCTCCTTTAAATGTTAAGGTTTTAGGATTAAGCTGCAAATAATTGATTATGTAAAAAATGTTTTAAAAAGTTTTATTAAGTATCTATGTGAGACAAAAGAAATTTTTTTAATGAAACACAAAATAGTTGAATTTCTCATTTATAATATATTAATGCTATGTGAGACACAGTGTCTTATATAAGTCTTTCCAAACAGGGCTGTAGTAAAAATGTGTACAATGTGATTTCTTAAAAAGAAAAGTCTATGTGTAAGTGGTTCATGAAATTTACTCAGATATGTATGCAGCCGACACATTAATGAAATACTGTTTTTTTAGGCATTTTCAAAGATGATGGGCTAATAATCTCCCATTTGCAGCACCATGGATGGATTTGAGCACATTATGCTGAGAGATAAATGAGAGAAAAACAAATACTGTATGACATCACTTATATGTGGAATCTAAAAGAGTTAAACCTGTAAAAAAGCAGAGTAAAATTGTGGTTACCTGGGGATGTGGTAGGGGGGATAAGAGTGATGGTGTTTAAGGCTACAAATTTGTAACAAGTAGTAAATAAGCCATAGAAACCTAATGCATGGTATAATAAACGTAGACATGAATATTGTACCACAATTAGATAAATATTGCTGTATCAGTAATCATATTGCAATGTATAAATGTATCAAAGTGACATGTACATCTTAAATTCACTCAATGTTATATGTCAAAATTATTCAGTGTAAAACAGTGATGGGATGGAGCTATATATAATGGTTGCTTCATAATATTATCTGCTGAAAAGCTGTTGTTTTGAGAGCTCTCCTGCTGTGTTGTTAATAATAGTAGGATCTTAAATGGAGCTATTACCTCCACTCTATAAATCACAATTGTTTTTTTTTTAACCTTATTTTTTATTTTTTAAAATTAACATCCAAATTAGCATATAGTGCAACAATGATTTCAGGAGTAGATTCCTTGGTGTCCCTTACCCATTTAGTCCATCCCCCCTCCCACAACCCCTCCAGCAACCCTCAGTTTGTTCTCCATATTTATGAGTCTCTTCTGTTTTGTGCCCCTCCCTGTTTTTATATTAGTTTTGTTTCCCTTCTGTTATGTTCATCTGTTTTGTCTCTTAAAGTCCTCATATGAGTGAAGTCATATGATTTTTGTCTTTCTCTAATTTCACTTAGCATAATACCCTCCAGTTCCATCCACATAGTTGCAAATGGCAAGATTTCATTCTTTTTGATTGCCAAGTAATACTCCATTGTATATATATACCACATTTTCTTTATCCATTCATCTATATAAATCACACTTGTTTTTATTTTTTTTTTAATTTTTTTTTAACGTTTATTTATGTTTGAGACAGAGAGAGAGACAGAGCATGAACGGGGGAGGGTCAGAGAGAGATGGAGACACAGAATCTGAAACAGGCTCCAGGCTCTGAGCTGTCAGCACAGAGCCCGACGCGGGGCTCGAACTCACGGACCGCGAGATCATGACCTGAGCCGAAGTCGGCCGCTTAACCGACTGAGCCACCCAGGCACCCCAAAATCACACTTGTTTTTAATCAAAGAACATTAACATGAGTTAGTTGCCACTGAGGGATTATTCAGGTTAAAAGGACCTACTTTGAGCACTTAGATTTAGGGTAGAAACACACATTTTTTTTTTTTTAGGCAAAGATTTGGTTCATAAATCATATTGGGGAAAAGTAATTCCATTAGCCAAGTAAAAGAGAATGATTCTACTGGTATAGAAGGAGGAGAAAACACAATCTTGAGTGGAATATAGGTCCCATCGCTGCACTTGTACCAAGGGCACCTGCTTTATGAAGTTCAGTTCTGCTGCCCAGAATCCTGGGAAAAGAGTTCTGGGGAGGAAGATATTATCACCTAGTTACCAATTATACCTTTGAAGATTTCTAGTACTTTCAGCTACCTGACTTTTTTTTTTTAAACCTCAAAATATTTCACCAACTTTCATGGATGGTAATTGTGTGTTTAGTGTCCATTACTTGTAAAAACGCAGAAGGTCAAAAATGTATCATGAATTCAGAAACTCTGAAATGAAAACAGCACTTACATACTGAAATGTTGTAAACATTTGTGAGATATATGTGTGAGACAGAGTTTATTCTGTCTGTAAGCAATCCCTGGAGCATTTACGGATTTGCACGCATTGGTGAGGCTTAGCCCTCAGATTTCTGAAGCCTGTGGTTCTCATACTTCCTGCAATGCAGTAGACACAGTGGATGAAATTCCTATGTGTCATATGCTGTGGAGTGTTAGACATATGAAATCGTGCCAGAGTTGTTTTAGGTGAGTCATTCTAAGAGCAGTTAATGATTATGTCAATAATTAACGCCCCTATTTAAAGATTTCACCAATATTATGAGTTATGCACAATCTTGGCTCAGTTAGTATATAACACCACCCCTTTTCTCTGGCTGAAGATGCAACCCATGCAAGCCTGTGAAACTGATGCATTGTAGCCACTCTTGAATCTGCCATAATTTTTAAGTGTTAATCATACATTTTGTCCATTTTTATTTTTGAAAAATGACCCCAAATTTGGCTCACAACTGTAGCTATCTCCCACTTGAAAACTGCTAATAGAGAATTGCTTTGCTTTTGATGCTACAGATAACCATACATTCACATGCATGGGGCCTGGGTCAGGCTGCACCCAAAATTTCCTGCAACTTCTACGAATCTCATGAAATTCTGTTAAGCAAAATATAAATATAACTTTTCTCTATGTGACTGCATAGATAAAAATGACAGTATTCAGCCAAAGACTTAAAAGATTCGGGTACATCTGATTGACCTAACTGAAAAATGCTGGCATGAACTGCAAAGATATGCTCATCGATCAGCTCTTGCTCAGGGGGCATTTAGGAAAAGACATATGCTTATGTAGCAGCAGTTCAATTCTCAGCATGCTGCTATAATTACATGCTTCAGTGTGTGTGCTTAATGGCAAGTGGCATGAAAACCAGAACTGCCTTAGTGAACACAAGGCTGATGGTTTAAAGATCTACACTTTCCTAGGTACTAAAGACTTGATCATTTTTAGAATAAGATGATACTTTTCTAAAAGATGTTTTCACGAATACAATCACTGTTTCCTATCTCCGCATAGTCTTTATTTACTGAAAATCTACGTTTATTTATTTTCAAGACGTATTTCATTGGGTTATTTGATTTTTTTCGTCCTTAATTGTTGGGGCTAGAAATGCTAAGTTGACAGGCAACTGAAGAGCATCATTTTCTTTCTTTATGGCACCAATAATGAAGAGGCCCTAAAAGTAAAGGGGTAAATAATAAACTCTGAGTGAGGTTTGTCATTGATAACACCACCCCCTCCCCCAGTTGCCAGTGTTTTCTGCTCAACATGTTATGCTGAAAATCTCATTATTCACAAAAACTCTATTTTTCCATCTTTTGTTTCAAAAATGCTCTTTGAGGGGTGCCTGGGTGGCTCAGTCAGTTGAGCATTTGACTTTGGCTCGGGTCATAATCTTGTGGTTTGCAGGTTCATGCACTGCATCGGGCTCTGCATTGACAGCTCGGAGCTTGAAGCCTGCTTCGGGTTCTGTGTCTCCCTCTCTCTCTGCCCTTCCCCCGTTTATGTTCTGTCTCTGTCTCTCAAAAAATAAAAAAATGTTAAAAAAAATTTTTTTTAATTTAAAAAAGTAAACAAAAATGCTCTTTGGAAAAGAGGTGAATTTACTAGTTAGTTCATGAAGTTTAAGCATCAGGTCACTTCTGTTGCACAGCAACCCCAAATCCTGTACCTAATTTTTATTCATAATAGTGTATTATTTTTTTTTTAAAGAGAGTTTCAGTATCACAAAATTGAATCAGCCCCCACTCATGCAGCTCAGTCCAGAGTTTCTTCCAAAGGCCTGGCATTTACACAGAGCCCAAAGCCTTAAAATAGAGACATGGCTGTCACCAATGAATTTCAGGTACACACCAATGAGGAACAAAAAAAACCTTTCCAGAATTTGGAATCAAGTATTTCTGCATTGATACATAGATATCTCCGTGGAGTATGGGGGTGCTCTCATTCTCTCTTGTTTCGTGTGACATGGCTAGGCCTTCTTTTATTTGTGAAAAATTTGCAAATAATAACGGTAACAGAAAGAATAGTTAGTTATTATTGAATACTTGGTAATTCCTTTGCAAAACTGTGGCTTCCACTATAAACTTTGAATAAACTTAGTGAAGAACTTTCCTAAATATCAGATATGAATCAGAAAGTAAGGATAATTCAGGTTTTGGAGGTAGCTTTTGGGTTCAGGAAATGTAAGAGCAGTTTGTTTATTGCTTGTTCTTTAAGTCCCTGGAAAATTTAGTCAATGTTTTGAGCTAAATTTTTTTAAATTTCCTTTTAAATATGTAATAAAAAAAATCTTTCATCACCTTAAATTACCCCATTTCAGATAAAGAACAAAAAATCAGTCTCTTCTAATTGGAAGTCATCTTGGATTACACATTTCAGTCTCTCATCTAATTTGTGAAGATCCTCTCTACCCATTTTAGCAGACCATGTAGCTTCAGTTCCATTGTTTGTAAACATCTCCAGTTTTCAGCCAAATCTCTCTCTACAGCAAGAGGCAGCAAACTGTAGCCCTTGAGCCAAAGTCTACCCTGTGGCTTATTTTTCTATGACCCACAAGCTAAGAATGGATATTACTTTTGTATTTAATTAACTAATTATTATTACTTTTAATTTTAAACTTTTTATTGGTAATGACAGTGGGTTCTTGATGATTTTGAATTTAGGATAATTGTCTTCCTAGCTTTTTTTGTTTGTTTTTTTCAGAGTAACTACACTAGAATTGAATAAGGATTTTTAAAACTCATCTTAAACCTAAGATGGATTATTTCATTAAAATAGAATTTACTGCATACAGTTATATTTTATTATTTTTTTATATTAACCATATTTTCTTTTTTAACTTTATTTTTTACTTTTTAAAATGTACATCCAAATCAGTTGGTATATAGTGAAACAATGATTTCAGTAGATTCCTTAATGCCCCTTACCCATTTAGCCCATCCCTGCTCCCACAACCCCTCTAGTAACCCTCAGTTTGTTCTCCATATTTATGAGTCTCTTTTGTCCCCCTCCCTGTTTTCATATTATTTTTGTTTCCCTTCCCTTATGTTCATCTGTTTTGTCTCTTAAAGTCCTCATATGAGGAAAGTCATATAATTTTTGTCTTTCTCTGACTAATTTCACTTAGCATAACACCCTCCAGTTCCATCCATGTAGTAGCAAATAGCAAGATTTCATTCTTTTTGAGTGCCGAGTAATACTCCATTATATATATATACCACTTCTTTTTTATCCATTCATCCATCGATGGACATTTGGGCTCTTTCCATACTTTGCCAATTTTGATAGTGCTGCTATAAACATGGGGGTGCATGTGTTCCTTCGAAACAGCACACCTGTATCCCTTGGATAAATGCCTAGTAGTGCAATTGCTGGGTCATAGGGTAGTTCTATTTTTAGTTTTTTGAGGAACCTCCATACTGTTTTCCAGAGTGGCTGCACCAGCTTGCATTCCCACCAACAGTGCAAAAGAGATCCTCTTTCTTCGCATCCTCGCCAACATCTGTTGTTGCCTGAGTTGTTAATGTTAGCCATTCTGACAGCTGTGAGGTGGTATCTCATTGTGGTTTTGATTTGTATTTCCCTGATGATGAGTGATGTTGAGCATTTTTTCATGTGTTGGTTGGTGACATGTTGAGTAAGAAATTGCTGCGGGCAAGATCAAAGAGGTTTTTGCCTGCTTTCTCCTCGAGGATTTTGATGGCTTCCTGTCTTACATTGAAGTCTTTCATCCACTTTGAGTTTATTTGTGTGTATGGTATAAGAAAGTGGTCCAGGTTCATTCTTCTGCATGTCACTGTCCAGTTTTCCCAGCACCACTTGCTGAAGAGACTGTCTTTATTCCATTGGATATTCTTTCCTGCTTTGTCAAAGCTTAGTTGGCCATAAGTTTGTGGGCCCATTTCTGGGTTCTCTATTATGTTGCATTGATCTGAGTGTCTGTTCTTGTGCCAGTACCATACTGTCTTGATGATTACAGCTTTGTAATAGATCTTGAAGTCCGGGATTGTGATGCCTCCTGCTTTGGTTTTCTTTTTCAAGATTGCTTTCGCTCTTTGGGGTCTTTTCTGGTTCCATACAAATTTTAGGATTATTTGTTGTAGCTCGGTGAAGAATGCTGCTGTTACTTTGATAGGGATCGCCTTGAATATGTAGATTCCTTTGGGTAGTATTGACATTATAACAGTATTTGTTCTTCCTATCCAGGAGCATGGAATCTTTTTCCATTTCTTTGTGTCTTCTTCAATTTCTTTCATAAGCTTTCTATAGTTTTCAGTGTATAGATTTTTTACCTCTTTGATTAGATTTATTCCTAGGTATTTTATGGTTTTTGGTGCAACTGTAAATGGGATCGATTCCTTGATTTCTCTTTCTGTCACTTCATTGTTGGTGTATAGGAATGCAACCAATTTCTGTGCATTGATTTTATATCCTGCAACTTTGCTGAATTCATGAATCAGTTCTAGCAGTTTTTTGGTGGAATCTTTTGGGTTTTCCATATACAGTATCATGTCATCTGCGAAGAGTGAAAGGTTGACCTCCTCCTGGCCCATTTGGATGCCTTTTATTTCTTTGTGTTGTCTGATTGCAGAGTCTAAGACTTCCAATACTATGTTGAATAACAGCGGCGAGGGTGGACATCCCTGTCTTGTTCCTGACTTTAGGGGGAAAGCTCTCAGTTTTTCCCCATTGAGGATGATATTGGTGTTGGGTCACTCATATATGGCTTTTATGATCTCAAGGTATGATCCTTCTATCCCTACTTTCTTGAGGGTTTTTATCAAGAAAGGATGCTGTATTTTGTCAAATGCTTTCTCTGCATCTATTGAGAGGATCATATGGTTCTTGTCCTTTCTTTTATTCATGTACTTTTATTCATGTGATGAATCACGTTGTTTTGTGGAGATTGAACCAGCCCTGCATCCCAAGTATAAATCCCACTTGGTCGTGGTGGATAATTGTTTTTAATGTATTGTTGGATCCGGTTGGCTAATATCTTGTTGAGGATTTTCGCATCCATGTTCATCAGGGAAAATGGTCTATAGTTCTCCTTTTTAGTGGGGTCTCTGTCTGGTTTTGGAATCAGGGTAATGCTGCCTTCATAGAAAGAGTTTGGAAGATTTCCTTCCATTTCTATTTTTTGGAACAGTTTCAAGAGAATAGGTGTTAACTCTTCCTTAAATGGTGGGTAGAATTCCCCTGGAAAGCCATCTGGCCCTGGACTCTTATTTTTTGGCAGATTTTTATTACTAATTTGATTTCCTTACTGGTTATGGGTCTGTTCAAATTTTCTATTTCTTCCTGTTTCAGTTTTGGTAGTGTATATGTTTCTGGGAATTTGTCCATTTCTTCCAGATTGCCCATTTTATTGGCATATAATTATTCATAATATTCTCTTATTATTGTTTTTATTTCTGTTGTGTTGGTTGTGATTTCTCCTCTTTCATTCTTGATTTTACTTATTTGGATCCTTTCCTTTTTCTTCTTGATCAAACTGGCTAGTGGTTTATCACTTTTGTTAATTCTTTCAAAGAACCTGCTTCTGGTTTCATTGATCTGTAATACTGTTTCTTTCATTTCGATACCATTAATTTCTGCTCTAATCTTTATTATTTCCTATCTTCTGCTGGTTTTGCGTTTTATTTGCTGTTCTTTTTCCAGCTCCTTATGGCGTAAAGTTAGGTTGTGTATCTGAGATCTTTCTTCCTTCTTTAGGAAGGCCTGGATTGTTATATATTTTCCTCTTATGACCGCCTTTGCTGCATCCCAGAGGTTTTGGGTTGTGGTGCTATCATTTCATTTACTTCCATATACTTTTTAATTTCTTCTTTTTTTTTTTATTTTTTTTATTTTTTTTCAACGTTTATTTATTTTTGGGGGACAGAGAGAAACAGAGCATGAACGGAGGAGGGGCAGAGAGAGAGGGAGACACAGAATCGGAAACAGGCTCCAGGCTCTGAGCCATCAGCCCAGAGCCCGACGCGGGGCTCGAACTCCCGGACCGCGAGATTGTGACCTGGCTGAAGTCGGACGCTTAACCGACTGCGCCACCCAGGCGCCTCTTTAATTTCTTCTTTAACTGCTTTGGTTAGCCCATTCATTCTTTAGTAGGATGTTCTTCGTTCTCCAAGTATTTGTTACCTTTCCAAACTTGTTCTTGTGGTTGATTTCGAGTTTCATAGCATTGTGGTCTGAAAAGATGCATAGTATGATCTTGATCTTTTTGTACTTACTTATGGCTGATTTGTGTCCCAGTATATGGTCTATTCTGGAGAACGTTCCATGTGCACTGGAGAAGAATGTATATTCTGCTGCTTTAGAATGAAATGTTCTGAATATATCTGTTAAGTCTATCTGGTCCAATGTGTTATTCAAAGCCATTGTTTTCTTGTTGATTTTTTTTATTAGAAGGTCTGTCCATTGCTGTGAGTGGGGTGTTGAAGTCTCCTACTATTATGGTATTACTATTGATGAGTTTCTTGATGTTTGTGAGTAATTGATTTATATATTTGGGTTCTCCCACATTTGGCACATAAATGTTTACAATTGTTAGGTCTTCTTGGTTTATAGACCCCTTGATTATGATATAATGCCCTCTGCATCTCTTGATACAGTCTTTATTTTAAAGTCTAGATTGTCTGATATAAGTATGGCTACTCCGGCTTTCTTTTGTTGATCATTAGCATGGTAGATGGTTCTCCATCCCCTTATTTTCAATCTGTAGGTGTCTTTAGGTCTAAAGTGGGTCTCTTGTAAACAGCATATAAATAAGTCTTGTTTTCTTATCCATTCTTTTACCCTATGTCTTTTGATTGGAGCATTGAGTCCATTGATGTTTAGAATGAGTACTGAAAGATATGAATTTATTGCCATTATGATGCTTGTAGAGTTGGAATTTCTGGCTGTGTTCTCTGGTCCTTTCTAATCTTTTGTTGCTTTTGGGGTGTGTGTGTGTGTGTGTGTGTGTGTGTATATATATATATATATAT
>NW_024412403.1:40264615-40330634 GCF_014898765.1 Herpailurus yagouaroundi | reverse complement strand
TTTTTCATCTTTTCTCCCCTCAGAGGCTCCCCCTTAAATTTCTTGCAGAGCTGGTTTAGTGGTCACAAACTCCTTTAATTTTTGTTTGGGAAACTTTTGATCTCTCCTTCTATTTTGAATGACAGCCTTGCTGGATAGTTCTTGGCTGCATATTTTTCTGATTCAGCACACTGACTATATCCCGCCACTCCTTTCTGGCCTGCCAAGTTTCTGTGGATAGGTCTGCTGCAAAACTGATCTGTCTTCCCTTGTATGTTAGGGACTTTTTTTCCCTTGCTGCTTTCATGATTCTCTCCTTGCCTGAGTATTTTACCACATACAATTTTAAAAGTTTTCAATGAATTTGATTATTTCCTTAATGTTGCAGAACTGTAATTATGCTCATTTGCCTTGCTTTTAGCACAATTAAAGAAATTTTTAAAAATTTTTAATTGAAGTATAGTTGACACAATATTATATTAGTTTCAGGGGTATAACATAGTGATTCAATAATTATAAACTTTATGAATTGCTTACCATGGTAAATGTTGTTATCATCTGTCACCAAACAATGGTATTATAATTTTATTAATTATATTCCCTTTGCTGTACTTTTTATCGCCATGACTTGTTTATTTTATTTTTAATAATTTTTAAAATAATATTTTTAAAGTTTATTTAGTTTGAAAGCAGTGGAGGAAAGAGAGAGAAGAAGAGAGAGAATCCCAAGGGGGCTCTATGCTGTCAGGAGAGTGTCCTCTCCCTTATAATTTCCCAAAAGTTTTGCATAATACCATATTGTATCTTCCTTAAATGCCTTATATAATTCATCAGTGAAGCTCTGTGTCTGGAAATTTTTTGTATTTTTCTTGACTAAAAAAATTCAACAACAGATATAAGGCTACTTTGGTTTTCTTTTTTGTATTCCAATTTGGTAAGTTGTGATTTTTAAGGAATATATGCATTTCACCTGTCAGTTTCATTGGCACAATGTTGTTATAACATTTTAAATATTAATATCATCTGTAGTGATATTCTCTCTTATCATGATATTGGTACTGTGTGTATTTCTCTCTTTTTTTATTTTTCATGATCAATCTTCCTAGGAATTTAACAATTTTATTAACCACATCAAAGAACTGATTTTGACTATTGATTTTAGCTACTGTTGCTGATCTATTTTGTATTTCATTGATTCCCACTATTATCTTTAATAGTGTATTCCTTTTATTAATTTCCTTTATAATTTTGCTTTTTGTAAAATGTATTTTAAAGTGGCAGCATAGATTTTGTATCTTTCCCTTTAAAATTTATTTCTATTTATTCTTGAGAGAGAGAGAGTACAGGGGAGGGGCAGAGAGAGAAAGGGAGAGAGATCTCAAGCAGGCTCTGTGCTGTCAGTGCAGAGTCTGACTTGGGGCTTGATCTTATGAACTGAGAGATCATGCTGGAGCTGAAATCAAGAGTCAGCTCTTGAAAGTGAAATCTTGAAGCATGAAATCATGCTTAACTGAATGAACCACCTAGGTGCCCCTTATTTATTTTATAACTGGAAGTTTGTATCTCTTTTAATTCCCTTCACCTATTTGCCCATCCACCCTCCCACACCCTTTCCTCTGGCAACTGCTAGGTTTTTTGGGGTTTTTTGGGGTTTTTTTTGTATTTATGAGTCTGTTTCTGTTTTTGTCTTGTTATTTGTTTGTTTTATTTTTATATTCCACATGTAAGTGAAATTATATGGTATTTGTTTTTTCTGACTTATTTCATTTAATGTAATACTCTCTATATCCATCCATGTTGTCACAAATGTCAAGATTCATTCTTTTTTATGGCTGAGTAATATTCCATTGTGTATATATACCACACCATCTGTATCCATTTATCTATTGATGGACACAGGTTGCTTTTATATCTTGGGTATTGTAAATAATGCTGCAATAAACATAGGGGAACATATGTCTTTTCAAGTTAGTGTTTTCATTTTCTTTGGGTAAATATCTAGAAGTGGAATTGCTAGGTCATATGGTATTTCTACTTTTAATTTTTTGAGCAAACTACATACTGTTTTCTATAATGGCTACACCAATTTACATTCCCACAAACAATGCATGAGAGTTCCCTCTTCTCCACATTCTCGTCAAAACTTGTTATTTTTTATCTCTTTTCTTTTTGATACTAGCCATTCTGATAGGTGTGAGGTGGTACTTTTTTGTTAATGTTTATTTTTGAGAGAGAGAGAGAGAAAGAGAGAATCCGAAGCAGGCTCCAGGCTTCGAGCTGTTAGCACAAAGCCTGACGGGGGGCTCAAACCCACAAACTGTGAGATCATGACCTGAGCTGAAGTTGGATGCTCAACCGAGCCACCCAGACGCCCCTGGTGTGAGGTGATATTGATTTGCATTTCCCTAATGATTAGTGATGTTGAACATCTTTTCATGTGCCTGTTGGCTTTCTGTATGTCTTCTTTGAAAAAAATGTGCAGGTCCTCTGCCCATTTTTAAATCAGTTTTTTTTTTAAAATTTTTTTTTTCAACATTTATTTATTTTTGGGACAGAGAGAGACAGAGCATGAACGGGGGAGGGGCAGAGAGAGAGGGAGACACAGAATCGGAAACAGGCTCCAGGCTCTGAACCATCAGCCCAGAGCCGGACGCGGGGCTCGAACTCACTGACTGCGAGATCGTGACCTGGCTGAAGTCGGACGCTTAACCGACTGCACCACCCAGGCGCCCCATAAATCAGTTTGTTTTTTTGGTGTTGAGTTGTATGAATTCTTTATATATTCTGGGTAATTAACCTTTCATTGAATATATAATTTGCAAATATCTTCTACCATTCACTAGGTTGTCTTTTTGTTTCGTTATTTCTTTGTCTATGCAAAAACCTTTTTATTTTAATGTAGTCCCAGTAGTTTATTTTTTCTTGTTTCCATTGCCTGAGGAGACACATCCAGAAAAATGTTGCTATGGTTGATGTTCATGAGTTTATTGCCTGTGTTTTCTTTGAAGAGTTTTATAACTTCAGGTCTTACTTTTAGCTAATCCATTGTGCTTTTATTTATTTATTTATTTATTTATTTAGGTATGGTATGATATAAGAAAGTGGTGCAGTTTCATTCTTCTGCATATAGCTGTCCAGTCTTCCTACACCATTTATTGAAGATACTGTCTCTTCTCTTCTTCATTGTATATTCTTGCTTCCTTTGTTGTAGATCAGTTGACCTTATAAATATGGCTTCATTTCTGGACTCTTTTTTTTGTTCCATTGATACATACATAGGTCTATTTCTATGCCTATGACATATTATTTTCAGTAGTATAGCTTTGTAGTGAGTTTGAAATATGGGATTGTGTTACCTCCAGCTTTATTCCTCTTTCTCAAGATTGCTTTAGCTATTCAGTCTTTTGTGGTTCCATACAAATTTGGGGATTTTTTTGCTCTAGTTCTGTGAAGAATACTATTGGTATTTTGATGGGGATTGTGTTGAACCTATAGATGACTTTGAGTAGTATGAAATTTTAAGAATATTCATTCTAGGGGCGCCTGGGTGGCGCAGTCGGTTAAGCGTCCGACTTCAGCCAGGTCACGATCTCGCGGTCCGTGAGTTCGAGCCCCGCGTCAGGCTCTGGGCTGATGGCTCAGAGCCTGGAGCCTGTTTCCGATTCTGTGTCTCCCTCTCTCTCTGCCCCTCCCCCGTTCATGCTCTGTCTCTCTCTGTCCCAAAAATAAATAAACGTTGAAAAAAAAAATTAAAAAAAAAAAAAAAGAATATTCATTCTAACAATTCATGAACATGCTATATCTTTCCATTTATTTATATCATCTTCTATTTCTTTCATCAGCATCTTATAGTTTTTAGAGTAGGTATTACTTACTTTTTATTTTATTTTATTTTGAGGGAGAGAGAGAGTGTGTGTGTGTGAGCAGGGGAGGGGCAGAAAGAGAGAGAATCCCAAGTAGGTTCTGTGCAGGGCCGGATCCCACAGACCCTGAGATCATGACCTGAACCAAAACTGAGTCGGATGCTTAACTGACTGAGTCACCCAGGTGCCCCACAGAATAGATATTACATTTTTAAATGATTGAGAAAAATCAAAGGAAGACTAATATTTAATTACATAGGACAATTAAACAAATTCAAATTAAGTGTCTATAAATACAGTTTTACTGGGACACAGCTATGCTCGTTATATTTATTCACAATGGCTGCTTTTGTGACACAGGCAGAGATGAGTAGTAACAGATAACTTATGGCCCACAAAGCCTAAAATATTTGCAGTCTGGCCTTTTATAGAAAAAAAATTCTTGACCAGGAAACACACAAAATAGATTTATTTTCTTTTCATTTCAGACTCCTCTCTCTGGCTCTCTGGCTCTCTTTTAAAATTGGAGAATATCTTTATTTTGCTTTCACATTTTTTTCTTAATTGAGGTAACTATAGATTCATATGAAATTGTATGAAATAAAATGAGATATTCTTTGTATATTTTTCCCAGTTTCCCCCAATGGTAATATTTTGCAAAACTACAGTATAATATTACAATCAAAATATTGGCAGTGATAACCATCTATTGATTTAATTTAGATTACCCCAGTTTTAGTTGTACTCATTATGCATATATATGTGCTATACAATTTTTCTCACCTGGGTATATCCATGTATGCAGCAACATAGTCTCAACAGAGTCTTTTATTCTTAAGCTTTCGTGCTTTTATTCATTCTTACGTGGCATAGTTTGGAAGTTCTGTCCATCTTTACTAATTTCTGATAGCTTTGCAGTTTATCAATATCCCCTTTAAAGTATCTATGTTGCATTCAAGTAGTTGCAGTTTTCAAAAGAATTTAGAAAATATTACTAATGAAGGTTAAAGCAAGATAGGAGATACATAACTTTGGCAAATGTCAGAAGCTATTATGATATTCTTTAGGGACAAACAATTGTGATGTGCCTGAGCAAAGTTGAAAAGTAACACAGTAGTCAAAATATCAATAGCCAAATCAAAATATACTTTATGCATTAGATATTCAGTCAAAGAATGTAAACAATCCAAATCATTAATAAAGAAAAAATTATAAAATCTTCTAGAATTTAGAAACTAGAATAGCAAAGGTTGGGGAGGATAGACAAAGGAGGAAAGGACAGAAAGAAAGAAAGAGAAAAAGAAGGAAGGAAGAAAGTAAGGAGGGGTCATGTATTACTAGATCTGAAGAATAGAGAACATAGATCCAACATATAAATGTTTCTAAAGAATAAACCAGGACAAACAAAACATGAGCAACCATAGTGTTTATGGAATGAAACTTCACTATGATAAATAAAAGCATGTATCTAGAGATTAAAAGTATTCATTATTAATATGTCCCAAGTAACAATAATAATAATAATAATAATAATAATAATAATATAATAACAATAGTAAGAAGAGACATATACTAGATATATACTAGTAACATTTTAAATCTCTATGACCTAGATAGAATTCCAAAAGTTTATTGGCAGGAAAAAATAAATTAGGTAACTAAAAACAAACTTCAAAAATTTGAGGAAAATATGTTTCAACTGATAATTATAAATTGATTTAGATATTTACTTACAAAGGCAAGAATAATTAATTTTCACGTAATTACAAGTTCAGAAAACATACTATCTACATGTATTTTCTAACAGAAAAAAATTAGATATCGGCACTAACTGAGCAATAATTCAAAATATAAAGAAAAATTACAGTATTATCAAATTATGTGAGGAAAGGTCTATGTGAAGCATACCCATATTACTTTGTTTTCTTTGATTAATTATTTTTGTTTCAATGGGCCAAACCAGCAGTTGTGGTCCCTACTAAGGCTACACCTTAAATTAATAGAAAAAAAAGATCATGTTCTGCAGGATTTAAAAAACATACCCTAAGAATTTTCTAGCATCTCAGTTCTTGAGTCTTTCTTACTTTTCAGTACTTAGTACTACTGATAATTATTTTTTCTAATTTATTCACTTTAACTCTGGAACATTGATTTTTAAAAACTTTTTTATTTTTAAATAGTTATAGACTTACAAAAACTTGCAAAAGCAGTAGAGTTCCGGGACGCTTGGGTGACTCAGTCAGTTGAGAGTCTGTCTTTGATCCAGGTTATGATCTCGCAGTTTGTGAGTTTAAGCCCCACGTCAGGCTCGCTGCTGTCAAACTGTCAGTTCTGGGCCTGGTTCAAATCCTCTGTCCCCTTCTGTCTGCCCCTCCCCTCTTGGCTCTCCCCCAAAATAAAAATACATTAAAAAAATAGTAGACTTCCTTCATATTTGTTATCTCACTTCTATTAATAATAACCTCACATAACCATGATATAATGATCAAAACCAGGAAATTGGTATCACTATAATACTATTAACGAAAATACAGACATTCAGTTTCAGCTGTTGTCCTACTGTCTTTTTGTCTGCTCTAAGATTGGATCCAGGCTTTCACATTATCTTTAATTGTTATTTAGTTTACCCTTAGTTACAGTAGGAACAGTTCCTCAATTTTTTTTTTCTTTTTTGGGCATTTGATTTGTGACCTTGGCCCTTTTGAAGACTACTGGTTGGGTATTGTTTTTAACTCCAACAGGTAGCTCTCTGAGGTCAACTGGAATGAATACAGAAAAATAGGTGTCTTATTTTGAAAAATATGAAAGTGAGACCCATCTAGTGGACAAAATATTGTATCACACAATAACCAAATGCTACTTTATCTTTCTGTATAAATATAGGCACAATACAAATATAGTTATATATAGATACAGATATAGATATAGGTATATACATATGTAAAGTGTAAGTCAATCAAATAATTTCTTCTTGAATTATTTGCTGAAATAAAAATGGCAATAACCAGTTTTATAATCCAAATTAGCTATTTTGTGAAATCAAGTGCATATCTAGAAAACTTTAAAGATGGTTTTGAAAATGCTAATTTGAACTCTTAGGAAAATTTAGATCTGGCATTTACTTATCTATATATATCCCTAGTATCTTTCAGATAATGGACTTTCACAATTTTGGAAATTATACTGAGTAAGGGCCCTGGCATGTGTATGTATTTTGATAACTTTCATCACTCCGTTTCAAATATAATCTCTGCCTGTTGGTCAGTGTCAAAAAATGAAGGAAAACTACCAGGAATAAATCAGGTTCTTTTTTTTTTTTTTTTTTATTACAGGTAACTAGTTTTCTGAATGAATGGAATTTACTCATAATTTAATTTGTAAAGGGATTTAAATTCTCTTAAAGTTGGCAAGTAGAGCAAGTTAATGCCTTTCTTAAGTGTGGATATGTTTTTGTCTTTTGAATTAAGAAGCTTACGGTAGACAAGCAATGAACCAAAGGAAGAGAACATTTAATTATCTTAAGACATGGGGTTCTGAAAATTTTCAGTAGATGCACTACCTTAGCCATAAGTTAAAGGAAGGAAACCACAAAGCCTAGACAAAGTAGGCAAATGGAATTGGAAGCTATTCAAGTCAAGATCAGATGAGAATAAAAAATGAATTTTATAAATAGATAAAATATTCCCTTTAACTTAAACACTGAAGTGCACCTTCTGGTTTTATTTCTATTTATATTTACCAAAAGTAGTTTTCTGTGATGAAAAACAACTTTTCCCCTTCCAGTGAAATCTGTAAAATGTAAACTGTTAGATATCTGTAGGCTCTTCTAGAATGCACAGCTGGAAAAACAAGGATATGTAAACCCTGAGATGGTTTGGGTCTATTTCAAGGTTTTGTTCTTGGCCTTATGCATGAACCAAAAAGTTGCCCTTGGCTTCTAAATTTGGGAATGACAATTTAAAACTTTCAAATATGTGTTTCATTGGTGCATATTACGTATAGAAATTGTCCATTTAAAAATATTTAATATTTACCAAGTGTAATAAAGGACTAGAAATATGTATTTAATAATAATAGTAATAATAATAATAATAATAATAATAATAATAATAATAATAATAATTTGGCTTTTCTATGAAAGTGACATTTTTTCCTAAGCCTGAGCATTATCTACAATCATCTTTAGGCACATTATTTTTTCTGAAAGTTGGTAATTTTTGGCTTACTATGCCCAGTATGGTTAAAAAGTAATGTTTTTATATATTTAGCATGTTTCATTGTACCCTGATAGTGTAAAAACTCCTTATGCATAAACACTCATATGGGAATAATAAAAAAAATATATTATCCTTTGTAACCATGTAAATCAAACCTGGCAGCTGGTGCTTGGCATATAGAGAAGACCCACAAAATTATTGTTCCAAATTATGATGAGTAAGTGAACCCAAAGTGACCCCTGGCACAACTAGATAACAAGTTGGTCAAAAAAAGAATTACTAGCAATTATGCTTTCTGATTGCCTACAAGCAGACAACGAAATTTGTGGCTGGTGTAATCTCATGTATGTCTGTTTTCATAGCTAGCTTCTTGGTCTGGCCCCTTGTGCACCATGGACAAAAGAGAAAGGATTTGTTTTTTCCTTCAGAATCAGAGTACATATTCTTTCTTAACTCTCTCCCTGCCCCTCCCCACATTAGCTTATGCATGTAACTTATGTAATGTGTATGAGATAACATGCAAAAATCAACTGTTGTGAATTTACTACTATTAAAGCTTTTATAATTAGTAGTAAATCACTGCTGAATGAGCCTTTCATGGAAGCATATTTTGGTGGATTCAGGAGGAAACCAGCAAACCAAAATGAGAGGAGAGTTTATTGATGAGATGATGGAAGAGATATGATGTCCCAAGACCAACTTCTTCCACTTCACAATTTGTCCTGAAACAGCTTTGATAGAAATTAGTGGATTTGGACCCTGCCACTTGTCACTGTTTCATATCTTAGTTGTGCTGTTGAGCAGAATACTGTTGTAAAGATAATTATGTTTCCTTTTGTGTTTCCCACCTGGATTTATTCCCACCTGGATTATTTCTGCTTGCAGAGTCAGCAGAAAGACTTTGTTGTCTTCATCACTTCCTGGAGGGGAGTGTCAAAACAAAAACACAGTGACCACAATAGGCACAACAACCAAAACAAAAATAATTTTAAAAGGAGAAAATGTTTGAGCTTCTTCTTAGCTTTGGTTTTCAGATACTTAAGGCCTTGAGGGTTAAGGAGAAGATTTGAGATATAGATAAAAATATGTGAAGGGAAAATGATTCCCTTTTCCATGATTTCTCCCAAAAGGAGAGAAGGGAGATGGAGAAGATGTTATAAGAACAAAGGTTGGAAGGGTTGTGGAAATGGATAAAGAGATTGATCATGTACCTCTCGTCTATGGTTAGAGTTTTGGGATTATGACCTCCGGCCTAGAAACCATAGAAAACGTTGCAGCAATTTATGTGATCTTAACATGTCATGGAAACAATTTATATTAATAGGCAATAACAAACTGATTTGCAAGGACTACAAGAGTAGGAATTTCAGCGTTGAGCTGAATGGTCTGATGACTAAGGATTACACGCAGCAATGCACGGATGGAAGAGTTAAAAATGTGGTTCCCCACCCCTAAGTACTTGGAATTATTTAACCTAAAACTTAAAACAACCCCAGGAAAGAGGCAGGGAGCCTGAACTGACTTAAAACAATTTTCTCCTACATTGACAAAATGAGTGCTGAAAATAAAATTAAATTGTGTTACAAAAAAGTAATATATATTTCTTGCACACTGAGTTCTTGCATACTTAAATAAGATTCATACCAGTTATTAACCTACACGTTACAAACATCTTGCAATAAGGGAAGACTCAGGCTATTTGCAAAGGTGGCAACATTTAGCACCGTCTGAAAGATGAATAAGTATGTGCCAGATGTATAATGGATGATGAGCACTTAGGAAAAGGGAGAGTAAATGCAGTCCTGTAAAATAATGAGAAAGAATTGTATGTTTGAGTAAGATCAAGAGATAATTTAGAGTACAGTCACCTAAGAATTAGCAGACAGAGAGCCATGAGGATGAAAAAGTAGACACAGCTGGAATATTAAAATCCTAAGAAGTGCTAATATTAAAAGCTAAGAAGTGTTGGGTTAGTCCTGAAGTTGATGTGGATCTGTTAAAGTAGTTTAACCAGAGGAGTGGTGTGAACAAATTTGATTTTTATAAAGATAACTCAGGTAGAGTGTGTAGGATTCTTTCAAACGTGTTGAGAATACAGGCAGACCGACCAGTTAGGAAGCTGGTGAGAAACTATTATGATTTAAACCATGGGAGTGCAGATAGAGGCAATTGAGATTTGCTTGGCATGTGCATTGATGAGACTTGGCAGGTTAGGCATTAGTTATGAGGGAGCGGTTGATGATATCTCCCAGTTTCTGAATGGAATGTTAGTGCAATTAATCAAGCAAGATAAGGAATACAGGGAGGAGATTTGTAGAGATGAACAGTTGACTATTGGAAAGAGATTCTTGGATTTCTGGAAGATTTCTGGACTAAAAGCAGATTAGGGAAATTCCATGACCACAAAACATGATTTGGATAAATTTGTATAGATTTTCAAATATTTGCCTTCCCTACTTCTCTGTCACTTTCCTTCTTCATTCAGGCAACAAAATCTGATATTTTCAATGCTGCTCAAAGTTGACATCTCCTATGCCTCTGACTTCATATTTGATTTCAATTTGACTTTTATTGCACTTTTTCTCTGTTGATTTAATTTTGAGATCTTGAATATACTCCTGTTGCCTCAGGAAGATTTAAAATAACTTTGCCCTGCTTTGTGGCAGGATATAGGCCATGAACCATTCCAATAAAACTGGAAAATAATAAACTAGGAGGCAATGTATTTCCATACTCTGTAGACAGAAAATCATCTTGCAGATGGACCAAGCAGGAATTCACTCACCTACTGAGCAGGTGGCAGCTACATAGAATCAACTTACTACTACATATACCAATCGCTCCAATTATTATAATAATTAATAATACTTACACAGCGATTTTTCATTCTAAACTCATATTTTAGGTGCTTTACATATATTAGTTCATTTAGTTCCTGCTTTAACCCTATGAAGTAGTTACTATCATTATTCCCATTCTACAGATGAAGAAACTGAGATACATAAAAATTAAAATTAAATTGGTCAATGTTGCACAGTAATGTGGTTTCAGATGTAAGCTATGTAGCTCCAGAGATGCACTCACTCAATATATAATGTTCATTTGCACTATTTTCCTATGCTGTTGTAACAAATTGCTACAGACCTAATGGCTTAAAACCACACAAATTTACTTTCTTCCAGTTCTGAAGTCCAGAAGCTCAAAAAGGACGAAAATGCATTAAAATCAAGGACTATGCTCTTGGAGGTTCTAGGGAAGAGTCCATTTGTTACCTTTTCCAGCTTCTAGAGGCACCCTGAATCCCTTGGCTTGTACCTCTTTCTTTCATCTTTGAAGTCAGCAATATAGCATCTTCAAATCTTTTTAAGTCAGCTACCATTGTCACATCTCCTTCTCTGACTTTGATCCTCCTGAATCCCCCTTATAAGAATACCTGTGATTCAGTTGGGCCCACCCAATAATCTGGAATAATCTCCCTACGTCGAGATTCTAATCTTAATCATGTCTGCAAAGTTACTTTTGCCATATAAGGTAACATATTCACAGGTTTCAAGGATATTTCAAAGGACTATTCTGTCTACAACATCATTCTTGATATTTTCACTGATAGGGAGGATATCTTCTCCCTGGAAGACCTCAATATTAGCCTTCTGTGTTTCTACATTTCTGCAATTATTTTATTCGAAAATAACATCTTACTCCCTCATATGAATGTGTGCTCACCTGCACACGTGCGCGCGCGCGCGCGCGCACACACACACACACACACACACACACACACACACACACACACTTGCCCACTCCTATAACATAATTTTCCAATGTGGAAAAAGAAGGTTGCATTAAACACATGAAATGACATGGATAAGACCTGGTACTATGATGGTTAAGACCTATACTCTTGCCTAGACACTCAAGGAGCACCAGAAAATTCAGTCATCAAGAAGTATGGAGCACCAACTTCTTCAACTGTGTATGTACATATATTCACCACACAAAATCCTTTGAAGATGTTTTGGTTTATTTGTTGATTTTACACCACTCTGTTTTCCAAAGAATTTAAAGCCCCCATTGAAGCTGGGCCGGGATTATAATTTTCAATTATTCGGTGCTAATATATTCTCACCAAACATGTAGGAAGATACCAAATATGTAATGGTTTGGAGTGGCCTATGCTTCATTCCAGAATTCCTACACTTGAGTCAAGGGTAGGTTAACAAAACAATATACACAGTTATATATTTATTTATATATATGTGTATATATATGTACATATATATATACATATATATGTATATATGTACATATATATATACACACACACACATATATGTGTGTGTGTGTGTGTGTGTGTGTGTGTGTGTGTGTGTGTATGTCAGGAATCACTCCATGATTCTTTCAGATGGCATAAGGTTATATTCTCTGGAGGGAGAATTGTTGACAGGAGATCAAGGTCAAGGATTTCTTGGTCTTTGTTGTATAATAGACTAAGCCTTTAGCTGTCATTCACTTTAATAACTCTTCCATAGTCCTTTACATTCCCAGGTGAACACAACGTAGAATTATATATTTAAATAATGTGAGTAAAACTCCAATGTTGCAGTAGCATTGTTTTAAACTTTGCCTCTATTTTGGGAATAAAGAAGATTCAAGTGCTAAATCTTTTTATCTTTTTCATATAAAGTGGGTGAATCTACCTTTGAGCTATTGTTCTATTTGGAGACAGCCCTGGATTATGGTTAGCTTTAAGTGGTCTTTAGCCCTGAGATTTTTTTTAATGTTTATTAATTTTTGAGAGAGAGAGAGCATGAGCAGGGGAAGGACAGAGATGGCCGGTGGGGGGGGGGGGGGGTGACAGAGGACCTGAAGCAGGTTCTGTGCTGACAGCAGACAGCACAATACAGGACTCGATCTCCCAAACAGTGAGATCATGAACTAAGCCAAGATCAAGGATCAGATAGATGCTTAACAGACTGAACCACCCAGGCATCCCAGTCCTAAGCCTTCTATTTATCAGTCTATAGGATTTTTATTCTTCCCACATATATATTACCTGCAATCTTCAGAAACAAGTGGAAACTATCTCTTTTCTTTTTCTTTTTATTCTTTGTGCTATTAGGATAAAAACAGCGAGTTTTTATAAATGAGTTGTATCTTGTTCATGTCTATTAAACTGACAAATTGGCACAGTTCCACATTATTTTTAACTTCTTTTCCTAGAATCTGTTTACCTGTTTTGAAATATTTAGAAAATTATTCTTTTTTATGGATTAAAAATTCTGTTACATATTCATTTGCTAAGTACTTAGAAAAGTAAAATGTCAAATTTGAAACTTTTGTATTGTGTGGTACAGCCAGTTTTCCACATTCAGGAGAAAAACAGGTCATACCTACTAACTAAAAGAACACCTTCCCAAATTTTCATTTGATATAAAATACTTGGTTAATAAGCAAAGCATCTTTCTCTTTTCCCCCAAACTGCTTAGATTTAAAGGTATATCTTAAATACAGCTTTGAAAAATCATTGAAGTTACTTTCTTTTTAGCAGAAGAATGTACCAGGGACTGTATTGATGTTTGAAGTCTGGAATTACAGGATAAGGCAAGTTGACTATTAAGACTGGCAGAAATGACTCTCTTAAATTCTTGCTCTTCTTCCAAGAGGTAACAAAACCTAATCCTAGAAATACAACATATTTGTTTTAGTTGAAAGTATGGTCTGGAGTTTCCTGGCCTTTTATAAACTTCCTCACCCAACTTGCCCAGACTCCAGTGTGTGAACAGGAAGGATTGTGAACACTGCAAATTAGTGCACATGTGACCAGATTCTCATTAAATGCTTGTTGACTGAGTTGCTAGCTCCAGTAAGAACTGGTACTGGAAGTGTGGTCTGGGAAAGGACTGGGGGAGGGGCGGGTGGTAAGGGAGCAAATACAGGCAGCCATTGGAAAGTATGCTGCTTACAGCCTAAGGAAACCTCAGGTCCAAATGATCCTGGATTTATAGTCTAAGTGGGAGGAAGAACAGAAGAGCGTTGTGAGTTACTATAATCCCCCCTCCTCCGCAGTTTTGCTCTTCATGATTTCAGTTTCCCGCAGTCAAGCAGATTGCAGAAGCAGAGATCCTCCTTCTGAGCGTTGTCAGAAGGTCAGCAGTAGCGTAATGTTGTATCCCAATACCTGTGTCATCCACTTGATTCCATCTCATCATGCAGGCATTTTATCATCCCTCATGATCCCAAGAAGAAGGCTGAATATAGTATAATAAAATATTCTGAGAGAGAGAGAGAGAAAGAGAGAGAGAGAGAGAGAGAGAGAGAGAGAGAGAGAAACTACATTTACATAACTTCTATTACAGTTAGTGCTGTAATTACTCTATTTTATTATTATTGTTGTTAATCTCTTACTGTGCCTATTTTATAAATTAAATTTTACCATAAATATGTATGAATAGGAAAAAAAAAACCAGAATATACAGGATTCAGTCCTGTCCACTTTTTCAGGTATTCACTGGGAGGCTTGGAATGCATCCCCCACAGGTAAGGGGCAACCAATATATTTTTTTTCAAGAGGAATTTCGTATTGCAAAACCGGACCACAATCGGCACTAAAAGAAATTAACTGACCTGAGCATCAAGAGAACTGGATTTTAACAATTCTGAAACATGTGATATAATCTGGAGTAAAATTCTTCACCAGTGCTGTATCTGGCTCATACTTTGTACACTTGGGCATGTAGGTCAGGTTGTCTGGAATAACATCTCCAGATCCCTCAGGACCATGTTGATATTGGTCCCTTTGAGGATAAGTAGCTGACACTGCACTTTTCTGGGCATCAAATTCTCCATATTTAAAATGAAAAGGATGAAGCTGATGTGTTCTAAAGTTGTTCACAATCTGTTGGGAAACTGAGTAACTATAAATTAATCCTGATATCCTATTTAATCAATTTACCAGAGAATGTGTTCTTCCAGTCATTTATTTCATAAATATTCATCAAGCAACTATTGTGCGCCAGACATTTCAGTGGGCAGTGGGAAATATCCATGGGCCAAAAACAAAGAGTTCCTCTCATTTGTTGTAAAAATCAAAACCTTACATTCTAACATGTTTTAGTAAGACTCTGAGAATTTTAGCAAACATGTGTGTAACATCCCTGTTTTCCTGCTTCAGGCAGCCAGACTCCAGACACTGTCCCTACCCTGAAGAGTGACTTTATTGCTTTTGGGCCAGGTAACCAGGAACAATAAAGTTTGTAATAATTTAGAAGTATGGACCTGTTAAAACAATGTATACACTTTTCCTAAAGAAATTCTGGACTAGAATGAGCTGACATCCTTTATCCTTCTTACCTATAATTCTTCAGTATGTTGCTATGGATTTTGCTAGTTAATTTATGGGGGAGGGAGAGGTGGGGGCAGAAAGTGTTTCTTCATGTAAAAGTCCTTTATGGGACTAATTTCAAAGTAGCTGTTGCATCCCAGCTGGGACTTACCTCTATTTTAAAAGGAAATGACAGTTTCTCTCTTTAGTAGCAAACATAGATATCCAGGTACTGCCACACTGGCAAATACTTCTAGAATAGCATAAAATGATAACATATTAGTGCAAAATGTAGAATATTTGAAGAGGTATGTATGGTGACAACAAATATATATGTTGTTTTATTCCTTTACCCTTTCCTTCAAGATTAGCGGACATAATTTTAGTAATCATTTGGGTTTAGGAGGGATTTTACCACAGCCACAGGTTTCTGGGTTTGTCTTGCATCCCAAAAATTGCCTTTGCTCTGCTATCCTCATTTAGCATGACCCAGGAGGGAATTCAAAGTTCTGCTCATTGCTTTTTTGGCTCATCACAGAACTTCATAGGGATAGCAAAATTCCTGAGCCAGGAATCCCAATCTACTGAAGAGCTCAACTCCAGGAGGGGTGTGGTATTCCGTGTTTTAAGTCTTTATAGTCCACAAGTGAAATGGTCAACACTGTGAGGCAAAAACCAAGTGTGGTTATATGCTGATGCCTTTTCCATGGCGTGATCTTGTCAAACTCATCCCCAGCCTCTAGAAAGGTGGTTTTAAGAGGAGGAAGAGACTGTGTTTGTGTTCATGTGCTGAGTGTTTGGAGATGTAGTTGAGGAGCATTTAGTAAAGTGGTAGGAAAGTGAAGAAAGGAAAAGAAATCTGGACAATATGGGTCTTACAACATCTTACACAAAATAAACTTTAATTATCAGACTAGATTTTCATTACCGTCAGTAGAATGAACATATCTTAAGTGAATCGAATCCTGAAAGATGGTGAAAGTAAAGAATACTGAAAAGAATGAATGACTTTTCATCAGAGCTATGTAAGGATTTTTTCTTTGTAGTAGTCTAGGATCTTAGGCCATAGCATTTGATTTATTAACATTATAAAAAATCAATCAAAACATTTTCTTAAAAGAGCCAAACCACAAAATCTTGGGTGAGTGTAAGGGTAAAAGTAGAGAGTGTATCTTGGAATAGTAATAATGATTACAATGATTTATAAAACTTATTCAATATATTGTATATTATGTAAAGTTCTTTATTCAGTCATTGATCCATTGTATTCATCTTCAGTCATTGACTCAACAAACATTATACAAACCTCCTCTGTTTAAGGCACGGTGGGCACTGGAACTATAGAATAAACAAAACAAAATGGCTTTCTGGAACCCATAGTTCTGGAACTAAATGTCATATTCCATTTATCTCTCATACAAATCTATGAAGCAGATAATTATCAATACCTACATTTGTAAACATGGAATCAGAGGCTTCTAGAAGGGAGGTAATTCTCCAAGGATACCAGCTGGTTGGCTGACTACTAGGAGTTTGAACTCAATTTGTCAAATCACAAATCTGTTCTTAATGGTCTCAGGGCTTTTTAAACCTTGGTATATGATTAAGGAGCATGATTCAGATTTCAGTATGAAAATAGGACTGCTTTATTATTAGTTAGCATGAATAAAAGTGGAGATCCGAAGTGTTTTAGATAAGTATTATAAATCAAAAACTAATAGCATCTTCATTCTCTGCCAACACAGAGTCTAGTTAGAAAAAGCAAAAGTTTTATAACTAATGGCAAGAGAGGATGTGATTTATTGATAAGCAACTAAAGGATTTTCCCATAGAAAATGTATTTTTCAAATTTGACATTATAAAACTTTCTGAATAAAATTAAAAAATATCAGCCATCTTTTGATTTTTCAATCTATTCAAATGACTGGTCTCTCAAATTAGAAACATATGGATGCCTGAATTTTTAAAATATTTATTTGGATTGTTTTGACATTTGTCTAACTTTCTGATGATAGCTTTAAAGTTGGAAAATATATTTTAAAAATTTCTCTAATATTAAAAAAAATTACCATATAACTCATGAAATCGTGAAGATGTATTACAGCAGAGAAGGGAAAAATTAGCCACATTTCATGGAAAGAGGAATGACTTGGAAAATAATATATACAAACACTGCATTTTTAGTAAAATTAAGTCCATGTGCAACACTGTTTTCCAAAATATAGAAACTAAACCATCTTTTCTGACTATAAATTAAATGCAGAAGAGGAAAATAGTTCCCATTCTACCCCATTTCTCTTTATGGTTTACATAAAACTAATTTTGAAGTCTTTTTATTTTATTGTAATTGCTTACTGACATTAAATAGAAGCACATTTTAATGCTTCAAATGTTGTTGATAGTTTTAAAATAACTCTTATATAGTACATATTAATGTAATAGATTTTTGGAAACCATAACTTTTATGACCAGACTTTAGACTTGTATTCAAGTGTGTATCTTCTATTAAATAAAATAGAATCATGAAATGTGAAGGTTGAACTTCAGAAAGACTATGTTATACTGTGGTACAACTCCAAAGTCTGAGAAAAAAGTTGTTCACTCCTGGTACTTATCCAATATAGGCCATCATAGTGCACAGTTTTATTTCAACCCCTGCTTTTAGTCATTACAAGGAAGGGATGGAGAAGAAAGAAGCAGGCAGTGCAGGGTCTCACTTTGGTAAGGAACATGTGTCATTTCCACTAAAGTCACTTGACCATGCCATACTTCAGCCCAACATAGGTCTGATAGGTGAAGGATGAGAATATTCACTGAATATGAACAGCCCTAATGACTCTAGTAGCTACCATAGAAAGAATCTTTGAGATCATCTAGTTTATACCCATTTTACAGATGTAGAAACTTATTCCTAGCAAAATGAAGAAATCTGCTCAAAATCATAACCTAATTAATTAAAAACTGGTTATAAACAAATTTCTTGTATTCCATTCTAAAAAACGTATGTATCAAATAGCTTCTATGTGCAGCTTTGAGCAAGGATTTTGGAATTAAAGGAAAGTAAGGATATGTTATTGAAACCATTTTTACATAAGAAGTAACTTCAGAATCACATCTTAGAGAAAAAGTGAAGTTTCAGAAGGTAAACAGGAGAGAAAAAGACCCTTTACGTGGGCTTAGAGAATTAGAAGAGAAGCATGAAAGAGCATTGTGTTTTCATTGAGCTACAGATAGGTTAGTATGGATGGATCATAAGGTACAAATGAGGATCTGATCAACCAGAAAATAAGAAGGAACCTGATGGGAGAGAAATACGAAGGAGTTGGAATGTATACAGTGATCTACTAGGAGGGAGGAGGGTCTTCCGACTTCTGACTTCTGAACATTATTTCCAAACTTCGTTTTGCTACTGGTACAGCTTATAGTTAATGACCCCATTCTTCCCAAGGGAGAAGTCTCTTTCAAGGGCTGTGTTTTGGGGTCATCTGCCTGTGTTTGAGATGAGAGAGGTGGGGTTAAATTACAATCTTCCACAATTAGATTTTCCGGTGTTTCATAGCCTAGAATAATTAATAAATGCTTCAGGTCAACAAAGATCAATCCAAATTCCCAGTCCCCAAGTAGGATTCAGCAGCACAGGAATAGACATCCTCGAGATTATGCTACAGGCTTTGCAGGCTCTACTGCATTCCAGAGCCAGAGGAAATGCATACATGCACTTAATGTGTGCTTAGGAGGTTTCTCTCTCCCAACAGGGCAGCCAGTGCTTGATGACAAGTGAGGAGTTGGGTTTGATTTTCCTCAGCAGCGACTGACCCCAGTTGGATTAGAGAATGTAGTAGCACACTGAAAGGAAACCCTCTCCATTTTACCTTGTATGCCTGGAGAGATGTCATTGATTTTCTTGACCAACAAGGGAAATAAGTACACAGAAAAATATTAAGTCAGAGAAGCAGGAAAATTGGTTTAAAGGATAGCATGAGTGAATCTAACTCTGTACAAATCAATATGTAGAAAAGTATTGCCCATGTCTTTGTTTTCTTTTATACCTGCAACTTTCCTTATGGTAGGCAATTTTATGCATTTGATGATAAACTACTAATAAGCATGGTTGAAAACTTAAAAAAAAAAAAAAAAAAGAAAACTTTCTGCAGAAGCCAAAACACCCCAGACTAAAACAAACTTTGGCTCTGACCACATGTGGAGTATGTTGCTTAGAAACCCAAAGCAGAGAGTTCGCCCAGCAACTGTAGATTCTACAAACTGCCCCTGTCTAGAAACTGACATTGGTGACTATAGCTTAAAGAAGTATGGAAATATAAGTCATCTGTAAAAGATAAAAACAGGAACATAAATAGGCCTAAACATTTTAGCTTTCTTGTGATGTTTAAGAAATATAAAACCTGAAACCCTGATTTTTATTGTTTGGGTTTCAGATCAAAATCCATGCTGGTTATGAGGGTGATATCCCATGAGCTATGGCTTCCTGCTTCTCTGGTCAAAAACTGTTCACCCATGATGTTAATTTATAGTCAAGTTGTTGCTATGCTTAAATATTTTTGGGTTAAAGCAATCTGACAATCCTATATGTATTAAATTTCCCTGTTCTTTCCCATTAGGAATAACTACCATAGATGTAATAATTCCAGATTATGGATTATGTAGCTAATAATCTCTTAACTAGATTATTGCTCTAGTTGTCTTCCTGTTTGTATTCTGCTCAATCCTCATATGGTTCACACTAACAGCAGAGAAGAATTTTTTTAAAAAAAATTTAATGTTTATTTTTGAGAGAAAGAGAGAGAGAGAGAGAGAGAGAGAGAGAGAGAGAGAGAGAGAGAACAAGGAGGGGCAGAGAGAGAGGGAGACACAGAATCTGAAGCAGGCTTCAGGCTCCAAGCTGTCAGCACAGAGCCTGACGTGGGGCTTGAACTCACCAACTGCGAGATCATGACCTGAGCCGAAGTCGGATGCTCAGCCTACTGAACCAGCCAGGTGCCCCGCAGAGAAGAATTTCTAAAAAGTAAGTCTGATCTTGTCACAGTGCTACATGAAAATCACTGCTGGTTCACCACTAAAAACAATGGAATCTAAACTCTTTAGTATGATATACAACAATGCCACTACTGTTTCCTAATAATCCATTCTATTTTTTTTCTGTCCTCTGAACATGCAGTGCTCTTTAATACCTTCATGGGTTTATTCCAGTTGTTCCATAGCCCTGGAATGTTCATTTGCCTCCTCTCAATTTGATGAGCATCTATTCACAGTTGAAAACCTGGCAAAAACATTCTTTGGGGAAACCTTCCTGATTTCCCCCAGAGAAGTCACTATTATGATAAACTCAAAGCCCTGGATCTAGCCCAAATGAAGAATTTAGTAACATTTTGTTGACTTATGAATTAGAGTTCTTTTCCATTACACATTTGGCTTTCCTATATAAGTAATCCTCTGCTCATAACTTCAACTTCATTACATCTGAGTTACAGTCCTAAAGCAGTAATATTCAAAGAAACTTAACGTAATAGCAGTATATAAAATCATATCTGTTCATTAACTCGCGTTTAAGTTTTGGAGCTCTGATCTTCCTAAAGAAGTTACATAATACCCCCCCCCCCCCCACCACCAATTGGTGAAAACAGTAGATTTCAGAATATACATTTTTCCTTCAAGGAGAATTCTGTTTTAATCTAGGCATGATATAGATAACTACAATTTTCCACAATTTTATATGAGAGGCTAATCAAATAAACACACGTGGGAAATTCATTTTTAGTTAAAAATATAACAGACCAAATGATTATCTAGTAATTTTTATTTTATTTGAAGTAGCAATGCTAGGTTTTTAGATTTTTTTTTTTTGATTCATCCTCATTCCCCATTCAGTCTAATGTACATTGATAGGACCAACTAAACCTTCTTTAAAGAATTGTATAAATGAAAATAATGGTTACTTACTTAATATGTATCTTATTTAGAATGCAAAAGGCATGAAAATAGGAACCTGGATCCTTAGGGTTTGCCCAAAGTTTGAACTGTAGTAGTTTTTTAACAAATATTTATCAAAGGAATGAATTGAAGAATTGAATGCTTCATACACATATTAGTGTTTTCCATTTTTCCAACTATTCAGCACAGAGTTTTTGTGTAAGGGGTCCTATGGGTATTTATTTTAATTAAAAAAAAGATATAACTTAACAATGACCAGTGCCACCCTCTCAAACACTATTTTTCTACAAAAGAGAGTTTCAAGCACTAATTATTTGTTAACAACATTTATAGTAGAGAATATACCAACATGGAGATATTGTTGCAATTACCATAAGCAGCTACTTGTGGATCCATAATCAGTTTTGCAGATCATGAAGACTTCCAAAGTTTATTTTGTGGCAAAATATCTGCTGCTTCAAGCACTGACACAAGTTTAAAGATGCAGACATAGGAAACTCTACTTAATGAGAATGCAAATATGGGCTTTTACAAGTCTCCCTGGTGTGGAGATACATGGATGTCTCCCATGTCTACACACTACTACTACTACTATTACTACTATTACTACTACTACTAGGAAGGGAAAATTAGTTTTTGTGTCCTAAGAAAATGATGCATTATGCACAATGAGGCCTGAGGACAGAGAAAGTGAGAAAGACAGAGAGAGATAGAGAGAGAGAGAGAGAAAGAGACAGAGATACTGTTTTGATCTGAGTAATTTATCCCAGGTCTGATGCAATTTCTATTGAGATATGAATGAATAAACAATATTCCTGTCAGGTTGAAAAAAAAATGGCAGGCAGGCTGGTGGTGTGGCATTCAACCAGGAAGAAAGAGAATTAATATATTTCTCACTGGGGAGCACTGAAGTTCTACCATACTTTGCAGAACCCAATGATAATGGTATGAACAAAATGAAAAATATTTGCTCCAATTTTGTATTCTAAATCAGGAGAGAATTTTATACTAGGAGAGTATACTTTTGATAATTTAAGCAAATGAATACATTTATTTTACTTTTTGGAGGCTGTACTCAAGGACAAGTCCAGTCCAGTTAGAGTACTGACATGTGGGGGATGGGTAGAAGTGAGCAAAGTTGGCAATATGTGCTGCTCTGTGTTTTTCACTGATATTGCCAAATTTAATAGCTTTCCTTTGGTGTATTTTGAAATCTAAAAAGAATACCAGTTTATTGGTAGGAAAATTGAGAGGAGAGATTTGAGTGTAGTCTAATAGACACAAACTGGGACTTTTGTTGTGTTTATGAAGTATGTTATTCACATTTTGCTGCCATGAAATGATAATAACAATGATTGGTTAACATTTTGACTCCTTACTCTTTACCTATGATCTTCATGCATTATCCACTTAATATTTGCAACAACCCTAAGAGGTTGGTGCTACTATTATTGTGGTTTTTCAAGTGAATACATTGAAAGAGAGAATGATTAAATACTTAGCTCTAGTCACACAGCTAATAAATAGATCTGGGATTTAAACTCAAGTCTGTCTGACTCAAGAGCCTGTATACTGTCTTTGTATTATTGCCACCACATCAGAGAAAGAGGCAGCTTATCCCTGGGTGTACTGAGTGACAAGATCTCATGGGAGTGGTGTGAAGAGGGTCAGAAAGAATGAGGGAGCTAAGTTAAATAAACCAGGGAGAGAACATGTATAGGCTCGGTGTGGGACATAGCCATTTTAAATCTGTATCTAAGACCCACAGCTTGGCGAAAGTTATCTAGTGATGAAGGAACAGAGATTTACTTTGTATGAAACCTGAGGAGTCTCATTTTCTTGAAATAATATGGTAAAAAAGGATGATTGAATGCACAACACCTTTAAGGATCAACATTCTTGATATATGATATTCTTTGAAATTTCTTCCTTACCATCTTTGAAGCTAATATTTAAACTCTGCACAAGAATCACTTAATCCATCAATTTTCTCAAGTTGCCTTTTGGATAGAACTCAGAAACTATTTTAAGTTACCTCACAGTTCAATTTAAAGAGAGGTAAATTGGAATTAATACTTACAAAAGAGATACAAAAGTAGAAACATAAAAAAAAAACTGGACCCATTTACATAGTATTTACATGATTACACTAGGAAGCACTGGGTGGTCCATTAATATTGAAAGTTACCCCTAAAATAAAACAGTGACTATAGTGCAAATCTTTATAAATCTTCAAAGAAAACTTGATTTTGGAGATGTTTTGTCACCAGGAGAGGTATCCATTACATTGACCTTAGGACATGAATATTATATCTAGATTTTTCTCTATGTCGTAGAACACTCTTTAAAAGTTAACTCATGGGCAATAATAGACCCAATGTAATAGGTTACAGAGACAGTGATATGTAGCACATTCATGTAAATTCAGAATCCATATAGTGGCTGAAATTTCTTAGACGATGTCAGAAATTCATTTGCTGTTTCACAAATCTAATTCTGGGTCTTATGTTGGGATCTTTGGATTACCATAGTTATAAAATACTCAGAATACTCAATGACAAAAGTTTGTTGTCTCTGAAGTTGCCTGGTATATGTTCAATAGCTTAGATAATGTAAGATGATGTGGCATATTACAGTGACTATGAGTGTAGACTTCGAGTTCTTAAATACCTTGAGAGATATACCTATAAGACTTGCCATTTAATAGTTGTGTAACTCTGAGCAAGGTCTTTATTCTGTGCCTTAGTTTCTCCATGTGTTCAAAATGAATGTTCATAGGACCTACTCATTTGGTTGTAAAGATGAAATAAAATCATCAATAGACAGCACTTGATGCTCTGTGTGATTAACAATCAGCACTCAATGGAAAACAACAATTATCATTTCAAGGAGTATCATTGTTAGGGTTGCCAGACTAAGCAAATAAAAATCCTGAGCTTTAGATAAACCACAGATTACTTTTAGTATAATTCTGCCCTCTACAATATTGGGGACATACAATAAAAAAATTATGCATGATTGAAATTTTATCTGGCAACCTTAATCATGGTGCTGATGATAGTAGGCGTTCAGTGGTTTTATTTAAACAGTTTTGTTTGAATATGTAAATGAACTGGACTAAAATTTTTGGAAGTGGCTGCATCTTGATAGTAACTTTGCTGATCGACTGACCTTCAATCTAATAGTATTCATATTTGAGAGTAACCAGAGATTATTCATTTATTCAACTAACAGCATAGAACTCACTAAGTGTCTGTGTCTGTTGGTACAGTGATGAGACATGCAAACAAGAAGAAATGCCAATACAGAGTGATACAGATCTAAATTACAAATTAATGCAAGACTACAAATCAGTATAGTAGAGATACTGAGTGAAGACTCCACATACCATGGGCTGCTGGACTTTGAGGAACATCCAGCAAAAAATACACAAATTTTGTTCCATGGGTGATATGAGTCTATAATGCTGAAGCCCAAACAGGTAGATGATGTAATAATCACACAAATAAATGTAAAATTTTAAGTGTGGTAAGTAGGTTGAGGCGGGGTAGGTAAATGGTACTATAAAAGCATATATTAAGAAGTTTGGACCTCCTTGGAGAAGTCAGGGAAGGCTTCTCTGAAAAAGTAATAACAGGGCTGAGATCTGAAGGATAGGAAGGAGTTAACTAGAAGGGAGATGAAAGAATAACATTCTAGGCAGAGAGAATAGCAAGCCCAAAGATCCCACAGTGGGAGGGAGCACCATGTTCAGTGGAACAAAAAAGAGAACCTGAACAGCCAGAATGCTAGAGAGGGAAGGGCAGAGGCTGAAAGGTAGGGAGGGACAATCCCTTTAGTTCTAAAGATTTCAGTATTTATCCTAACTGCCAATGAAATAATTTTAAGTAGGGTAGAGAGAAGGGAAGATAAATATGTGCTTTTAAAGTTCCTTTTGGCTGTTTTGTGGAGCATGGCTTAGAGGACCTAATGGTAACTGAGTGGAATTAGTAGAAAGTTTTTCTACAATAATGGAATTTAAGATGTCCTAGAGAATTTTGAATGATGGGGAAAAAATAGGGCACAAAGTAGATAGAAATAATCTGCTATAAATCCTGGAGCAAGGGGTATACCTATAGGATTGGAAGAGAGATTCATTCAGTAGAGTATCAGAAGATATTTATAATGGTAAAAGTGACAGAGGAGGGAGTTCAAGAGCCAACAAAAAGTAACTTGTAAGCAAAGGTGAGATGGTCAGATTAACCCTACAATTAGTGAGTAGTCACTGGAGGTTTTTAGACAAAACATAATATTAGGAGAGTTTTATTGTTTTTTTTTTTTAAGGTTCATATAGTTATCATGAATACATCATCTAGGTTAGGAGATTATAAATTCAAAACTGTGAGACTAGTTGAACATCTGCTATAGCACATTAGTATGAAGATGTAAATTTGCGATTTAAAGACTCGGTTTTGGAGGGAATGGCAGCGGGAAGACAACCCAATCAGAATAATAATGACGAAGTAAAGAAGTTGGAAATGAAAGGCAGTCCTGTATCAGGCTCAAGGGAGTGAAGACAGAAGTTCAAGGAACTAGATTTCAATTGTTAGATGAAGTTAAGCAAGGTAGAAAGAAGCAGTTTCTGAGGTTTAGCAGTCAGTTTGTCCTAGCTTATGCTGAGGTAACAAACTCAAAATTTCCATTTCATACAACAGCAAATGTTCATTTCTCACTCAGGTAGACTGCGGGTTGACTGTGACTCTGCTTCATGTGTCTTCTTTCTAGATCTCGGCTGAAGGGGCCTATTGGGGACATGCATTTTTCATGGTGGAGGGAAAAACATGAAGAAGAATCATGAATTGTTCCTTAAAGCTTTTATTCAGAAGCTGTACAAGTACTTCTGCTCACATTTTATTGAAGAACCCTGATATCAAAGGGAGAAAAATATAATCTTCTTATAGGGAGAGGCAGTAAATAAATATCTATTGACAATGATCCTCAAGAATGGAAACAATCCAAATGTGTATCAACTGGTGAATGGAAAAACATATTGTGGTACATCCATACAATAAAATAATAGGAATAAAAAAATCAGCGAACTACTAACGTTACATGCAACAACATGGATGAATATCAAAGACATGCTAAGAAGCCAGATTTGAATGGTTACATACCATATTATTTCATTTATAAGACATTCTGCAAAGGACAAAACTTAGAAAACAAAGTGGTGGTTGGTAGAGACTGGTGGTGGGAGGGGGCACTGACCACAAATGCAAATCAGGGAATTTGGGAAGGATGACAGGAATATTCTCTATATTAAGTGTGATGGTGGTTACATAGCTGTATATGTTTCTCAAACATATCCCTAAAAAAAAAAGGGTATGTACATAAACCATGCCTTAATAAATTAAAACCTCATACTTAAATTACTTAATACACACACTTAAAAAACTAATTGATACATAAAAATATGTAACCAAATTAATAGACTAGGCATATTAAGTATTCATTTATATATAGTCTTTGGGGGGACAGTAATTCATAAATGTAGATACAACTTCTGATAATTACAACTATATTAAATTTTACAAATAACAAATTTTATTTTTATTTTAAGGAAATAACCCTCAGAATATAATGCCTATCTTGGAGTTTATGGCTTGCATGTTTTACAAGAGAAGTAGGCCTTAGTAAATAACTATAAAATGTTTTTAAGTCATTCCCATTCCCTAAGAAATACTGCATAATCTAAATAAGGAATGTACATTTTAATGGGCATAATATTTTAATTTGTTAGTTGCACAAAACTGTGTATTGGCAGTTATAAATTATGTAAACATGTGCAAATTCAACTGACATGCATTATTCAAGAATGAATAATTATCCGGAAAGATGAGTATAGAAAAAAGAATGAAATACAAGCTCTCTTCTCTTCTCTGTCTCTCTCTGTTTCTCTCTTTTTCTCCAAGATAGCATAGTAAGTACAGAAAAAGAAGGAAAGGATTATTTCATTATTTCCACTAATGATCCAGTAAATAGTAAAAAAAAAATAAGCTAAAATAGCATGGGGGAAAATAATTTAAATTGTCTCTGTCTAAAATAGTCTTGCGTGATTAAATAATTTAGCTGAAGAACTGGTGAATTAAGAGAAATATCCAGATTAATTTTTAACTAAATATTTTAAAACAAAGCCAAACCAAATCACATTGATTGCTTATGAGTATTTTCTGGGAGGGTGATGGGAGGTTAAACTTACCAAGGACTAATATGTGTTATACACTTCCACATTCTCATCTACTAAAGATCTTTTTTTACATAAATAGCTTATTGTTAATCACTTTTCTTAATCTCTCCTTGTGAACCCCAAGATACCAGAGCAAAACTTCAGCTCTGTCCTCTTGATTGCTAATGACTGTAGACAGTCAGAGGGGATGCATTTTATGCTCTGGCTTCCCTATCTGGTGTCTATAATCTTGTGTAAAAGATTTTGGTGGGAAGAGTCTTGTTCTGTTTGAAAACTGTATCTAAATTAGATTTGCTATTAGTGCAGCATCATGACACTTCCTGTCTATTCCTTAAGTAGCGTTAATAAGAAACAATTGCCAGCTACTTCTCACCTAATAGTGTGTACCTTACAAAGCACTATAGCCTTTTATTTCTCACTTCCTAAATCATAAACCCTTTGAGGACCAAAGGAATTGATAAAAAAAAAAAAATAGAGAGTCATCAAAAATACACTTTTATCCAAGGATTCATCTATCTTCTCAGAAAAATTGATAGCAAAAAAAGATCTTTTACAGAAAGTGAGTAATGAGATTTATGTCTCCAGTCTTGTTTGGTATATTCGATTCTGCCCTCAAATACAGATTCACATTTCTCCTCAGTAATAAGTGATTGATAATCCATCAGCATACAGATATCCTGGGAATTTGTGGGCAATCAGCAGTGGAGCAACCAAATAACGTTACCTGGGAAGACTGGAGTGATGTGTGCCTCACTGGTCTCACTCACAAGTTAGCAGGCAAAGGAAGTATTTCCATCACAGATGGCTGAAGATGGGTTTCTTGCCTAGCTCAGCTCCTGAGTGTTAGAATAGCCTTCCTGTAAAGTCTTTGTCCCTACCTCCTCGCCCCAGGAATTTCTGAAAGCAGGTCCATTTAGAGCTTATGCTTAGCATTTGACCTTTGGTTTCTGCACTCCTCTGACTCATCTTCCCAACTTTCCAGTATTCCCAAGAATTTTCACCCACACTCTTTCACTCCCTCATAAATAAATGCACAAATTGTTTTTTGCTCCTTTTTCTCTCCTAATACGACTATCAGACTCTTGGAGAAGAGCACAATCATCTGTTAGAACAGAGCCTAGATCCATTAGAATTAAAAACAATTAGTTAGCTTTCCTTAAGGACAGACAGGACTTTGCCTTAAGAAGCCCAAAAAGTTTGTGGCTGGCATAATTCCCAACCGGAAAGGGAGATACACCATTTTGTCTTGAGAACCAGGACCCCCAAAGGAGAGATTGAATGGCTCCTGTCAATGTAATGCAATGTTTTGAATTTTCATATGAAAACAACACAAATTGAAGCTTTATATATTGTTACACATTAAGGAAGAAAGATTTAATTCATTGAATTTCCTTTTAAATTATTGTATTCTATTTTCCTTTACTCCTTTTCCCATCCTGTTCTGTATTTACATAAAGTGCATTCATAAAGCAGTTCAGAAAAAAAAATAAAGAAAAACATTTACTAATTTCATCATTCCTCCAAAAAGATGAAAGACTGTAGAAGTTTTCAACAGCCGCTATAAAATGTCCCAATGCTCACCCTGGAATGGAGGCAGCGAGCTAGAACTGAAAGGACATTGGATTAGAAATAAACTATTTTTATGACTTGCTCAAGTTTCTCAGTTTATTTAGTCCTCAGCTCCTTTATCTGAAAATGAAAATGAAATAACTATACTAGATTTTACAGTTACAACAATCTATGAACCTACCTCATCCCCAGCTTTTTCTTACCCTTAAGCATTATAGCAGTCTAATGATATATATAAATCACTCCTATTTATTGACTTCAGACAACAAAAATGTCGTGCTAATGAGAGCCACACCTGTTCCCTTTTACCCAGCCAACTACACACATGCTTATACTTGGAAAGGATTCTTTTTTTTTTTTTTTTTTTTTTTGAGAGGGAGAGAGAGAGAGAGGAAGAGGGAGGGAGTTTGCATGTGCACATACACAAGCACGCGTGGATGGAGAAGGGGCACAGGGAGAGAGAGAGAATCTTAGGCAGGCTCCATGTCAAGCTCAACTGGGAGCCAGATCCCCCAACCCTAGGATCATGACCTGAGCCAAAATCAAGAGTTGGACACTTTACTGAGCCATCCAGATGCCTGGGACAGAATTCTTTAATGCCAGATAATCCCATAGCAGATATTCATAGTAACGATGAAATATGCAATCTCACACACATGCGCGCGTGCGTACACACACACACACACACACACACACACACACACACACACACACAAATGAACTTAACCTGCATTTTATGCATAGGATAGTATGTTCACCATTGGCCTCCTGCTTTCTTCTTCTACCCTATCAAGCCTTTTTCTTATTTATTCTTTAAACTGTGTGGATGATTATAGGTTTGCAAGATATTAGTATTATAGTGGTATGTGCATTTTAAAGGAGAACACAGATGGAACTTTAATCTTGAAATGTCAACTATCAGTTATGGATAAGGAGATTTCAGAAGCATCACTCTATACTACCTCTGAAGTCATTTAATGATAATTCTGCTGGCAGAAATGTCAGTGTATTAAATGTGACTCTTGCATGAAACAAGAGCAGAACAGGGTCCAAAGGCAGCATGCAGAAGTCCAGGGGAAATATCACTGAAAGAATAGACTTGTGCAAAATATAGAGGAAAAATTGATCTGTCAAGATATTTATTGTATTTGCTAAAAACAGGGAAAGAAAAAGAAAAGACACCAAGGACATACAACAACCACAAAAAAATAGTTTGTCATTAGCTATTCAGGTACCAAAGAGTAACTTGAGTAAATGTTCATATGTTTAAAAAGTAGTTTTCAAAATTTGCTGTATACTGTCTGAAAAGCCGTCTCTAGAATGTGCAGGAGGAATATTTGTCTGTATCATTTTGTATATTTCTGTATCTCTGGTGTCTTAAACTGTATCTGGCACATAGCAGGTGCTCAAAAAATATTGTGTGAATTTATTGATTAATTATTTAAAGTAAACATTAGAAGAATATACAGATTAGTGTAGTAATGATTTCATGTTGCGGTGTTGAATTATGGGTACATTTTTCCTAATTTTCTGAACTTTCCCTCCCTTCTCCTACCTTGCTGTCCACATATATATCCTGTTGATATGCAGTAATACATATTTTCAATCTCCTTCTACCCCAGTACATGCTAATTTATGTTTACAGATGGACAAAAGAGATAATTCTGTAAAGAGAAAGATTAGAAATAAACAGATTGCATTTTTTGAAAAACAAAAGTCAAGACATAGTGTGTATATACTTTGTGTAGCTACAGTTTTGTCTACATCCAGAGATAGTGACATAGCACAGAAATGACTTCTCTCTGTTTCAGTCATGAGCTAGTTTTTCCATTGTACTATTCCACAGCTAATAAAACAGAGCAATTCTGCTTGTTTTTAATGTTCTGCCAGTGAACATACTGCTAGGAACAATAAGTATGAAATAAATTCTCATATTTTTTTCAGAGAGAATTAGTCTTTTACCATGAAATTTGGCCAAGCCAGGCAAATTAAACCTAGACAACAAAGCTTCAATTAGACATGCTACAGCACAGACTTACATGAAGAGTCTCTGAGTATATTATAGTTCTAGAAATCAACAGATACTATAACAATATGCATTAGCCTCTGATTTTACTCTGGTTTTAGTAATGTGTGAGGTCTGGGACAGAACTGCACTGTATTCAAACTCAAAACTGAAATCTGGTACATAGTTCAACGCATATAAATTGCAGATGCTTCATTTCTGTTCCAGACTTATTTATCCATCTATTCATTCAATTCACTTCTTCAAGAAATGCATATTTAAGTCCCACCACTTATTAGATGAGTTGCTTATTAGTTGGGGTAACTATTATTTAATCGAACATCTTAAATGAGTTGCTAAATGTTTTGGCATCAGCTTCCTCATATATAAAGTGCATATAATATTTGTAAATATCTTGGTAGTTTCTGGGATTGAGTTGACACATGCAATGTTTGAAAAGACCTGGCATATGATAAGACCTCAATAAATATTAGCTCCTTTTACTGCTCAGAACCTGGAGCCTGTTTCAGATTCTGTGTCTCCCTCTCTCTTTCTGCCCCTGCGCCACTTATACACACACTCTATCTCTCTCAAAAATAAATAAATATAAAAAAATTAAAAAAAATAAATTGAAGGTATGGTGATGAAAAATTAGACTTTGTTCTGGTTCGTGACAGTTTATCATTTCGTGTGCATCATTACTGCAAGACAATTCTATATGGACATCTAATGTTTCTGCATGTCTTGTGAGCAGAAGTATTGACAGACTTTTGTTCTGATTATATTTTCAAATATGTTTTTGTAGAGAACAACCTTAGAAGAGAGAGGTATGTCTCCTTCCAGAGCAGAGAGCAGGTTTGTTTGTTGTCCCTTATATAAAAAATTATAATGTCTCTCTGGGACAAAGTGTGGACAGGGTTGCTTAGAGCCAATTCTGAAAGACTGACATTTTCTAAATTTGGGATTCCTTTTCTCTAATGTAACCCATTGCATGCCCATATGTCACCTGGATCTCATCATTCTTCCTTGAAGGAACTGAGATTCAGGCAAATGTTGATATTTTGGCTGCAGCTATTGCTGTGAATAATAAACTGTCCCTTGTTTCTGATCCAGGAGTGTTTTGCCTTCTGCTAGCATCCAAGCTGACTTAATGTGCAATTCAGATAAAATCTCAAATTCTTCACAATTCCTAACAATCGTTAGGTGAATGATGAGAAATGTAAAGCACATCTGCATAAACACAAAAAGTACATATACACATACAAACATGTTCTTCTCGTGTATATAGAAAAAATGAGAATGGCTAGATATTATAGGAACATTAAGGAGTAGGATGTGGCGGTAGCAGTATTCTATTATAAACTGACACTAAAAACCTTAGAATGGGAAACAAACGTGGGAATCACCTAATCAAAACTACTAGCCAATACTGATAGGTGATACTGATGTTACCTACCACTTTTTCTCCAGTGCACGACAGAATAACTGGGGCACAGTATCCACTCACTGAATATATTGCTTAATAAATGTGTAAGTAATTTATGAATACATTTGTTAAAAGAATGTATATTCCTTACTGCCTGACAATGTCCATAATAGGGTAGGCACTTCTGCGTGGGAAATTCGGTCCTTTGCTGAACTCTTTTCTTTGGAAGTTCTTCCTTACTGTATTAATCAAGCTAGGAGAATGTAAAAACCACAAAATATTAGGGAATGGCATAAATAATAAAAAGTTTATTTCTTTCTCACATCGTCATTCAATATGGGTCAGCAAGCTTGCCTTTCTAGTGACTTTCTCTTTTAAGTGATATGTCAGGAATTGGGGCTCTTCTGTACTGTTGCTCTATGCAGGAGTAAAATAGAAATGGCAGAATTATCTCTGGTGTACTTAACTGAACTAAATTTTGAGTTTTTGAACTTAATTCATTGATTCTAAGTCTTCCATTAGAGCAAAACCCAGCAACAACAACAACAACAACAGCGTGTTTACTCTTTTCAGCATGATATTATAGACAATCAAATACTTATTTCCCTTTAGTCTTTATTTTTCCTAGGCTAAATAATCATAATTCCTATAATCAGGTCATGCATTATATCATTCTCAGGTACCTCACCCCTTTGATTATTTTCCTTTGGGCATCCCTTGCATTGTCAATAACATTTCAAGAGAACCACTAAAAACTGAATATAGTACCTCAGATGTTGTCAGACAAACATAGATGAAGTGAGCCTAATTTCCCATGATTTAAATTCTAGAGAGTCCAACACCTCTAGCCTTACATATTATCTTGTGAGAATTATGGAACACCAGGAAGGACAGTATTTTTAAGTATTGACTGATGCTCACCATACTTCATTCCATTTTAGCCTGTCACCTCTCCTCCATTTAGGTCACTAGACTTTACACAGGCATTGCCTCAAGGAGGAGTGGCAACTATGGAAATTCCTGGCTTTTAAGCTTAAAAAGAAAAAAAAAGCCACACAAGAATACTTGAAGATCAAGTTTTTCCTGCCTTTGAAGAGATAATAATTCTCTGGGCTAGAAGAAATAGGGAAGGATTACAGAGGAAGCTAGAGAGTTAGACACTGAGGAAGGCATAGGAGAGCAGTTTTCTGTGCCCTGTCCTGTCCACTTCCACCATCACCTTTGGAGTTGGTCCTGAAAAGGAGCAATAAAAGTCAGTCAGAACTAAAATTTGAAAGGATACGATACCTGTGTCTCTGCCCTTTGTTTAGCATGCTGAGAGGCAGCAGCCTGCCGAGAATGTTACCATAGCATGAGAAATGAGTAGAGGTGGCTTTGTGGGGAGTCAGAACTAAGAACTGAAGCAACCATGTTCTCCCTCCCCACCCCCACCCTAGCCCCACAATTAGCCAAATGCCATTTCAGGAGAAGGGAAAAATCTGAAATGTCCAGTTTAACCTGAAATCATGAGTGTACCCAGAAAAAGTTGAGAAAATCCATCAGTGACTGAGTTTACTTGTACTTGACTAAGATTACCTTTTCTGCCTTTAGGAGCACTGAATGCTATATGCTGTAACAGGGAATAAGTTATGTTTAGAAAAATACTGTCAACTTTTTAGCACTTCCAAGGACACAACTTAAAAATATTCTGACAGCTACAGCTGGTTTGCTTGTGAATGAAAAAGGTATTGGATTTGGATTTAGAAGATCTAAGTGTAAATTACCACCTCTACATATTTGGCCACGTGTATAGTTTCTCTTTTAGCAATAGTTTCCTCAGGAAAAACACATATTCTGACTTTCTCATAGCGGAATGAGATATTAGGTGAGCTAAATTTCTGCAAAATAGTTTTGTAATATTTAAATTGCCAAAAATATATTACCATTACTCTATTTCTACCAGGTAGTTGTGGTCTTAAAATTATGCTAGGTTGAATATAAGTAATTTGATATTACATTTTGATATTGAGTATAAGGAGACACTCTAGTTTGCTGCTTTTCAGATTTTAATGTGCATAGGAATCACCTGGAAGATCTTATCAAAATGTAAATTCAGATTCAGCAGGTTTGGCCCGGGACCTGAGATTTTCTACTTCTAATTTTCTACTTTCTACTTCTAAGTAGATTTTCTACTTTCTATTATCTACTTTGTAGATAATAATTGTGCTGGACTATTGACCACACTTGGAGGAACAGTGCTGTAGTTAACAACTAGTTTTTGTACATTTCCTGAGCTTGAAGTAACAATTAAAATTTAATATTGCACCTCACATTGCCTCAGCAATAGCTCCCACATTTCTTTATCTCTCCCATCTGTTCATATCAAGTTCTTCATATTCTCAGCATATCTGATATGGATGATGTCATGACCTGATTATCAAATGCTCTGAAATTACTTTTAGAGTTTTTTTTTTTTATATTTGTTATTATCCATAAAGAACATGGTGTGCTTCCAGGGAAAGTATAAACAAACAGTTCAGTCCTTGAGAATTTATGAGATTTAATCCCACAATTTGGCAGCAGACATACCGTTATTTCAGTTATTCACTTTTAAGAAATGAACAAAATTTATATTTGGATATTATAAGTAAGAAAGTGAAACAAGTATTAAGGCAATAGAGGTACTGTTTTATTTTGTTTGTTTTTACTGTCTCTGTCTTTTTGAGATTCCAGGAAGGTGGTGTCTGTGGTGGAACAGGTTGTTGTCACTCATGCTTCTGTCCCTCTGGTGGGCACCACTGCTGTCTAGGGTACAGAACATCATGGCAGACATTAGAAATGATGTCATTTATTCAGCTGCTAAGAAAACTTACACAAGAGACTGTGGCTTGCTTCTAGGATAGAATGGGTAGAAGCATCCAGAATTGCCAAATTTACACATCAACTTCTCTCACCATCCCTTTTTAGATATGGTATGCACACTGGCTAAGAACTGGACTGTGGAAACAGATTACCTGAGTGGATAATGTTGAGGAAATCCCTTAATCACTTGGTACCTTGATTTCCCATCTGTATAATGGAGATAATTATTGTATTTAGCTCATGAAGCTTTTTTGAGGATTAAATGAGTTAATATATGTATATGTAAAGTACCAGGCACATAGCAGGTACTATATAAAAGTTGACTATTATCATTATTATTATCTTTATCACCATTATTACTGTTACTTCATTTCCTTATCCTGATCAAGTTTCTGTTGTGGTTAGATAACTTCAGGCGGTATGTCTCTACCTATACTGCCAGGGTGGACATGATTTTCTTAATCTTTTTGGACACTAACATATGAAGGATGAATGGTGATAATTTATTGTCATGGGAGATGATATGAATCTGCTGAAATTGCGATGGATTTTATATTTTTCAGTTGTGCTACAGTCGTACTATATTAAAGAAAGTACTGATTAAAAACCTTAGAAAATGAAAGAAAAAGTATTTTCAAAGGTATTGAAAATACTCACCACATCTAACATTTTATCATTATTCTATAGACAATATGAGAAGAGACGTGTTTGAAGACAATTTACTCGCCAAAAAGGGAATGAAAATTAGGCTAAAAAGTAATTAAAGTATATTTTCTGGATAAAGTTCACATAAAATATTCTTAGCATCTGTGTTCTTCCTATTTGGTGTTGAAAGAGACCAAAACAAAAACATTATAGATTAACAATTCCACAACATTTACAGATCACAGACAGAGTCGTTCAATTCAAATTAACTTCAGCAGGTTTACACTGTACTTACATTTGGTACTGTGTGAGTCACCAAAGAAATATCTAACTCTGCCTTTTCCCCCATGGAATTTATTGTTTTATCTTTTCATAAGGGAGGCAGTTATGATAATTGAAATGATCAAGGCAAAGTAACGAACAACAATAATAATAATTGCATACAATCAAGTCACAAAATATAAGGTGCAGGCAGTACAAATGATAATGGTATAAAAGAAATCAATTTTAAAATGTTAAGATCTGCTTCCTAGAAGAGGTGCCACTTATAATGGGCCTTGGAAGTAAGTGGGATTTTGAATACATTCCAGGCATCTAAAGCCACAGGGATAATAATGTTAAGACATCCTCTCCAGTAATCTATTTATATAATAAGAATGAAATAGTCAGTTGGGAGGCAAATAAATCACTTTCAGGATTTGAAGATACATGCATACCTCATTTTTGGATCAAACACAGTGCATGAAAATTTGGCAAAACCAAACAAACAACAGACAATGGAGTAATTTTTTTTTGTTTGTTTCATAAGTTATTGGCATTCAAAGTGGTCCAGAAAGGTTTCCTTAATTGCAAAACCTCTTTTGTGTTTTTTAAACATAAATTACTTTCAAAAATTGTTATTTACTCTCAATGTTCTAGGTTGACACCCTCTTGTACAAAGTGACATCACAGCCCTTAATACCATTTTGTGCCTGGTGATCATAGGAAGTTATGTGGCATAGCTTTTCCTCTCTGCTTTCTCTCTTCTGAATGACAGCAACATAGGCCTTTGGATTCATTAATCCTAAAATATTTAAATCAAATTATAAAACTAATGTATTAAAAATGAGAAATAAATTCAAACCACATTGTTCTGGCTGCTGTGATTTATTACTCCAATTGGTCTTTGTCTGTGGCTAGTTAGCCCGGTGGGTTAGAACAGAGTGTTAATGATGCCAAGATCAAGAGTTTAATCCTCCCTGGCCTGCTTAGCTTTGTTCCATTTCATGGATAGAACCATACCCCCACCCAGACCAGACTTCATGTGATTGTATTACACTTGTCAAAGGCTGACAAAGACAATGGACTTAAATTGGCCCAGGTCTACCATTACTACCAGGAAAACCAGCGAAGAAACAGACAAGGAACTCAAGGTACATAATGAACTAATGGTCTGTCATTATCTTCCATGAAGACAAATGATTCTATCTCATGGTTAAGTACATATTCTTTGGTGATGTTTTAATTCAGGCTAGGGAGTGTCCTGACATCTCTTCATCTCATCTCATTGTTTCCCAACTTAGAGACTTTTATTATTAAATCTCTATAAAATACACTATATCCGGAATACTATGAAATCCTACAATACCAGCCAAAATTAATTCTTGAAAACAGACCTCTACAGAGAGAGCAAGTGGACTGTTTTAGGAATACATTCTAGGTGGTAAATAGAGGTACTAAGAGAGGGTCATGGCCAACTTTCCACAAGTCAGAACTAGGGAAGCAGGTGCTGCCAGTTTGCTATGTGTCTCTTCTGGATCAGTGGGAGATATTTAAAACCTCACTATATATTAAGCAAACCAAACTATGAGGATTAGAAGTAGCCTCATTATTAATTGTAGATAGGTGAAACTTTATCCTCCGAGTCTTTAAGTGAGGTCTTCAACTTGTAACTTGCACTGTGTACGCTAACCTAAAGATGTTATAAAAGGAGGAAATATGTCACAGAAGGGACCACTTTACTAGATGTTGAAAACCATTAGAAAAAAAGTGCCACCTTGAATCAGAGTACAAAAAAAACCTCTGTAAGAAGCCCTAAGAAATTCTTGCATGGGTGTTTTTAAAATACTCGACAGAGAGAACATGCTATTATGAGCTTACCCATTAAATGTTACAGGTTGAAAGTGAATAAAAAAATGCAAAACATATCAGGCATGTGCCATGCATAACTCTCACATGTGTTACACCCTAGATTGTCCTTGAATTCATGGGACTGGATGGATGCTTGCTTTGTGTGTTTTTAGGTCAGAAGTCATAAAAAGACCTGCAAATGATGTGGGTTTTTAAATAAGTTTATTTATTTATATTTGAGAGAGAGAGAGAGAGAGAGAGAAAGAGAGAGAGAGGAAGTGGGAGAGGGGCAGAGGGAAAGGGAGAGGGAGAGAGAGAATCCCAGGCAGGATCCCTACTGTCAGTGTGGAGCATGATGTGGGGCTCCATCTCACCAAATGAACCTGTGAGGTCATGACCTGAGCCCAAATCAAGAGTCCAACCACTTAACTGACTGAGCGCCCCATGGTTGTTTTTTTTTTTTTTTTAATTTTTGATTGTTCTATGATAAATCTTGTTCTTGATTTTTGTCTGTTCCACAACTTGCCAAGGTAGGTTTGTAACAGGGAAACGCATTAACATTTTGAAGTTCAGCATGGGTCAGGTGGTGCCTTATGAGATTTATGTACATTATTTATCCTCATAGAAGTCCTATGTATCTGATTATCTTTACTAGATATGAGAAAACTGACATTTTTTTCTGAAGGCAGTGTTTATGCTCTTTTAATTCTTCATGTGAATATCTGAGAGGCCGATGGTGACCCTGCATTTTATTGTCACCCCACAGCCTGGCCAGCTCTGCCCTCCTTGTAAGGAGGTCTGTTACCAGGGACTTCTCTAATCACCCTCTCCTATGCAGCTTGCTGTCCTGGCCACCTGCCTACTCTGGCCACTCTTCTTTACTCCATTTAAAGTCCTTGTTTCCTGAGACCAAGGCCATGTTTCTGGTGGTATCATATGCTATTCAATTTTTAACAGATTATGAAGGAAACAAAGAAAAATTAACCAGAAAAGTACTTTTGAGATAAAAACTCACAATTCAACCCAAAAAGAAAAATTTTAAGCTGCTCCTATAATCCCTTGCAGTTATTTTTCCTGTTGAACTTGGGAATTTTCAGGAGTTCCTTGTTTAGTTATTTCCAAACCAATTCTTAAAGCTAGAAACCCAGAAATTATTGAAAGAATTTAAATGTCCATCAATTGATGAATGGATAAAGAAGATGTGGTTTATATATACGATGGAATACTACTTGGCAATGAGAAAGAATGAAATCCTGCCATTGACAGCAATGTGGATGGAACTGGAGGGTATTATGTTACGTGAAATAAGTTAGTCAGAGAAAGACAGATACGATATGTTTTCACTCATATATGGATCTTCAGAAACTTAGCAGGAGACCATGGGGGAAGGGAAGGGGATAAAAAAAGTTACAAACAGAGAGGGAGGGAGGAAAACCATAAGAGACTCTTAAATACAGAGAACAAACTGAGGGTTGGTGGGGGTTGGGGGAGAGGGGAAAGTGGGTGATGGGCATGGAAGAGGGCACTTGTTGGGATGAGCCCTGGGTGTTGTATGTAAGTGATGAGCCATGGGAATCTGCCTCCAAAACCAAGAGCACATTGTACACACAATTTGACAATAAATTATATTTAAAAAAAAGAAAAGAAACCCGGGCTTAGCAGAAATTTTAATTCACTTGACCCATTAGACAAATAATTGATCTATGAAGTTTTCTCTTGAGGCTTGTCAATTCTTTGGTAAATCTAGCCTCTTGCCTCCTCCATACATATATGTGAAGTTAGATGTGTATGCAGTTAATTAGACCTAGTGCCCATTTATTATTAAGTGATACGGTTTTTTGGAAGTGTTTTGGAATCAAACACTGTGGTCAGATCCTGGTTCAGTCACTCATGAGCTAGGTGATTTTAAAGTATTTAATTTTTCTGATCTTTAGTTCTTCCGTATCTGAAATGGTGATAGCAACTACTGCATAGGATTATTGTAAGAATCACATGAGGGAGATGAAAGCATTTTTAACACAAATGCCTGGTCCATTGCAGATCCTAATAAAGTGTGAGTTCCCTTTATCACCATTTTCTTCATGAAAGTACAAAAATCATAAATACCTGATGTATATAAACTCCCTCCATTTTTCGTCATTCTCTTACAAGAGCACATGCATTAAATCATCTAGTCTATAACCTACATTTCAAGTGGTGAAAATCTACTTTTAAATTAAGCCTATCCCTACAACTGTGACTATGTTGAACCCCAAAGGATATTATCCCTTAATAAAGCATAATATAATTATCTCATTCAATAAATATTTAATGAATGTTTGTAAGGTACCATAATAGTGAATGAAATATATATGTTTTATGCCTATATGAATCATAATGAAGAGACAAGGGGAAAAAAAGGTTGAGAAAAAGCATGTATTTCAAAAGGAAGAGGAGTGTTGAGAAGGCAGTTATTGGAGAGAATAGTGGAGATGGGATGGGTGTACTTTAGATTAGGAAGTGTCTTTGAGAAAACACATTGAAGCTACAAACTACATGGCAACTAGACCAAGTGTGGGGGGAAGAATTATCCAACTAAATAATGCATGCAAAGACTAAATAAAAGAGAGAGTTCATTGTGCTGGAACAAATGAATGGATGGCATGTGTTATTGCAAAGTCTCATAGTGGGCAGGAGGAAATGGATAGGAGGCGATGGAGGTAAGTTGGCAGAGGAAGAGAGACAGAAGAAATGAGAAAGACAGAGACAGAGAAAGAGACAGAGAGACAGAGAGAGGGAGAGAGATGGAAAGATAATTTATAATAAAGAGGCACTATATTCACCATCCAACTCAGTGGACATTGACCTAGCCCAGAGTAAGAGTAAGATGGGATGCATGAATCTTTCATTTCTTGAGTTGGTCTAAATTCCCAATGCTTCTCTCCCATTATGTGTGTATCTTGCCAATTTGAGTAAGATTTTAGCATTTAAAAATTAGCATAATTCTTAAAAGACATGATTCCTTAAACATTGACCATACTTCATCTGGTGTTCAATCCAAAAAAAGGTAGTCTTTTCAATGCTAAAGGTCAAATTGTCTGTGTTGAACTTATTAAGACTCAGTACATATTGAAGAAATTTTCAGTAATAATTTAAGCTGCATATGGTTTAATTTGCTTTATTTATTGACTTTAGAACTCCATGTAAGATGTATCTCCACTCTGTAAGTCTTGGGTTCTGAGGAGTGCTCTGGGTTGGAGGTTAATTTTTGTGAGTTATTCGTATATTCAGTATAGGTGATTTGAAGATGGATGAGATCTTTTAGGATGAGAGGCTAGAGTAAGATAACTAAAAGGTCTAGGACAAAGCAACCAATAAACTCAATATTTAGAGTTTAAGTAGAGGAGGACTTGGCAGAAGAAACTGAGAATAGCCAAAGTGTAAGTAGAAAGTTTAAGACGGGGAGAGGGGGTGTCATGGAAGGATGTCAAGAGAAAAGAGAATTTTAAGGAGTGATTAATCCTTAATGTCAAAATTAATGAAGCATCAATTAGGATGCAGTTTGAAAATGAACTTTGAACTTGCTATCATGATCATTATTGGTGATTTTAATACATTTTAGTGGGGTAATGGGACAGAAATCTGACTGTAAGTGGACTAGAGAATGGAAAGGGAGAATAAGGAGAAAGTGAATTTGAGGGCTTTGAGAATGATAGAGAAGATAGGAGGCAATAGTTACAAGAGAACATGGATAAAATGTGCTAGAGAAATACAGTAAAGTTGCTGAGCATTGAAGAAGGCCCATTTAAGGCAGGTGATCCTAGAGGACAACTGGATAAAGTGGCTTATTGCTTAACATGTGAGATTTGACCTTCTGTTCGTACAACTATTCTACTGGTATTACTGGCACCAGCCCTAGATCCAGGCAAACAGAGCCCCTCCCTGGCCTCTGAGTTTTAGAGTAGTCCTCACTGGCCCTCTTCCTGTTGTGCCTCTCTGTAGGGCAAAGGGGACATGCTTACCCAAAACTTCCTTCTTGTACCCCTTTCCCCATTAAACTATTGCATTAGTTTCCTATTGCTGCTGTAACAAATTGCCACAAACTCATTGGCTTAAAACTATGTAGATTGATTATCTTACAGTTATGGAGGTCAGAAGTCCAAAATGATGTTGGCAAGGCTGTGTTCCTTCTGGTGGCTCTACGACACTCCAGTTGCTTGCCTTTTTTGTCTTCTAGAGGTTCCCTCTGTTTCTTAGCTCATTGCTCCCTTTCATCATCACAGTTATCTGTGGTCTGTAGAGTCCTTCTCACTTCAGATCAATGTGACACTGACTCTTCTGCCTCCTGACTCCTTCTTAAAAGGACCCTTGTGATTACACTGGGCCCAGTCAGATAATCCAGGATAATTTTCCTGTCTTAAAATCTACTCGTTAATAAACTTAATTCCATCAGCAGTCTCGCTCCCTTTTGCTATGTGAGATAGGCATGTTCATAAATTCTAGGGATTAGAGTACAACATTTTTGAGGGTTGGACAGGCATCATTCTGCCTAGAACAACCACATTTCTTAAGACCTAGGAAATTCCTGTGCAGATGACCCAAACCTGCTTCCTCAGAGCCATGATTGTAGAGTGGGCTGCATTATCAGGGACTCAGCTTAGGCCAGACAGCTGGTCAAGGATCTGCTGTTTGGTGAATTGGGAGGGGAGTAGCTAGATACACAGGTTGAGAAATCCATGTGTGTGTACAGAAGGTTCCATGTTTCTTACACTGGCACCCCAATTAAAGACAAGCCTGGCTGTCATCACTCAGAAAAACAAAGCAAAACAAAACAAAACAAAAAACTGCTTTCTTTTTTGCCCTATCTTATCCCAAGAGATATTGGGAAACCTACTTCATGTTACCCTCTCTAATTAAAACTGGTTTGGGGACTTCACCACACCAAATTCCAGCCGTAAAATTGGGAACATTCTGGGAAATTTGGTGAGTGAGGCAAAAATATAGGGACTGTAAACCCCTGGCTCAGAAGAGTTGGGAACATTTAAGGTAATTTTAATATTCTGTTGGAATTATAGTGGCTGGGTAGAAAAGAGTAAGAGGATCAACACCAATGGGTAGGATCTGGTTCCACATCTGAGCCAGAAGGGAGGTGGGATGGTTTCAGAGAAGGAAGAGAAAAGATAAAAGGGTAAATTTCAGGAACTTTAGCTCAGAAGTGCAAATAATCAAGTTTCATCTCATTTATTTCATCTCAATTATTCCAAATAATTGTGACACCTCCACATAATTAACATGACAGTGAGTACACCAGTGATCAGATCACATTCTCTGATCTGTGTGACTCACAACTGTTAAATGCAGTTGTCCTACATTTCTATGCCACCTCTTTTCTAAAACATCAAGGTAACCAAAGGATGATCTAATCTAAAACCTCTTCTTTTGTATACGTATATGCTTAAATGGATATCTATGAATATACATGCATGCATACATGTGTGTATAGGCATAAATAGATACATATATATATATATATATATATATATATATATATATATATATATATATATATATACGCTTGTTTGTATATCCTTATCATGGGGTGATAGAGACCTGAGCCAAGAGTGAAAAAGATTTGGGATTTTGGTTAGAGTGTGCCAAAAGGAGACATTAATTCTGTAGGAGACATTAACCAGACCATGTGTTTGCTTATTGTTGAAAGATGTTGAAAGATGTTAGACTAGATGATCTTTTTTGATTCTTTTTCACCCTAAAACTCTAAATATCTACCTGGAAGTCAGAGCTCCAACTTAGCTTTCCTTAACAGGAATTGTTTCTTCTAGATTCTAATTCTGGACAGAATTTATCTTTAGTCTTTCATTTTTTTTCCCCTATCAGTACAATACAGAAATGAAGGAAGGTATCAAAACAAAGATACTGCAGGGGTGCCTGGGTGGCTCAGTCAGTTGAGCATACAACTCTTGATTTTGGCTCAGGTCATGTTCCCGGGGTCATGGGATCGAGCCCCACATTGGGCTCCATGCTGAGCTTGGAGCCTGATTGGGATTCTCTCTCTCTCCACTTGCATGCTATCACTCTCTCTCTAAAATAAAAAAAAAAAAAAAAAAAAACCAAATAAATAAACAAACAGAAAACCAAAAATACTGCAGTATAGAAAGATTTTGCCAAATAACTCCAGACTTTTGAGTCCATGACTTACTTATAATAAATATTTGCACCATAGTAGAGGCCATATGGGGGAATAAGGAAGATGCAGAAATTGGGAGTATGGACATTCTGGATTTAGTTCTGGATTTTTTTTCTAAGTCAACAAATATATACTGAACATCTTCTAAATGTTAAATAACAAGATATAAGTGTTCTCTGCAAGTCTAGTAGAGGAGATATATTGAACATGTAATTATACCAATAATAATGAGCTACAGATACATTAAGTTATTTGAAGATACAGTTGGAAGATACAGGGATTCAAACAGGGGGCTTGCTGTAGAGGAAAGGGGGCCCTTGGAAACTAGCTTTGTGGTCTAATTCATCACTTTACAGTCTAGGTCCAAAGTTCCTCACATAACAAGGAACTTCTCATTCTAACATACAGTGGAGATCCTGACACAGAATCTAAAACCATGTTCCATGTTCTGACCTGAACTGATTTCAGATATGCTTGGATCCCCTACGAGTTTGTAAGTTCCTTGAAGAGTTTTCTTTTCCCCTTTTTAGAATACTTTATACAATAAATGTTTATTAAGCCAGGCATTATATGATTTAGATTACAGATAAAAAAATCACAGTCCCTGCTCTTACGTGGCCATGGTCATACTGGGGAAAAAAGCAAATGGGAAATTTCAAATCAAGTAGTTGGTATGGTGAGAGCAGTGTTCATAGGGTGCTGGAGTTGCCAAGAGTAGAGGCATCAAAGCTGGTCTTCAGTGGATGTTCTGGAAGATGGTTCCCTAAAGAACAAAAAGGAGGTAGCAAGTGAAGAAGGTAAAGGGTGTTGGTGCAGATGTTCTGGTAATATATAATAAGACAAGGTCATAGGAATTAGCAAGCTCTTTCCTGGAAAGGGAGGTCTAAACTCAGGTGGCTGAATGGACAGTTATAGGAGATGGTGACATAGACAGGGACCAGAATTTGAAGATTAAAGAGTTGGGACTATACATTGTAGGGAGCTATTATAAAATATTTTTTAAAGAGGGACAAAACATTATTACTCTCTTGGATCTGCAGTGGCTGGAACAGAAAACAGTAAGAGGATAAATTGTGTGAAGAATGGATCAGAAGAGGGTTAAGGTTGGGGCCTAGAAATCAGGTAGAAGCCTCCTGCAGGAGGAGTCTGGGTGAAAGATGCCAAGTGAACTAAGGATTATAGCCACAGAGATAAAAAGATGAAGGCACAGAATCAGAAGTGTAAAAGTTGGGATCAAGTGGACTTAGACCAGAAGCAGGGACCGTAAGAATAAGAAAGAAGTGTCTGATGATTCTCAGATTTCTAACTCAGCAACTGGTAGGTGGGAGTTTCAATACCTGAGCTGGAAGTTAAAAGAGGAGGATCAGGTTGGGGCTATGGGGAAATATTAGTGCTATTATGACTGAGGTTCCTATGGAACATCTATGTGGAAATATCTAGACAGAAGCCAGATAGATGAACCTGGAACACAGGAAAGGAGTATGGCCAGAGGATGTCAATTTTTAAAAAGACAGTGATAAACATTTCAAATAACTTTGCATATGTCTTATTGATAGGAATACTTCTTCATGACAAAAAGCACAGAATCCAAGCTGTGAAAGCCTATAATATATTTTTAATATTTAGTAGATGAAAGAATGAATGGGTGAATAAGAATTGTTATAATAGCAAAGAGTTCCTGTCAAATTATTATAGTTTGTGTATTTGGGTGTATAGTGTGTGCACGTGTGAATATATATGTATTGATGTATGTATATCTATGTAGTTACGTATGCACACATACACATTCATATCAAGATTAGCAATAAATTAATACTGTGCATCTGTATTAGTCAGCTAGGGCAGCCATAACAAAAAGGACTGGTTGCCTTAAGCAACAGAAATTTACTTTCTCACAGTTTTGAAGTCTGAAAGTCCAAGATCAAGCTACCCTCAAGGTGAGTTTTTGGTGAGCCCTCTCCTCCTGGCTTGTAGACTGCACCTTCACACTGGGTTTCACAAGTCCTTTCCTCTGTGCCAGTGCAGAAAGCAATCCCTGGTGTCCCTTCCTTTTCTTATAAAGACACCAGTTAGTAATCTTAATTACCTCCTGATAGGCCCTGTCTCCAAACATAGTCACAATGAGCGTTAGACTTCATTGAATTTTGGGGGGACACGATTCAGTCCATAACAACATCAGTGCATTTGACGTCCACATCAATTTTTTTCTCAGAGAAAGGGTAGTCTCTGGGAAAACAAAGAAACTGTTCTGTGTCATAAAAGAGGATACCTATATTTAAAGGGAGAGATATGCTTGGTAAAGGTCAAAAAGTTTACCGATTTGTAAATAATTATAATTATTTTCCACTTTACTTGGCTATATCAAAATACAATCATTTTCCTACAGATTTTTTTTTTCTTTTTCATTTTGGAGAGGATTATAAGCTACTTGCAAGTAGATAAACCTGTCATAGCTGAATGGGTTTAATTGGTTGTTATTGCCTATTGCTCTATGGAAACCAGGCAGGAAAAGCCACAAAAGGTTGACGTCCCACAAGAATGTCATACCATGAAGGTGTAAACTTAAAGCGGAGATCACTTGTAGAAAACTGTGTTGCATTCTTGGCATGTGTGCATTTGGCAATAAAGTTAACTTTCACTTACTGTTAGATTTAATGGAGGGGCTAATGCCAGTTTATTTTGCGCCTGTTCTGTTTTACCTCTTTGCACACTTGGCCTTCGTTTAGCTCTGGCCCCGTGTTGCTGCTCCCCCTAAATGCTCCCCCGGGGGTGGGAAGACCCCGCCCTGACAGCCAGGTAACAGAGACAGGGTGGGAAGCCCGAGCTCTGAGGGCGCGGAGCCTCACGCATACCGTTCCCCTCCCACCATCATCCCGCTGCTGGGAGGCGGAGAGGGCTTCAAACTTAGCTCCAATCCGCAGCCGGCCTTCCCCGGGGTCCCCTGCTGGGCGACCCGCCCGCAGCGGACCCAGTTGGAAGAACTTTGCGGAGCTCGGCGTCAGAGCCTGGAGCGGCGAAGTGCTCCCCCTCCTCCCCAGCGGCCCCCTCCCTCTGCCCCCGCCTCCCGGTCCTCGCCCAGGCTCGAGCTCCGGTGATAGGACGAGCTCCGGGCGTGCATTGTGTATATGCAAACCAGAGTCCCGGCTCCCCGGGGCTGCCCTACCCCGCCGGGGCTGAGGCTGCGGCTGGAGCTGCGGTGGGTGCTGCTGTCCTCGCCGGAGCCCGGCGCTGTCATGCCCCCGCCGCGCGGCGGGCCGCTGAGTCCCGGAGCCGCTGTATAAGCGCAGGCAAGGGGACATTCGGAGGGGCTGAAGATGAAGGTGCCCGCGCATGGGCCCCCACTGATTGCCAACCCCTCCCGAGCCCGCGCCCAGCGCGGAGCCCGCGGCCGCCCAGGACCCGCCTTCGCCGCAGTAGCAGCTGGAGCAGCGACAGAGGAGGCAGCTACGGCGGTGGCGGCGGCGCCCGTCGCCGGAGCGCGTAGATCGGCGGCGGCAGCTCGGGGGCCGCCGCTGCCCCGGCTGCCATGAGTTGTGCGGAGGTGATGTATCACCCCCAGCCGTATGGAGCGCCCCAGTATCTGCCCAACCCTGTGGCAGCTGCAACCTGCCCCACAGCCTACTACCACCCGGCGCCCCAACCTGGCCAGCAGGTGAGTCACCGACCGGGCAGCCCGCCGGGGGCGGGGGCGGGGGCGAGGGGCACCGAGAGTATCTGTCTGGGACTGGGGCGACGTCCCGCCGGGACGGGTGGCGCGGAGGATGCTCTGGGACCTGCGGGAGCGCCCTTGAGCCGAAAGCCATTAGTAGGGAAGAGGAGAGGCTTCGGGAAGGGACGAGCACAGCAGCCTGGTGGACGGGTGGGGATTCATTACCTGGCTGGGGGCTTCATTGGCTGTTGTCGCCGGAGCTCAGAGGCTGGTCCTCATAGGCACCTTAGCTCTTTGGGCTCAGTTTTCTGAAACTCACCAAGGGCATCTGTCTTAGGAGTATGTGAGTAAACTTCCTTTAAATCAAATATCTTGTTTCCTTTGGAAAGGTGGAGTGTTTCAGGGTTTTGTGGATTAAGAGGATGAAATGTGTCACTGACATAGGGGAGGCTACCTGGACAGTGAGCTCATGGAATGACCTTTCTGGAACTTTTATGGTGGAATATCGATCTCGTGTAACGCCTGTCAAATGTTACTAGAATTTCTCTGTAGAGTCTGTCTTCTCATGACTGTGACTTAGAGGGCAGGAATTGATCCCAAAGTTCCTCATTCATTTTTAATTCTATCAAAGTGCAGAGGTGTTATAGTTCAGTCCGCTGGGAGTGTGTCGGTCTTCAAGAAGTAACTTTGGATCTCGGGATGTTGGATCTTCACCATGCTGGTGAGAGTGACTGAGAATGCTGTGGCTAAAAAGGGTTCTAGAACCAGGGAGATGATATAGTTCCTTTAGAAGGGAGGATAGGGTGTGGAGAATTTGGCACTAGGTACCCCTGGACATTCCTCTCTGGATACCAACAGAGTGTGTGTCAAGACTTAGTGCTACAGAGAACACATATGTGAGTATGTGGCACTAGCTTGTACCAAAGTAGATTCCTCAGACTTTGGGAATTGGGAGGGGGTTGATTTGGTGAGATTTAAAAAAATACAATTTACACACTCTGAGGTGGAGACACTTATCAGGGAACTAGATATGGTTTGGAGATTACCATCCACAGAATTTATTGATTGGGTTTTTTAAATTTCTTTGGAACCGTATGTTTTATTATGGTCTTAAGGGTTTGGCTCTTTAATTTATTATTATTGATATAGTTAGGTAATATTTTAATTTTAATTTCTGTATTCCCTTTACGTCTGTTTCTTTGCTATACTTGTAGTGCTACTCTTTGGAAAGAAATCATAATTTCTGCTTAGAATTTAGGGGCTGTAAAATTCAGCTGATTCTGGAACAGGGTACGTGCTAAACAATATTTACCTAGTAAACAATATAAGGTTAACAGGGCCAAGTAGGGCAAGAGAGGAAGGAGCCCCACTTTCTTGCTGTCTTTTTTTTTTTTTTTTTTTTTTTTTAATATTCAGCAGCTTCAGCATTGAAAGCAAGATATAAAGAGGAGATGGGAAAGCATTTTGTAATTTATGGTCAAGGGTGATGGGTTGAAAACATTTTGGCTATGCTGTTTGCTTTTCTTTGGGTTTAAATAGAAAAGACATAGGTAACCACTTAGGTACACATTAGGCAAGCGAGGCACAGAGATGCTGGATATGTTTTATGTGTTTTATAAACACTCAGTCCAAGCTAAACCAACCTATTTCCTCCTCTCCTTTCTTCCATCTTGGAGACTGTAGAACCTTTCAATTGTCAGTTGGAATGTGGACAAGCAACAGACTCAAAATTACTAACCATACAAAAAATGTATTTTCCCCTTAAAAAATAACTTGAGCTATAGAAGTTATGAATAGGGTTTTGTTTTATAGAATTATGAAAATAATTTCATTAATATATGAATATGTGGTGGAGCTTAGGATTGTGAGACTCTTGAACTAGAAAATAAAATTCAGCATCAGAAAAATTCTAAGTTACTCATCATAAAATACAGTTTTTGGTAAGAAGTAACTCCAGTACTCTCACTTTTGCAATAGCACTACAACTGAATCCCCAAATTTCATTCTTTTGCTAAGACCATCAACAAAATGAAGAATGAGCTTTCTTTTTTGCCTGAGTAGTCCACATTGATTAGTCGCACATATTATTAAGTATCAACTTTATTATACATTAGGGTTCTGTGGCTATCATTCAGGTAGATAATTAGGCTAAGTTGACTTTAAGAACTAAGTTGAAAGGTGTGCTTGGAAATTTTCATGTCACTCTTACTAAAATGACTTGTTCGAGGTTACTTTTTGTTGTTGTTAAGTAAAGAAACTATCTGACTATAACTGACTAGCAAAATGAAGAGACTTGATAGTCTAACTACTGTTCTTTTACTGTCAGGAGTTTATTTTGATGACCTATATTTTCTATTGGAAAAAAGAGCAAATCAGGAAATTCTTATCAGGCTGACAGCATTTTTAGACTATGTGGTGCGTGGGTGAAGTGGGACTAATATTGACTTGGCCCTATTGCAGTCATCCGAGAATACATATTTTCGTTGTTTTTGCATTCCATAAGGTTTTATCATTATTATCCATGAAGATTGTTTTCTCCGTACATGGGAAGTGACCCCTAATAGCATCTTGCCTTGGAGACAAAAATAAGGGCTACAACTCCTACTGCATTTGAAAAATTGATTTGTTAAGCAGAAAAAAGGAAAGCCGAAAAAGTGATAGAGTTATAAAGAAAGTTGAATGGTCATTTATAAAATGTTAGAAGAGAAAGCATTTAAATTTTGTATTACTTCTGTAATTGATTCTAATAGTGTAACTTTGAATTTATTTTTTCTCAAAACTGTGTAGCTCAGAAGTCCTTGTAAATTAATATATCATAATGGTTTATTATGATGGATTTCATACATAGGTATATTTTTTCCTCGTAGTGTATGATCATGTAGCTGAAAATTAGTTTTGAAGTAACAGGATATCATACTACAGGCATGTATACTCTGCTTTTCTCATAAAAGCACAAACATGCACCTGAAATTTTAAGTTCAGATTTTTTGTCAAGCATGTCATGCATTGTAGGTGGGTAATAGGTTAATGTCTTAAAAACATAGTTGCCTGCATTCACATCAGGCTGCACTATGATATGTTAGTTAGGCATACAGTAGGCTACATGAATTAAAATAATTTGTAAATATGTGTGCAGAGTAAATTTTGTAGTGCCTGACATAAATTACTAGAAATTGCATGGCTGTTAGTAAATCTCATAGTGTGCTTTATCCAGCCAGGAATTGCTAAGAGATGCTAAGCTCCCTGGTCCTCATGCCCACCATCTCTTTAACATCTCCTCAAGGGAACTCTTGACTCAGTCTCTCAGCACATACTCCAAAGGCATGATGACGCTGCAGAACATGTACAGAAAGGAATGTGCTTGTATTCTAACAGTGACAGTAGGAACTAAGACAAAAAAGTTTCCAAATATGTGTCAGGAAAAATTGAGGGAAGTGATATGAAATCATAGATTCCCTTCATACCCAGTGGATGTCGCATCTTAAATGTAGACAGTCTGTTACTGTCTAAATCTGCCCCCTACCCCGTTTATTTATAATGTGTACATTAGAAAGATACTTAAAGCTTTCAGAAATGTGTAGTTTATAGATGAGGTGATGAAAGCAGAAAAAAGTCGTCGCCATTTTCTTAATTGTGTGTAGGAGTTTTTAACCGTTACACTTTGAGCTTCATATAAGTTCAAGCATATTTACTCCGTCCTCTTCAAGGGTGACAGCTGGGGGAATCTGCATGCATGCTTTCACTTAAAAGAATTAAATGCTCTTAGGAGGCAGAAGTCCAGTTATAAGTTTATGAGGAGTTTTGTTTTGTTTTGTTTTGTTTTTTCAAACTATTTCTCTGGACTTTGCTACCTTGCTTAGGTCATAAAAACCCCTCAAAGATTCTTTTTGTCAGAAGACACCCTGAAAAACCATACTTCAACCCGTCCTTTTGCAAATGGGAAAATGTATGTTAATAGGGTTGAAATGCCTAGCAAAAATTCAAAACTGTTTGGTGACAAAATTAAGACCACCAGATGCCCTGCTCCCCAAAGTAGCATCTTTCCACCACGCCATCCCTGTCTCCTAGGCTCTTCTTTTCATTCTTTTTTTTTTTTTTTTTTTTTTTTTTTGCCATTGCACAATAGGCTTATTTTTGTCTTTACTGCTCCAAATCAACTTTTTGATAAAGAAGATTAATATGCAGTAGATTCTTTGGCCTTGGAATTTAAAATTCTTTCCAAGTCCTTGGTAGTGTACTTTTTTAGTTTAGGCATTCCAAAGTCCTTTTGAAAGCATTTGTATTATGCTAATGACTTTTGCTATCCATTCTGCATCCTTTGTTGATGGGGAAGAATATCCACTTAGTAAATGAACGTTTATTTATTTTAAAATAATCTTCAGGAAGTGGTATTAGCAGTCAGCTTTAAGTGCCTCATATATTACTGTTATTCCAACATAAGTTTAGATTCATTAAAAGGAAAGAATACGATTATATCCTAAATAGTTTCAATACACAGCCAACTTATTTAAGGTGGAGGATCCAATTTTCTTGCAACTGTAAGCAAGGACTTAAGTGGATTTATAAGAATTCATACAGGACTTATTTGAGAAAGAACAGTCCCTATAATTCCACCCTACACAAATTAACTTGCCTGCAGAGACTTAGAAGCTTAAAGTGCCCCATGGTTTTATGCTCCCAATAACTTTCCGCCAGAAAATTCAAAGCTAGAGAAAAAAAATTAAACTTTAAAATAACCAAACTTAACTGTTGTCTCTGGCAGTCAACCAGAATAGAGATTACAATAACGATAGTAAAGGAAGGCTTGGAATCCGTAAAATCGCGTGTGGTGAAGATATGTTCACCAGGAAACCAAATGCCAGGATGAGATGACATTCTTTGGAAAGGAAAGGGTATTTTGGATAGATGCAAGGAAGTCCTGCTTCACCTAACACTTAACGTCCCCCATCTCACAAAGCTGGGGATGGCAGGGACATGAGCCATGCCAAAGTAAATGAGGGTGTTCACAAGGTAAAACCTTGCTATCCTCAGTGTCACTCTTTGGGCTATTACAGCAAAGATGCTGAGCTGACCCCTTTGGGTAGTATATATGTTTCTGTCTTGTATCTTTCTGTGCAAAGGGAATGTTCAACAAGACTGTAAATTTTATGCTCAGGATGCTTAGGGCAGATCTGAGAGCAAACTTGTACATCATACTTTTTGTCTGTCATTCTAAAACCTGGGCACTGAACTTGAATCCAATTCCCATAGGCCCTGTTTCCAGCTAGCTTAAAAAAAAAAAAAAAAATCCCAAACTAATTCATCCAGTAATAGTTAATAACTTAAGGTATTATCTCCAGAGAAATGTTTTTATTCAAGAAACAAAAGCAGTCTAACATTTGAATTTCAAGCTCTGGGAGAGACAGTGAAGGAAATAATTTTGGGCAAAACTCTGCCCTGAATCTTTCAAAAAGCACCTCTTTAAGCAGCTGATTTTCTGCTTTAACTATTCATTTAGGAAGACCCAACAATGCCTTGAACCATTAGATCCAAACATCTGCTGCTAAAAATGAGTCATATATGCCATATTTATAGATATTTCAGTGGACACCAGATTTATGCCAGTAATTTACAAGTGTGGTTTGAACTGGGGTAGCTGAACTATTTTTCACTTGTCTTATGCTTTAGTAGAGGGGATGAAAAAGAAAGAACAGAAAGGAAGAATGACCTAAAGTGAACAGGTGTCCTTTCCTCTTAAAACTGTATGGTTTTGGTATGCCAAAACACTTGTCCTTGCGGGATGGAGTGGTGGAGGTCGGGGGGGGGGGGGCCCGCGGCGCGGTGCGGAGATGTGGAAGGATGCATCCTTTCTTGTTACTATGAAGTTACATAAAGGAGATACCAAAACTAATTCCTAGGAATTGGGCTAGATGACCCGTGTCTAGAAATGAGTTAGTCTTCGATGGTCTGTAGGGTTTTTTTGGCTAGTGTCCTGAAAAATCAGAAGAGGCGGCCAATGTAAGAAACAAAATTAAGTGTGAATTTGTCTAGAGCTCCAGCATGTTGCTTATTAGGATACAGAATAGGACAAGACCTCTGAGATAATCAAGTCTCAAAATTCCTCATTTTCAAAAGAGGAAGCTAAGGGCTGGAGGGCTCGGTGGCTTACCTAGATTCATGGACTGATTTTAGTCAAATCCTCCTTCCTATTCCAGTTCTCTTTCTATTATGTGCTCTTCCCGTCTTGACTTCATTGGCACAAGAAAACAATTAGTAATTTGCCTCTTACCTTCTTACTTTTTTTTTTTTTTTTAATTTTTTTTTCAATGTTTATTTATTTTTGGGACAGAGAGAGACAGAGCATGAACGGGGGAGGGGCAGAGAGAGAGGGAGACACAGAATCGGAAACAGGCTCCAGGCTCTGAGCCATCAGCCCAGAGCCTGACGTGGGGCTCGAACTCACGGACCGCGAGATCGTGACCTGGCTGAAGTCGGACGCTTAACCGACTGCGCCACCCAGGCGCCCCCCTTCTTACTTTTCTTATTTAAAAATTTTAAAATATTAGCTCCTTGGAGAAATTAGACAATTAGCCTTATGGATAAACTGTGAGGTTCTCTTTATTTACCATTGCCCTTCCCATGCTCTGCCAACTAACTATAAGCAGCCTGAGTTTAGGGATAGGCTATGACTTTCACCTAGTGGCTCCATGTCTTTGCACAATTACTGAGAGGAAGCAGAAGTTAATTGACAATTTGATAAATAACAGATACATTTTTAAAAATGAAGTCCTACCCTATGTCTAGTAAATAGGCTTATAAAAACATATCAGAAATTCACACACTGAAAACTTGTTTCATTCAAAGTAGTCAGTTTGAGAGAGAACACATACCTCTAAGATGTGATCATTGCTTAAAGTATTTTGGGAATGCAAATTTTGAAATTCTCTGTAAGCATGTGGTACATTTTTTTTCTTTTTGAAAATCCTCAAAACTGGAAAATTTTCATCCTTGGAGGAGAAGGTTTTGATTTTTGATAATGACCAGAATCATTGAGAGGCAAGTATGCTCAAAAATAGCTGGTCAAGTTAATATTATTTTTGGTTTGCTCCTCCCTACTGTTAAGAAAAATAAAAACAAGACAAAACAAACACAGAATCTTGAGTTGTGACTGTATCTCACAAAATAGGCTCTGCTCACATTTTCAAAATAGGATTTCCAGAAAAATGGTAGGCAATTGTATTATGTATCTGATTTGCCAAGGGGACAGTACATTCTTAGATACAGAATTCAGTTTTATCTAGATGCACATATATTTTGAATGTTTATTTCTGCATGTTTTAGTAGCCAAAACTCTGATAGATGTTTACATTTCTATTTTTTTAAGTTTATTTATTTATTTTGAGAGAGACAGAGAGAGACAGAGAGAATGCGTGCATGTGTGTGTGGGAGGGGCAGAAAGAGAGGGAGAGAGAGAATCTGAAGCAGGCTCCGCACCGTCAGCATAGAGTCCAACGTGGGGCTTGAACTCACAAACTGTGAGATCATGACCTCAGCAGAAATCAAGAGTCTGATGCCTAACTGACTGAGCCACCCAGGTGCTCCCACATTTCAGTTTTTTTTTTTTTTTTTTTTTTTTAATACTACAAGTAACTTTGACTCTCCTTCGTTATGTGATGCCATTTGATACCTTGCTGGTCTGGGGCTTCTGTTTACTTATTCGATTAGAATAAGTATATAGAGACCCTTTTCCTTCAGTCCACGGTCTTGGCACATGCTTTGGAGTCAGACAGAAATGGGTTCTAATCCTATCTCCGCCATTTACTAGTTAGATGATCCTAGCCAAGCAAATCAGTTTCTGCATATGTAAATTGGGAATAATTATTTGGACAATATTTGTATGTGAATGTTTGAGAGAGGTGCGCGAAATAATATATATAAAAGGTCTGTGGCATAGCTTCTTTATCCTAACCCACCCTCCCTTAACCTGATTCCTCCTCCTTTTCCAAACAGGCTAAGGACCAGAATTTCAAATCTCTCTGAAATATTTTAAAAAATCTGTTGCCAAGTGAATTCAGAAAAAAATATGATCAAGGAGCAATTACCTGCTTTTATGGCACTTTACCCTTTCAGACATGCAAACATTTTGAAACATTTACTCCAGGCTCGTGGTCCTTTCTTATAGGCTCAAACCTTGTTTTTGAACATAAAAGAAGCATTGCCTTTGGAGAAGAGAGCCAGTAGAAATTGAAAAAAGAAAAGAAAAAGAAAAAAGAATGAAAAAAAAAAAAAAGTAAAAGCTGTTTCCAAATATCCAATGATTCATTAAAATACTTTTGTTTTTTTAGGAAAAGAAGTTTCCACATATGCACAGTAATCATTTGGCATTTTGTAAGCTTAAGCCTTGGGGAGTTAGTGGTATTTGGCTCCTGACATGGAAGTTTCTCTTGTCAGACAAATCCTTTCCCCTGCACATTCCTGTGAGAGTTTGTTCCTGCTGTGCCTTATGGCAGGCTGTAAAGTGGTTGGGTATGGCTTACATTGCCTGGGCCTACTCCTTCATACTGTGGCTTTAACCTCTTTTTGTGAGTTAGTTTTAACTTTGTGGCTGCTCACTTCGCCCTTGTTGCACGTAACCTGAGGGTCATTTCGCCTGGGGGAAATTCGGCATGACTCTGAAATGGAGATGAGCCAGTTAATGTGCTCTAAGTAAACCAGCTTGTAGGTGTTGAAGTCCCTTTTGATGACGTCTTTATTTAGTTAAGGATTCTGATTCTTCGGTCTCCGAAGAAAAGCCTCAACATTTCTGAGACTTGAATATTTTTAGGAAGTGATTGTGCCTCTTGAGAAAAATATCAACTAGATTGCCTTTTGACCTTGATTCAGGAAATCTAGGTTCTGATGACTTGAGATTTATTCTTACCGTTTTGAATGTTATATATTATTCTCAAGAAAGAATGTGACACCAGGCAAGTTTCGTTCCAAGGAGCAAACACCAAGTGAATACAGAATATGGCAAAAGTGTACATGAATAATTTACTTAGTTAAAAATAGGCAAAGAATTGATTTACAGTCACCAAAGCACAGATACCAGAAAGTAGTTAAGGCTTAAGAGCCTGTAGAGAAGAATATTAAGATGGTGTGATTGTCAGCATATGAGTCAATTGCTGTTTAAATTCTGTCCCTGTTTTCTTTGTGTTCACACTTCATATTTTTTAAATGTATGCAAATTGCTCAACATCATTAGTCATTAGGGAAATGTAAATCAAAACCACAATGAGGTACCACTTCATACCCACTAGGATGGTTATAACTGTAATAATAATTCTTTTAAGAATCCAGAAAATAACAAGTGTTATCTTTCTGCCAAAGAAGTAGACAAATTGGACCCATAGTACATTGCTGGTGGGAATCTAAAATGGTTCAGCTGCTGTGGAAAGTTTGGCAGTTCCCTAATAAGTTAAGCATCATGTTATCATATGACCCAGCTATCATATATACCTATCTAAAAGAACTGAAAAGAGGAATGCAACCAAATACATGTACACACATATTCGTAACAGCACTATCTGCAATAGCCAGAAGGTGGATATGACTCAAATGTCCATCCGTGGATACAAGGATAAACAGATCGTGGTGTATACATATAATGAAATATTATTTGGCTATAAAAAGAATGAAGTACTGGTACAATGTGAATGAACCTTAAAAACATTATGCTAAGAGAAAAAAGCTAGAAGCAAACAAGTCACATATGAATGATTTCATTTATATGAAATATCCAGAATAGATAAACTCATAGAGACAGAATGCACATTGGTGGCTATCATGGACTGATGGAGAGGAGTCAAAGAATGTGGAGTTAATACTTAACAGGTACAGAATTTCCTTTTGGGGTGATGAAATGTTTTGGACTAGATAGAGATGGTGACTGCACAAAATTCTCAATGTACTAAATGCCCCAGAATCATTCACTTTTAAAAGGTTAATTTTAGGGGCGCCTGGGTGGTTCAGTCAGTTAAGCATCCGACTTCAGCTCAGGTCATGATCTCACAGTTTGTGAGTTCAAGCCTTGCATCGGCCTCTGTGCTGATAGCTGAGAGCCTGGAGCCTGCTTCAGAATCTGTGCCTCCCTCTATCTCTCTGCCTCTCCCCCGCTCGTGCTCTGTCTCTGTCTCTCAAAAATAAACGTTAAAAAAAAATTTAAGAGGTTAATTTATGTGTGAATTTCACCTCAATGAAAAAAAAGTTTAAGAAAATTGGGATATCTATCAGGAGAGCAAAACGGGAAAAAAAAAAAAAAGATATACAGTACCAAGTGTTGACAGGGATATGGAACAACAGGAACTCTCATAAACTGGCATTGGATGTGTAAATTGGTTAAAATCAGCCCTATCTGCTAGGGCTGAACGTCTAAAACTGCGTGCAATGATATGCATGAATCTCATGAACATGATGTGGGGTGAAAGGGGCCAGACACAAAAGGGTACGTGCTGTATGATTTCATTTATATAAAGTACAAAAGACAGTTATAGCTAATCTACATTGATGGAGTCTGGATAGTGGTTGCTGTTGAGGAGGTAGTGGCTTGAAGGAAGTAAGTGCCTCCTGGGTCCTGATGATGTTCTAGTCCTTGATCTCTAGTTAGTTTCATTGGTATGCTCAGTTTATGAAGTTTATGAACTATACATTTGTGATATGTAGCCTTTCCTGTTTATACCATTCCTCAATAAATATTTAAAAAGTATGCAAATTCAGTGTTAGCATTTTAGGAAATTTTCAGGTCATTTGGATACTTTAGAATTCTTTAATATTTAGTGGTATTGATGGTGAAGCTAAAAGAGAGAGAGAGAGAGAGAGAGAGAGAGAGAGAGAGTGTTTGTGTGGTAAATGTAAATATTTAAGTTGGTTCACTATATTTGTGAAAGTTGACTCAACTTTATCTGAAAAGCGAGAATGATAGATGTGATTTATGTCCTGCCTGTTGGGAACTGGATCATAGGCCCCCCTTTCCATTTTATGTTTTTGATGTGTTTTTTTTTTTTTTTTTAATTTATTTACTTAAATTTATTTCTACTTCATAGAAAACCTGTCTTAAAGAGCTGGGAGAGAAAAACAAAAAGTGTATTTTAAATTCATTCCAAAAAATTGTATTTAAGTAGAGTCTCTACATATATTTTTATAAAATCACAGGTGTTTGCCTATTAAGAGGAATAATATATAAGTGTGTATTTATATAAATGCACATGTGTAAATACAGCCATGTGTTACATGTGTATGAAATATTAATGATAGGGGATATATGCATCCATAAACAGAGAAATGATTTTTAGAAAATAAGCTAATGAAAGGTATTTTGATCTAGTGGCAGATTTTGTTCACATTTTCCCCATTCCATATTAAATTTTTCATATGTAAATTTCAAGTTAATTCATTTGTATACAACCATTCAACAATTGGTCAAAAAAGAATAACATGAAATTATGTAACATTTAGAAAATTGGATAGTCTTAAATAAACTAAATATCTATAGATTAAATTCCACTGCCATCAATTAATAAATTAAGACATTTTATTATTGCTATTATTGGTTATAATAATATGCTACCTTTCTACCAGGATTTGCACTTGACAATCTTTTACATATATATAATGCTCTAATTAATTTTATTTCTTCTAAGAAATATTTGCTCCTTGGGATAGAATAAAACACTGCCTTTCTTTGGATCATTAGCCCAGCCCAGGGCTCTTTCACTTAAAGAATAAATGTAAATTTAAACAAATGAAACAATTAGATGAAAAATCTTACTCTCACACACTGATGCTGAACTGGACATTGGCAGGAATAAAAAACCAGTTCCATAGATAATAATGAACACCAGTGGACAGTGAAGTCACTCTCTAGATGAGTTTTAAACTCCTTTCCTTTATAAAAACAGTGCTTCTTAATATGCCGGAGTACTCAGCAGAGAGGGTCTGTGTATGCTTTAATGGTATAACTTCAGATAAATACACATGCACACAGAGACATAGCACTGTGATTTGACTAATAAATTGTAATATTTGTTTATTTTATAATGGAATTTAAAGTCAGGAGTAACTTTCAAGGCCATTTAGTTCAATCCCCTTATTTTATACATAACCTTTGTTACTGTGGTGTTTTTACTATTGAAGTTAAGTTTAAACATGTTCAAACCTGTGCAAAACAGATTGGAAGAAATATCACCACACAGTCATTACAATCGCCTATTCATCAGCAAGGCATATTCACTCACAGGAATGAATTATTTATTCATCAACCAGCGATAACCCTATTGACACAGATTTTAAATAAAAAGTAATACATATATTTATAAATAACAGCTCCTAAATAATAACCAACAGCTCATAATATACATTTCAGGGCCCACTTCACACAAGAACAGCATATTCATTGCTCGGGGAAAGGGTTCAATTTATTGAATGATGCATTTATAATTTGGTGCTATAGGTTTTTGAAGCTAGTAATTACATTAGAAACATGAGTCTAGGTTATGTGTTATGATAACATTTGCAAAACTGTGTGCTTACTGAGTACTCTAGAATGATTTTTTTTTCTACTCACATTTATTGTCCAGCATATATATTTTTTTCTGAAATAAAAATGGTATAACAAAGAATCAGATTTTAGAGGTATACAATGATTAGGGTAATAAATTTTATAATAAATTTTATAATCTTTAGCAGTGTTTTCTTATATATGATTCACAATGAAGTTGCTGCTTATAAAAATAATATGTGCTCAGTGGAAAACATATTTGGAATATTGAAAAGCAGGACTAACAAATACAAATATGTTTTCAGTGGAAAACATATTTGGAAATATTGAAAAGCAGGACTAACAAATACAAAACTTACTAACCGGAAAACAATAACATATCATGTTGGTGATTTCCCCCCCCCACACCAAATACGCCTCCCCTGCCTTTCTACAACATGCATAAATATACCTGCGTGTTTTTATTGTGCATTCAGGCTCTACCATTCTCATGCTCTGTGACCTTTAGCAAGTTACCTCAATTCTCTGTGCCTTTGTTCCTTCATCTTTAAAATATGGATAGTGGTAGTAACCATGGTACAGAATTATAAAAATTAAGTGATGTAATAAATTCAAAGTTTTATAAGAGTGCCTGGCATAATATGTATTAACTATTATTATAGCTATGATCATATGTTTTAAAAATATTTTAAAATCATCAAAAATTTCTCATTTTTATTTGAAAGCCACCCCAGTCATTGGTAGCATATTGTATTATTTTCAGTAAGCCATAATATTATCTTTTTTCCCCCCTCCATGATAATGGTGGCAAGTGGGACATCTGCAAAATATGTTCCATGAAAAATGGATCTTCACACAGACTTATGTTGTCATTTTAGTTTGATTTTTGAGAAATGAGTTTGGCACATCTGCCAAATCCTTTCATAAGATGCTACATTCCTGTTTTTATTTTAGTTTATTTCATTTATGGAAAGTTCTTTTCTTCCCCACTCCTCCCACAGGCACCCCCTCTTAGCCCCCATTCCTCCCTGTCCCAAACTATAATGTTGATGTACATTTAAAACTTTAAAATAAAAAAAAAAATGGATCAGAAACTGGAAGGAATCTGTCACTTTTTAAAAGTCATTCTCCTTTTGATATATTTAGATTACCAAAAAACAAAAACATAAAACAAAACCAAAAAACCAAACCTGTCTTTTACACTGTGAAAATGTACTGTCTGATAATAAGTGACCTTTCTTTCAGGGTGGGAAGGAGAAGACTGGTTTGGGGAGGGGAAAGAATGGAGGAAAACAGACGAAGAATCAGTTTGCAAACATGTGTTAATATTTAGATTTTTTTAAGTGAAAAGTTAAGTAGTTAATGCTTTTTTACAAACTGTCTTTGATACCGTGTTTTGTTTATTCCATCCCAGAAGAAGTTAGCGGTATACAGCAAGATGCAGGACTCTCTGGAAGTCACCCTTCCCAGCAAACAAGAGGAGGAGGAGGATGAGGAGGAGGAGGAGGAGGAGGAGGAGAAAGACCAGCCTGCCGAGATGGAGTACCTTAACTCTCGCTGTGTCCTTTTCACTTATTTCCAGGGAGACATTGGGTCAGTAGTGGATGAACACTTCTCAAGAGCTTTGGGCCAAGCCAGCACCCTCCATCCAGAATCTGCCATTTCAAAAAGCAAGATGGGGCTAACCCCACTATGGCGAGGTAAGAATTCAAAAGCAGATGCTCTCCAGGGCACTGTCTCTGTTTTGCAACTGCCTGTACCAGGTTCCAGCTGGAGACTTGCCCCTGGAGGACGGATATCCACTTGCTTTTTAATTTTTAAGGACAGCAAGGAATTTCTTTCAGACAAACAGCTGGATCAGTTTTGTCACATGTGGAATGCAGGGTCGGAAAGGATGCAGTCACACCCCTTAAATTCCTCATGGAAAGTAGTGATGCAACCAGCCTGAGTTTATAGTGGCAGGACGGAGCTGTGAAGCACCATTCCTTAAGCCCCAGTGGCCCAATTTGGATCTCTAAATAATAGGCGTGCCTAGATCAGCTTTTAGAAATTAGCTCTTGCTCATTCCACTAGGTGCTACGTGGTGACATAGCAGAAATCTGAGTCTGACCCAGGAGTACAAACTTTAAAAGCCTTCAGTGTTTTCTTGATAGTTTTCTCTGTCCTGCTTTGTTGTGGTATGAACTCTTTCAGTTTACAGCCCAGACATTATTGACTGTGTCTGCATGGTTTAGGCTGTTGTTCTTGCCTTGGTCAAGGTAAAGCAGTACATGGGGCATCCTCTTCTCTATTTCCTTCTCTGTAGAGGTCACAAAGGTGTGTTTGAACTGATTACTGGCTCACAGAAGATCATTGGATGGCATCTAATTGGGCAATGACAAGATTAGGGGAAAATTACGCATCATTTAATGCTAGTTGTAGAGAAATGCGTTATGGATGTTTCTTTTGAACTCACCTGGTTATAAGAAGCCTCTAGTAAAATCATTCTCAAAGTGTGGTTTCCTGTACCAGGAACATGAGCATCACATGGGAGCTTGTTAGAAATGCAGGATTTTCAGGCCGCACCCGAGAATCTCAGACCTACTGAATCAGAACAAACTGTGTTTTAGCCAGCCCTCCTGGTGATTCTAATACAGGCTCAAGTTTGAAAATCCTTAATCTAGTGCTGTTAAAAACAAAGATTGCAGGCCCCTAACTCAGACCTATTAAATCAGAGTCTTCAGAGGGAGACTCTGGGAATCACATCTTAACAAGTGCCCCAAGTGATCCTATGGTGAGGGAAGGCTGGCCACCTGTGGTAGAGGGCAGGGAAGAGGGCAGGTGCTACATGGTCATTTCCTGTCAGCATCAGAGGAATGGTTCTGCTCCACTGTAGGGGAGGTTGTGCTGGATGAAATTGCCAGGCCTGACCTATTTGCCGGCTTGCCTTCCTTCCTTCCTCCTTTCTCCCTTTTAGTACATATGAAGAACACTAAGATCGTAGTGACTGTAGAGAGGAAGGTGGAATGCACATTCAATAAATGGTAGACCTCGATAGAAATGATTCGGGAAGCATAATTGCTTTATTTGATTAGTAAATGTTACAGATTTCCCACAAAATTGAGAACTGAGTCCTTCTTGGAGGCCTAAGATGTTTGTGGAATCAACCAATATCCTGTTTGGTAGCATGTGGTAAATACTTTTAATATGTGTGGAAGGTAAAAACAGGAAAACTTCAGTAAATTGGCTGACTTTCATAAATAGTCTGTATCTCAATAATAAATCATGTCAGGATAATCTGTCATTGGAGAGTATTAAATACAATGCCTACTTTTTTTTCTTTTCTTTTCTTTTTTTTTTTAAACGTAGTGGTATACACAGCCTAGGAATCATTTAATCTGGAATATAGAAACAAGAGTCCCAAATTATAGTTAGATGTGAGTGATTAGTAAGTATTAAAACCAGGATAGTTTTAAGTGAGGTATAGTATATATGCAAAAACTCTATAATAATCCAGTGTTTTCCCTTTATCCATGTGACTAAATAGAAATCTTTGGACTGATTTCAAATTTCCATATAGAAAGGATAGAGAATGGTAATGTTTCAGCAACTACTATTACAATTTTCTTGGGATTATTTTATATTTGGTCTTCAAACCTACCTCCTGTTTCATTCCTTGACATACACAGCAAATGTTAAAGGTACTGCTATGTAGTGGAAATATATCAGTGAACAGGAGAGCCTAAGCCTCTGTGTTCATGGAGCTTTTTAGTGAAAGAGAAAGGTACGAAGTATAGAATGAAATGCTAGGTGTGGATTTACTTAGGGTGACAATAGATGCTGTCTCTGAGACCATTACATGTGATAAGAGTGGTCTTCATCATGTGAATATCTATGGGGAAGTTATTTGAAGCAGCGGGAACAGCCGGTACAAAAGCCCTATGGAAGGACTGAGCTTAGAGTGTCCGATGAGAAGCAATAGTGCTGCCATGAGTGGAATGAGAAGCAGAGTGACAGGCAGAGACTAGAATTTTTAGGGCTTTGTGTGTCAGTTTAGTGTATCAGGGTAGTGCAGGCAAATGCAGCCGATACTTTAATTTCCATCTCTTCCTCTCCCACTAAGACTAGGTATATCGTATCTAGTTTTCTCACCTCATTTTCCCTCAACATAATGCATTTCTACCTGGAAAATAAAGAATAAATATAAATTGAATGATTATGACTGAATTAGATGAATCAAGTTCATACCATTTATCCCAGATTAGAAAATAAAAAAGTTGTCAATGTAGAATTTATTAGCATTGAGTATGACATTTTTGGTTATAGTTTCCTTGTGTGTAAAATAAGGGGGATGAATGAAATGATTGCTAAAATCTTGTCTCTGCAAGCTTCTGTGATTTCAAGTGTATTTTTTTACTTTCCATTTGTGGTACAACTTTTCCATAGTTGTTTAGTTGTGAATTAGTCGATTTTTAATAAACGGAAATAACTTGGATGTGATTTAAAGGAGATCCACAAAAATATAAATAAAGATTTAGAAAATAATATTGTTAAGAGAGGTGTAATAAATTGAGATTCCCATGTTTAGTGAAGAGAGTTACCAGTAATTTTGTGTTAATTGCCAAAGTAACACAGGTTTGGATAATGCGGTCATTGGATTCTCCTTGTTTTGGGGTTCTAGTGTGGGCCTTACAATGTCTGATGGCAACATGATCTTGGATTAATTAGTTAACATTGCTCTGAACTCAATTTAAATTACAGTATGTGTTTATTGATATATGTTTCCTTGGGTTATTGTAAGGATTCTATGATAATGCATATGAATGATTTGTGACACACGGCTTTATGCAAGGTGCTAAACAATGATGCCTTTTCTCTCTTCCTTAAGTAAGTTTCCACTCATTTGGCATATAGAAAACCAACCTTGGGTTTTTACCCAGAAATATTCTTTGAATTTCTGGCAAAAACACAGTGTCTTGGACAAAGTAGCTACTCAACACTATTGACAATGTTGATGGCCATAGCAGTGATAGTTTATGCAGGAGCACTAGCCAGCTGTACTAAATTAACGGGTCTAATTTATGGCATGAAGTTTTTACAGTGCTACACAAGTGGTATAGTGCTACGAAGGAATTTAAAACTGAGTTATGTTTGGTTGCAGAATATATTTCCACAGTAAATCTTTAGACAAGGATAGAGTGTCAGCTAATAATGGAATAATGGTCATACTTTGAGTGTGTGTCCTGATGGAGTTAGGAAAGTCCTCTTTAGGTGTTTTGCAGCTTTTAGGCAAACAATTGATAGGAAATATTTGTACTCTATTTGACACAACATCACATCGATGACCTCTTATCCCAGTATACATTCTTACTAATAGGGCTTCTCAGTTGAGAAAACCTAATGAATCTAATGGCCCTGTTATCCCCATCTAAATAGAAACACTGGCTTCAAATATGTCTGTGTATTGATCTCAGTGCCCAAGTGTTATTACAGAAAGTGTGTGTGTGTGTGTGTGTGTGTGTGTGTGTGTGTGTGTGTGTGTG
>NW_024412403.1:40250940-40264605 GCF_014898765.1 Herpailurus yagouaroundi | reverse complement strand
TGTGTGTGTGTGTGTGTGTGTGTGTGTGTGTGTGTGTGTGTGTGTGTCTATGTAGGAAAGCCGAGTAGTAGTTGACGCTTAGCAAAATATGTCATTAACTTAAAAACCATGCTACATGGTGAGAACTTGATATTTTGTTGTTGTTGTTGTTGTTGCAAAGTAAATATTTATTGCTAATTGATTTACATAGTGTCTGCTTAGAGCAACTCACTCTCATAGGAAAGACCTCTCAGAATGAGTACTAGCCTAAAATAACAAAAGAGGAGTATGGGAAAGAGGGTGGGTCTCTTAAGCTGGGTGAGACTAGAAAAGACAGCTGGGCTCCACCTCCAGGAGGCACTGGAGGTTATTGCTGATGGCAAGTTTCGGACAAACACATGGAAGGAAAGAGTGGTCTGACTTCATCATCCTGCCTCCTTGAAACTCATTGTAGAGTCACAATGTCCATTTTGAGCGACTCTAGAGCAAAGTAGAGGACAATCTTTGGACATGATGGAAATGACTAATTCCTGAGTGACAGAAAACATTGGAAAATGTAGCCTTTCACCTCTGACCCAACACTTTGTTTTCATGGGAAGCAGAATAAGAGGATGGGAATTAAATTACAGCAAGGACACTTTGGGTTAAGAATTGAGTGGCATTTTTTTTTTCACTGAAGTTAATAAAAAGGTAAATGTTACCTTTTAACATTAATGTTTTGAATCACTACTCTAAGAATGTGTTTTCTGGAGACTTTTAAGATGACTTAAGATAGAGGTTTTACAACATTTTACTGTCCCGTTTTCCTTTTAATATAGTTTTTTTTTTTAATTAAGTAGTAAAATGTTAAAGGTTGAAATTGAATGTTGAATTTTCTCTGGCTTAAGTTGTTTGCCCTTAGACTTTTTTTTTTTCAGAAATATTTACAGTTAATACAAAAGATATCCCGGCTATTATGAAATTGAAAGAACAACTTCATGTTCCATGCTAACTCTTCTGTGTCCTTAAGATATATTTCTGTATAATTCACCCAGTGAGATTACTGGATTACTGGGTATGCCTTGGGTGGGTTGTATCAGACAGCATATCAATTTTGTCATTTTTATCATTTAGAAATAAGGTGTGTGTGTGTGTGTGTGTGTGTGTGTGTGTGTGTGTGTGATATTTTTAAATTCCAAATGCAAATTGAACCCAAGTATATTCAGATTTTTTTATGTGCCAGAATGTCAGTGTTAACATCATCCAAATACTGAGTAACATTAAGCCCAACATCACCATGGAGTGTTAACATTTGACAATTGTGAATTGCCTTTACTAACCTGAAAAGTAATATGGCATGGGAATAGTTTGTGCACAAGTTTTTCATATGTTTTTTCATCAAACAAATGTGGCTGTGATTAAGTACTCTTAGGCAAAGAGTCGTGTAATGAAAAAAATTTACATACGTATGAAATAAGCACATTGATTCCCAGGCATGAAACAAAGCATATCATCTGTTTCTTTGTATTAAGATTATTTTTTAACAAGATACCAAATAGTGGTTTTGAAGTGTAGACTTGTCCATGAACATATTTTCTCTTCAATACTGTTTCATTTACTTGTAAAATGCAACATTGTCTTTGAAAAAGGCTGCATAGATCTCTGCAAACTTTATATTAATCTCAGGAGACATAGCAGGACTAGGAAAATATTAAGTTGCTTCTAATTTTATTTTTCCCTGAGGTATTTTAAAGCTTTGTTCAGCACGTTTAGAGCACGTTTTTAAAAATAAGTTTCCACTTTCATTGATAATGTGCTCACTAATTATAATACAATAATTCATAAATAGGGTAATATTTTGGGTAAGGAATTTGTTCATTGTCCACCTTTGTGCATGCATATGCAAAATGCTTAAACATCTATAAAATTGGGTCCAAATGTATATAAATGAAAGGAAATAAAAGAAAAGCACGCAGGAAAATGACATAGTTTTGATATTTTAACGGGGGATTTTCATTAGGGAACTCAGTTTCTCTGACACACACCTCTGGGTTGGATTTAGCAATTTTCATAATGGGTTTGTGGCCCCACCAGGAGATGAAAGTTGTGAGCAGAATGAAGGGTTTGCTACCAAAGATTGAGTCTATGACAGCAAAGTGGCAGAAAAGTGGCACCCTGAGGTGGCAAAGCTGCACTGTATAATATAAGGAGCCTCTATACACTTTTTGTATGGGTTTTAATTTTAAACATTGACAGCTAGCACTGTGGGTGTTGACAGAATATTCTACAAATGGCCATCATTTAAGGCAAATTGAATTTTCTTCTCACAGCTTACACAACTTTCTTTGTTGGTCATTAGCACCCACTCTTCATATGTCAAAGGAAGACAGTTCTGAAATAAAATATATTTGCCCCGATGCCAGCAGGTTTGACTTTAAGTGCTATTTTCTGATAGATGTGATAGTGACAAAACAAAGTCATTCAATTAAAAGTTCGCCTGGACTATTTGAAGACTCGAAGAACAATGTGTGCTTCCATCCTTTCCCGTTAGGAGAATATGATTATTTGTTTTATTTCCCCAAGGGCTTTGAGATCCTTGGAGATCCTGTGGGGACAGACTTGAATGCGAGATACCGAATAGCTGTCTGTCCATAGAATGGATGGGGTGAATGATGATAGCCCTGCTGTAGGGCTGATGGACAGAGAAGCGACGTTTGCAATGCTAGTGGCACTGTCCTTAGGGGAGTTAGGGAAAGGAAACATTTGAACACCATGTTGATACCCTAATTATGTTCAAGTTACATATACTATGGTTGGTTCAAGTTACAGAAGCTTTCCTCTGAGGTAAGGAAATTACGTCCTGGACATTTATGAAGTGAGAACATGGCTATGTCAGAGTTGTGAATACTTTTATTTCAGAGTACTTCTCAGGATATTCTTCATTCAATGAAAAGATCTAGCCAGGCTCTTTTCTCTAGAACCCTGTATGAAAATAGTATTACACATGCATGACTAATGTGCTAGGCAACCTTATCTTCATCTATAGATAGACATCGTAGGCCACTTCACAGAATGATAGAAGTATAGAGCCAGAAGATATTTGGCATTTTCATTCAAATACCTCATATGGAAGAAAGTGAGCCACAGAGAGATCAACAGATCCATGTGAGGTCATAAAATCAGATAACGTAATTGCTAGGTGCTAGCTCTCTGGCTGAGCTCTCTAGACTCCCTGTCTGGTGTTTGCTCTTTTACACCACACAGTACAGAGCAGGCTATGGCTGGAGGTAGGGATGTTTACAGTCACAGATCTGACTGTATCATTCCCTAGATTAAAACCCTCCAAAGCTCACTGGCACCTTCTCAGGACAGCACCCACATTCATTACGTAGCTTGCAAGGCCATACCCATCTGGGTCTTTCTTGGACCCAGTCTGACTTTTTAGTCTAATTTTTTTGCCACCTTCTACCCACAGAATTCTTGTTCCCCATATGCTATTTTGTGTGTGTGTGTGTGTGTGTGTGTGTGTGTGTGTGTTCGGGTCTGTGCAATTTCTGGCCTTCTTTTCATGTACTTTTTTGCCTAAACCACTCTTCCCTACCTTTTCACAAAGCTAGCCCTCCCCACCTTTCCAATTGATCTTTTCTTAGGCTGCTTCTGTGCCCTCTCTCTGTGCTTCCCCTTATGAGAGCCCTACCAGGTCATACATTGCATGTGTTTATTTATTTATATGTCCCCTGCTCGATTGTGATTAAGAATGATGTCTCTTTGCTCATCCCTGACCTCTCTCTATTTGGTACATAGAAGGTCATCTATAAATAAGTTAGGATGATTGATTGGAGAAATTTAACGGAAGGCAACAGTTGGGGAGGGTTTTCCCTCTTTATTTATCTCTAAGTGCTATTTTTTTATATTCCCCCCCCCCGCCCCCAAACCCTTCCTCAAATCTATTGTCCCTGCTTAAATCTCCTCCAATCATGATTTCCACAGAATGATGACCAAATTCTAGATGTTTATGTTATGGTTGCAATTGTGCCCTCTTGTGGCACAGTTATGAAGAGTGCCAGCCACTGGGGCAGGCTACCTGTCTTCAAAGCCCAGTCTCCTACTTGCTAGCTGTGAAGTCTTAGGCTTCTTCCCTGCCTCAATTTCCATATCTCTAAAATGGGGATAATAACAGTAACTCATAGGGTTGGAGTGAGGCTCCAATAAGATCATCCATGAAAAGCCCTGGACTAGGATTGGGCTTTTGGTCACTGTCATTAAGTATTAGCAACTGTTATCTTCTTGAAGGAAGATGAGTGTTGGTGAGCATAATTAAGTGTGATCTTCCATTTATTACTTTCAGCCTTAAAATGTTCAGTTCGAGTGAAAATTATATTTGCATTTGTAAGAAGTTTGGTAAACATCATCATTTCCAACCACCTGAATCACACCTGTGGCATAAGCTTTCTTTACCTGCGACACATGTACCTGCAACCTCTGCTCAGACCTGGTGGCAGTGATCTGCCCAGTAGGAAATGAAGCTTTCGAATCTCATACTTGCAAACTTCAGCATAGGCTGTGACTGCATAAGCTAAGCAAACAAGGGGTGGGGGGCACTCATTCAGCACCTTGAACCGTGTGCACTGACTTGGTATGGGAGCTCAGAGGCTTACCTGGTATCAATTTACCTCTGTGTGCGGAGAAAAGAGTGCATGGTAATTAGCCTGCCTGTAAAATGTTGGACAAGTAGAGGCAAGTCTATCCTAGAACTGAATCTTATGTAAATAATTTTTCTGTCTTCTCAGACAGCTCAGCTCTCTCAAGCCAGCGGAATAGTTTCCCGACTTCCTTTTGGACCAGCTCTTACCAGCCCCCACCTGCACCCTGCTTGGGGGGTGTTCATCCTGACTTCCAGGTCACTGCACCCCCTGGCACCTTTACTGCAGCCGACCCCAGCCCCTGGCCAGGACACGGCCTGCATCAGACTGGCCCAGCCCCTCCCCCGCCCGCATCCGAGTCCTGGCACTATCCTTTGGCATCTCAGGTGAGCCCATCCTACAGCCACATGCATGATGTGTACATGCGGCACCACCACCCCCACGCCCACATGCACCACCGCCACCACCACCACCGCCACCACCACCCTTCTGCTGGCTCTGCCCTGGATCCGTCCTATGGGCCCCTGCTGATGCCATCAGTGCGTGCAGCCAGGATTCCTGCTCCCCAGTGTGACATCACAAAGACAGACCCGACTACAGTCACCACTGCTACCTCAGCGTGGGCCGGAGCCTTTCATGGAACCATGGACTTAGTGCCAAGTGTGGGGTTTGAAACAGGTGAGCTGGAGAATCTCTTCCTGTCTAAAAAAAAGAAGGGAAAGCAAGGAAACAAGTATAAAAATATGGAGGATGTTTGGTGAATGCTGTGCAGTATTTTTCTCTTCTGTGTAATGTTAAGCGTTGCCGATATGTTTATGGAGCTAACTACTTTGCAGTAATCTCTCCACTCCTGCAGGAACCAGTATGACTGGCCTGAGAGAGGTCTCCGAACTTTTCTCCCATTTCTTAAACTAGTGATCTTCCTTTGAACTGGAATCTCTCATACCCTATGTTTACAAAGAGTTGAGCACATTCTGTAAGTCTCCCCTGTCTCTGTGCTCCATACCATGTGGAATGCCTAATAGAATTCAGAGAGAGTGTGCTTTGGTGACTTTTTCTTCTGTCCTTTTTGTCAGGCCTTATGATTTGTAGAACAAACTGCCTTCTGGATTATAACCCATGGAATATAATCATGGTCTTTTGAAAAGAGTTAGGGAACATATTTTAAAGGAATGGATTTCCCTTCCTTCCTTTGCCTTCTCCTCTTCCTCCTCCCTCTCTTTCTCTCTCTCTGTTTTAAATAACACGGGACTTAAAAGACTGCTATAAAGTTTATATTCAACAGATTTCAATAAAATTGCTAAGGAACATTTAGCTCCTCTCTGGAATTCACTAGTTCTTAAGGAAGTGTGTGAAGTTTGGTCTTAGTTTTTAGACCAGATGACTCATATTAATAGTATTAATAGTTCTGAGTTCACAAAAATCACAGGTATCAGAGGCTAAAAATACAAACCAAGTCATTGATTGCATCCCCAGAGTTTACATCCCAAAGTCACCCACCTCCACCTCCAGTGCCAGGTGCTTGTCCTAGACTGTCCAGACATTTAAAGGAACTCACTCTTTTCTTAGTTTTTCTAGTTTTTCTTCTATTCTTAGTGTGCAAGATCTTTCACCTGAATGCTGGTTCCCAGCAGAGAAGTCCCCAGAGTAATAAATGCTTACCATCAAGTTGCATTCACTCTGACATAAGTGAACATTCTTATCTTAAGTGGTTCTCCCTGGTGAGCTTTCAAGTGTTGGTCATTGCTTAAACACACCCAGTTCAGCTTCTTATTAAGTCCCTGGGTTCAAGCTGCTTTTCTTTTCTTTTTTTTATTGTAGAGAAAGAGAGTGTGTGCAAGTGGGGAAGGGGGCAGAGGGAGAGAGAAAGAATCTTTTTTTGTTTAATTTTTTTAATGTTTATTTACTTTTGAAGAGACAGATGAGCATGAGCGGGGGAGGGGCAGAGAGAGAGGGAGACACAGAATCGGAAGCAGGCTCCAGGCTCCGTGCTGGACTGTCAGTACAGAGTCTGATGCAGGGCTCAAACTCACCAGTGGTAAGATCATAACCTGAGCCAAAGTGGGATGCTTAACCTACTGAGGCACCCTGAGAGAGACAGGGAGAGAGGGAGACGGAGAGAGAGAGAGAGAGAATGAGAATCTTAAGTAGGCCCTGCGCTGAGCATGGAGCCCCATGCAGAGCTCAATCTGATCCCACAACCCTGGGATCATGACCTGAACTGAAACCAAGAGTCAGACAGTTAACCACCTGAGCCACCCAGGCACCCCTCAAGTTGCTTTTCTAAAAAAGTATCAGGAGACTTGATTCTCTCTCTCTAGGAGAAGAGAATATGGTGGGGCTAATCACCACATACTTTCTTTCTTTGCCACATACTAACAGAATGAAGGCAGCTCTTAAGTGACTTGATGCATGGGGCCAGGTCTGATTAGAGTCCCAGTCTGGTAACTGCCATCACGGTCAGCCAGTCTGTGGAGGCTCTTCTCTATCTCATTTCTGGGATACTGTGTGGCCAAAGCTAACAGTGCTCTTCAAAGGCATAGAATCTTAGTAAGTCTGGGCTGCTGTAACAGAATACCATATACTGGGTGGCTCAAACAGCAAACATTTACTTCTCATAGTTCTGAAGGCTGATAAGTCTGAGATCAAGGTGTCAACTCATTCAGTGTCTGGTGAGGGCCTGTATCCTGGTTCATAGACACTATCTTCTCAGTGTGTCCTCACACGGAAGAAGAGACAAGGGAATTCTCCGAGATCTCATTTATAAGGACACTAATCCCATTAAAGAAGGCTCTGCTTTCATGACATAATCACTTCCCTAAAAATGTCCGCCTCCTCATACCATCACTTGGGGGTTAGGATGTAACATATGAACTTTGGGAGGGTCACAAACATTCAGGCTATATACCATCCTCTCTGTGCATTCCATAACATAAAGGGGAAAATGGACGTGATTGCCTGTTGCTCTGTTTCTAATTCTCTGTCACCTGTTACCCACTTTTGCTTATTTTTGGTATGAGCTTTATTCACCTACTCATTGTTCAGAATTTTGCCTTGAAACAGTCTCCTTGGGATGAAAAGTCATGCTATCTTTTGGAAGTGAAGGAGAGAGTGTTTTTATTTTTTTCTGAAAAACCTACAGCAGACCCATTTGGGTATAATATATAATAGTTCTTAGTACTTACTGGGTTGTGAATTAACATTTATTGAATACCTACTTTATAAGGTCTTGTCAGAGGCACTTTATTTGTGTTGTTGCTTTTAATTCTCAAACTAAATCTTAGTTGGTAGTTCCCATATTCATTAATAATGAGGAAACAAGGCTTAGTTTTCCTATTTGAAAACTGCTTTTTAAGTCTAAAATGTTCAACCTAGATTTAAACTAAAACCTTCCCCAAATCTAAGGAGTTGCTGCAGTAGCATCTCTGTAAATGTAGGTAAATTAGATTATTAAGTAAGACTGTTAAGTCAGACTGTTAATAGTTACTAATGAGAAATGAAGATTTACCTATTGGAAGTACATGGTGCTATTCTTTTCAGTGTGGTTTAGGATAATGCTCATGATTCATATCTGTCCCATAGTTTTGAAAACAAAGGCAAAGGAATAAAGCCGATAAAGATCACATCATTGATATAATTATTGACAAATTGGAGATCCTCAATTAGGTTTATTTCCACAATTGGACTTCTAGTATCCTCACCAAAGTTTAGATTCTGGGAGGTAGAATCCTAGGAAAAGTAGACTTCAGAGAAGATTCCCTTAGACCTACCTCTTCATTGTCACATAGTTTTAAGCCTCATTACTCTGAAAAGAGACTGGTAGCTGCTCGGATTTGCTTTGAAAAGCATAGTCTGTGGCATGAAGCTGGGTGATTGCCCTGCAAAGGACAGTGGCAGGAAGGGCACGCACCTGTCTGCATGGATGTTGGCCCAGAAAATGAGACGGTGGGAGGGGCTGAGCTATGTGTACTCACTGCATTCTCCTAAACTCAGGAGTCATATCAAATATCACATCTGTCTTCCTTTGGGAAGAGTTATAGAGGAGTGTTTTAGGTCAGTTTCCCCGAGAAACAGACTCTAAGATGCAGATTTGATTGGAGACAATTTGTGTGGTAGTGTTCTCAGGAATGCATCTCTGTGCAATGAGCGAGTTGGGCAAGAGAAATCTCATTGTGATTAAATTCAGCGAGACTTAGTGGGTTGTGTAAGGAGCTCTGGAATTGGGGTGATACTTTTTAATTGCACTATCTTAAGTTGAAGTGAATGGGCTTTTATACAACTACATTGACCAGTTATTGGATGTGTTTGTCTCTGAAAAGGGGACATGACTTTAGGCAAGGTGGCTTTGTTCTACTGAAGGCAATTCCCCAGTCTCAACATGGAATGGGGAGGGATCTGATGGCCCACAACAGTATCCAGTGCAGGGGGACAAGTACAGGAGGTAGCTACCTTTCCACTTTTCTAACACTTAAAAAGAACAAATGTTTCCATGTGATAGGTCCAAGCTAAGGATAAGACAATTGAAAAGAATGCAAAGTGGGTCCCTCTAAAGTTGATTGGACCAGGTAGCCCAAAGGAGTGGCTTAGCTCAGAACTCAGCATCAATGCTGGGTGGCTACTAAGAAGTTGGGGGAAGAACTTGTATTCAGGTGAGGCAGGTATGAAACTTCTTGAAATGCTGGTACCCAGGCCACCAAAATGGAGGTCATTTTCACATTCTGTTAGGAGGGAAATAAATTAATACCACTATTTTGAGAGCAATTTGGTGAAGGATATGACATTTGCATCAGGGGAAAGCTTTGATAATTTCAGGTGCATTTTTATTTTGCAGCCATTTAAAGAAATTAAGGAAATCTGGAATGTTGAAAATGACATAATGTTTAGAGACAAATATTAGAGTATCATGTATGGTATAATCCAAGAGTCTGCAAAACTTTTCTATAGAAGGCCTGATACAAATATTCAATGCTTTGCAGGGTCATACTATGTCTGTTACTACTCAACTCTGTCTTGATAGTGTAGAAGCAGTCACAGACTTACTTAGATAAAGGAAGATGGCTGTGTCCCAATAAAACTTCATTGATGGGCACTGAAATTTGAATTTTATGTGTCATGAAATGCTTTTCATGTATAATGAAATGCTACTCTTCTTTTTTTTAATTCCCTTCTTTCTCCAAAATGTAAACGTATAAATCCCATTTTCCATTCTTAGCTCATGGGCTACATAGGTAACACACAGTGAGACTGATTTGGCCCATGGGCTATAGTTTGCTGACCTCTAGTATAGTTCCATGTGTATAGTTTTTATCCGTCTGCACCCACACGTATGCATATGTGTACCTCCATTCCCTAAATAAAAATTATCTGGAAGTATATATCACAACTTTTAATGGTCATTGGTCCTGGTAATTAGTGTGTGGCCTGAGCTTTGAAGCCAGACTGCCTGGTTTTATAAGCAGAGCTCTATCACTTAATTAGCTACAGGACTTTATGCAAAGTACTGAACCTCCTTGGTGCCTCAACTTATCTTTAAAAGTTGCTTCATTGGGCTGTTTTGAGGATTAAATGAATTAATGAACTAAAACATTTACAAATGTGCTCTGATAATAGGTACTATATACATTTTAGCTATACAAGAGAAGGTGATCAGAGACTCACATTTTGTAGCTTTAAAAAAAATTATTGACAGGGTGCCTGGCTGGCTCAGCCAGTGGAGCGTGTGACTCTTGGTCTCAGGGTTGAGTTTGAGCCCCATTTGGGTGTAGAGACTACTTAAAAAGTAAAATCTTAAAAAAAAACATATTATTATTGGGCTGTATTTCACATATCATACACTTTACCATTTGAAAGTACAATTTAATGGTTTTAGTATGTTAATGATGTTGTGAAGCCATCCCCACTATCTAAATCCAGAACATTTCCATCACCTCAACAAAAAATCTGTATATCTCAGGGATATAAAATATATCCCCAACATATATTCTTTTTTCCCCTTATGCCCGGGCAACCACTAATCTGCTTTCTGCCTCCATGGATTTTTCTAGTTTGGACATTTCATATAAATGGAATCATATGGTATGTGGCCTTTTGTGTCTGCCTTCTTTCACTTAACCTGTGTTTTCTAGATTCATTTGTGTAGCACAAATCAGAAGTTCATTTCCTTTTTAGGAGTAGATGTTATTCCATTGTATAGATATAGCACATTTGGTTTATTCTTCGCTCGTTGGTTTGTTTCTACTTTTTGAATAATATGACTCATGCTGCTACGAACACTCACATACCAGTTTTTGTGTGAACGGATAGTCTCAGTTCTCTTAGGTATGTACCGAGGGGTGAAATTATGGGGTTGAGAGAACTTCACTTTTTATTTTACATACTTCTGTATTTCTTGGTTTCATCTTATTGTGATACAACATGTTATTTGGTATGTACATATAAATAAAAGGATATATCTCTATGCTCAGATGGATATATAACCATGCTCAGATTGTTTTATGATGATATTAAGTAAATTCTGTTCTAGTATTCACCTTCCAGTAGCCAGAGCCATACAATTCATTTCACTGAAGTGGTGTCATTCGCATTTCCTGTTATTGCCAATAATCGACTTAATGTAAAATATAAAATGTAAGACATTCCAGCCAATTTGAATTAATTTTTCAAGTAAGGTTTTGCTCATGAGGACTTTTTACTGAAATACAAAGTTGACTTTATACGTTCCACTTCATCCACTAGATTTAAATTTACCAAAAGGAGCAAGTGTCATGTTTGTGGTATGACTTCTTCTCTATAAACACAAGCTGCTCATGGCTTGAGATTGTTTTCATCTGCAGATCCACAGATTTATTTTTCTTAGGATCCCTCATGTTATTTTAGCTACAATTTTGTTACAAATTTATTTTTTTACTTTGAGGAATGCCATAATAACTCAATATAAAATATACATAAACAGCGTTTTGCTAAAATACATTTAAGTAGCCTAACAAAATAAAACAACAATTCTGTGGTGTGACACAGATTTGGGAAATCTGGCTCTAAAAGGGAATTAATATGTGTTGATGTGTCTTCTGGCTTCTTAAAAAATGTGTCATGTAAAGCATTAGCCATACATTTGCGCAAGTAATAGATGTGATGAGGAGATCATGATACGATTCTGCCCCAAACTATGATTATAGCCAGATATTTAACAGTGTCTGGTTTATCTCTCACTAATGAGCATATCTTCAGATATCAAGTGAAATCAAGATTATGTATTATAGGATGGGACATTGGCTCTTGCAAGACAGAAAAACAAACTACAAAGGCTACTAATTCTAAAAACAAGTTTCTGGTTACAGGCTGTGATATTTTCCATAAGCACAAGAAGCTATATTTCTAGTATTCTCTCAGATGTTAGAGAAACTGAATTATTTCTGAAAATACTTTAATAATAATGGCTTTGATAAACCTGTAAGGAAAGTGACTCTGTCAAGGACTCTGGAAAAAATTCTTTGAGAACTTAAATTTTGATAACAGATAGGGAGCAATGGGTACCAATGGGAAAGTTAGGAATATACAAATGTCCTTTTTATCTATTTTTTTTCTTTCCATGGACACTTGGTGTCTGATAATATTATAAAAGAATCAGCATATTCTTTTATTTTTTTCATTGTATAAGTTCTGTGTACTACAGTGTTTTAAAAATTAGGTTTTATTTGAATCTTCTAATCTGAATATTTTGTGAAAGGACCTCATTCACAAATGGCAAAAATTATATCTTAAAGCAATTTAAGTTATTACTGCTCAAGATTGTTATACAGTGATCCCTTTGAAATAGACTAGTCAAATGACTGGTTGTTAAGACAATGATGGTCAGTCTTGTTCAATACTGTGTGGATGCTTTACATTGAAATCCATTAGTAGAAGCCTACATATCTTTGTTTTATCAAATACAGGAAATAAAAGGCAAGATGAAAAGTAGCTAGAGAACTAGAGCAGGAAATGGAGAGGCAGTTTATCTCCATGAAAGAGAGATGGACATCAAGTTACCACTTGCTTTGCTGTTCAACCTGTAAGTTTGCCACCTCTCTAGATCGCATCTCAAGACCTGTGCTTTCTTGTAAGTGGTCTGGTGCTGAGAAGCCTGGGCAAATAAGATTGTGATTGCATGAAAGTCCTCAAAATAACCATGCTAAACTATTTTAACATCCCCTTGTAAAATGTTGCCAAATTTTGAATTTCACTGGGGATATCAAAGGTTAACATCATGGAGCTTTATATCCATTGCCCTTCTGGAAATTATTTATCTAAAAATAGACAATTTAAAAAAAAGACTATAGGAAACCAGTAGTTACCAACTCTGTGCATTTGGATATTTACTTGATATCATAATGCTCCAATTCCAGGCTTTACAATAAGACAGAAATGTGGTAAGCTTGGGCAGAAATCAACAGGAAGCTTCAGTAATAATTGACAGGATAGTATGATTTATATAAAATATTAAATCACTAAAGTAATTTTTATTCTAGAGAAGAGGAGGCATCAAAGTAACATATACATATATGGTGGTGCTCAACTAAAAACAATTTCCTTCTTTTCCTCTTGATGTCTTCTCATGGAGGATATATATGCTAAATTATGAAAGCTATGGGGTTAGTGATTCATTGCAGCCTTTCCTGACATTATTAGTAATTTTTATAAGTGATGAAGAAGTTAGGAAATTTGCTTTAATGGTGTTTTATTTTTTAAATATTTTTTTAATGTTTTATTTATTTTTGACAGAGAGAGAGAGAGAGAGAGAGAGAGAGAGAGAGAGAGACAGAGCATGAGTGGGGGAGGGGCAGAGAGAGAGGGAGACACAGAATCCGAAACAGGCTCCAGGCTCTGAGCTGTCAGCACAGAGACCAACGCAGGGCTTGAACTCACAGACCGCGAGATCATGACTTGAGCTGAAGTCAGACGCTCAACCAACTGAGCCACCCAGGCACCCCAACTTTAATGGTGTTTTTTTTAATATTTTTTAAATTTTTTTTCAACGTTTATTTATTTTTGGGACAGAGAGAGACAGAGCATGAACGGGGGAGGG
>NW_024412403.1:40226766-40250540 GCF_014898765.1 Herpailurus yagouaroundi | reverse complement strand
GAACTCATGGACCGCGAGATCGTGACCTGGCTGAAGTCGGACGCCTATTCTATTTTAAAACACCATTGGGACGCCTGGGTGGTGCAGTCGGTTAAGCGTCCGACTTCAGCCAGGTCACGATCTCGCGGTCCATGAGTTCGAGCCCCGCGTCAGGCTCTGGGCTGATGGCTCAGAGCCTGGAGCCTGTTTCCGATTCTGTGTCTCCCTCTCTCTCTGTCCCTCCCCCGTTCATGCTCTGTCTCTCTCTGTCCCAAAAATAAATAAACGTTGAAAAAAAATTAAAAAAAAATAAAATAGAATAGGCACAGAACCTTACTTCTAATCATATGATTTCAGCAGGTAGACACATTAAATGGAATATTATATAGAAGCCAGCCCATAGGATTATGTGATTTGTCATTGGCAATTGTGCTATTCAATAAAGATTTATAGATTTCTGGATACTTATCTTGAAGGCATTATCTCAATTAGGATAGTTAAGATGTCACAAAGCAATAGTTGCAGATTAAAAAAAATATGTGGGGATTTTTTTGAACTAATACTTTTCTCTGGACTTTTAAAAGTTTATTATGATTTGGTAATGATAAAGACTCTAGTACTTAACAACCAACTGCTTAACGCTTTCTGCAAACTTTTTTCTTTGGCATAAGTCATAATCCTATTTTCCACTGAGAGAAAAAAAAAAACATCAAAGGTATGTTAAAATATTTACGCACTCTTGAATGGTGTTAGTTGTATAGGGCACATGTCCAGAATGACAATTTCGTGACCAGAAGGGTAATGGAAACCATCTTTGAGATGCATGCAAAATGCCAGGAGATCCTAGCCAGAGAGTGAGATCTGCATGAAAAGTAACTGGATGGTGAATCAGAGGGAGAAATGCATTCCAGAACACTGCTGTCAGTTTCAAGTATGCATGGCTGGATTCTGTAGAGCCTTAATGAATTTCCCCTGCTCTCCCAGAGCCATGTAGATCTTGCCCATGCTGTCTTCTGGGCCTTCATCCATAGAATGGTTCCATAATGTCACAATGCCCGAAGCATGGGGATTTTGTCTCATGGATCTTCCTCCTACTTTATAGAACAAGTGCAGGAGCCTTCTGAGAAGATTCCAAATGTTTCAGGATCATTTACATAATAATACAAATAATGGTGTGTGTGTGTGTGTGTGTGTGTGTGTGTGTGTGTGTGTGAGAGAGAGAGAGAGAGAGAGAAAGAGAAAGAGTCAAGGGTAGATGAGAGATATTGATCTTATTAATAATTTACTTGCACCCCTAATCACTTAGGGGATCATAACAATAATGGTCAGTACAGAGAACGAGAACTTTAATCTTCACAGACATGTAGAGATGTGTATGAGAAAAGCAGAGGACCAAAAAAGAAATTCCAAGACACATGTCACCACTTAGCTGTATTATGTTGAACAAATTTCATAACCTGTATGTTCCTCCTCTCCCTTAGATTGAAAATGGAGATAATACTTCCTACTGTGCTGTCCCTGGGAGATTCCAATGAACTATTTCACATGGTTGTGTTTTCTAGTTGGTACACTTGAGGGAGAACTAAAGCTCTCATTATTCTTATTAAATACATACATGCGTGTAAAACAGAAAAAGAAAATCACACTGGAGATGTGAGACATCATGAATAATTGAGATGCAAGCCTTGAATGCCTCTGTCACTTCCTGACTTTATCTACCTTAATTTGTTTCTGTTCTTGAAGAATAGCTGTGGTATTTGCTGGAGCTAAATTTCCTAATACTGTTGTTCGCTGCTATTTGCCATATGATGAAAACTGGGTGCTTTTGTATTGGTTGGGCAGATAATTGGAGAGATGTGATAAAGAATCAAGAAGAGGGGCACCTGGGTGGCTCAGTCGGTTAAGTGTCCGACTTCAGCTCAGGTCCTGATCTCACGGTTTGTGAGTTCGAGCCCCGCAGCAGGCTCTGTGCTGATGGCTCAGAGCCTGGAGCCTGCTTCGGAATCTGTGTCTCCTTCTCTCTCTGGCCCTCCCCCAACTTGTGCTCTGTCTCTCTCTGTCTCTCAAAAATAAATAAATGTAAAAAATAAAAATAAATTAAAAAAAAGAATCAAGAAGAAAGAATTTGAAAGAGTATCAGGATGTGCATCTCCAAGACAGTTTTAAACATAGTTTTTTTTTTTTTTTCTTTTTTCTGTTTAAAACACTCTGCCATGTAGGATGAGAGGACACCAAAAAATAGATCCTATCCCTTTGGGTTTAAGTACTGTTGAGATATTTATCCTCATCACTCATACAGATGAAAAGGAAATTTTATGTGTAGAATGAGACAGACCAAGTATAATTAGACTCACCAAAACTCCATTAATACATGCTAATCTTTAAAAGCTGTGTGCTAAAAATTGATTCATTTTCCATTCCAGTATTAATTTTGTCAGCAAGTTTCTATGTATTGCTGTATAAATGGGTAGCATCTCTTGCTTTCTGAAATATTTTCCTAAAAACTGAAAGCAAAATTAGGCAATGACATCATTTTTTGACTGTTGTCTTAAAGGAGCCTTCATCAACTAGCTATAATTAGGAGTTGGATACTTTTTCAATCTACACCATATCTTCCCTTGGGAAACTTAGGTGCTCATCTGACAGGGGAGCTATAGAGGTTGAAAAAACTCCCAGGATAATCTAGTGTCACTCTGAATGGAGAAGATGGAGAATCACTCAAAGCATTAAAAGTTCTGTTTCAGGGTCAGTGTATTTGTATTGTGAGTTATCTTTTCACTAATGCTTTACTGTTTCTCATACCACATATAGGGGTACACATAAAAGAAACAGCTCGAATGAAGAAATCTGTTTCAGAACTTGTTCTCAGAGTTTCACATCAGTTTTCAAATAGGCTGCAAAGACTGTATACAAAAATTCTATATGGCCTATGGAATTTACAGATTCTTTTTATTCCCTTCCAGGCTGTCTAAATCTTTTCTTATTGTTCTATTTATCAACAGTATAAGGTTTCACAAACATTTGTCTGTAGCCAACATGTTGTGAATTCCTTGGCAAAGTTATGACCAAGGAAAGTCTTAGGAGAGACTGCACTTAAGAGGCAAAATGTGCTGTTTAGAAATAGCCTGATATATTACGTTATTTACCTTCATAATTTTTGTCAAGTATAAAGCATGTGTTACAATGCTTATTTTTATGTTTGCTTTGCATGAGCAATATCAGGCAGTGTTTATTATCTTCATAATCTTTGAAGGCATATTTATGTTTGCTTGGATTGGACAGTCTTTTCTGGAAAATGTCAGAACAAGCTTGTGTTTATATCACATATAAGTGAGATGAGAAATTATTGATGTCAGTGTAGAATTGATTGATATGCAACATATCTTATTCTTACCAAATATTTTCCAATATGTTTTGCTTCAGTGGAGAGATTGATTATGTAAATCAAATGGGCATAAAAATACATTGGTATTTCTGTAGTTCTCAAGTAATTTTTTAATTTTTGCAGTCTTTAAATAACTCCTAATCCTAGGTACAGGGTTTTCTGTGTTGGTGTTGTGTCCCTAATTATGTTTTTGTTTTTTTTTTTTTTTTTTTAGAGTTTAAAAATTTTTTTTCAACGTTTTTATTTATTTTTGGGACAGAGAGAGACAGAGCATGAACGGGGGAGGGGCAGAGAGAGAGGGAGACACAGAATCAGAAACAGGCTCCAGGCTCCGAGCCATCAGCCCAGAGCCTGACGCGGGGCTCGAACTCCCGGACCGCGAGATCGTGACCTGGCTGAAGTCGGACGCTTAACCGACTGCGCCACCCAGGCGCCCCCCTAATTATGTTTTTATGGGTAAGCAATGGATCCAGATTAGCTCTTCCTCTGGTTGGATTATCTATTTTCTGGATCATAAAGCTGTCACTGCATAACCTAGAAACCTCTTTAAAGATGCATGTTTGGCTGCATTTGTTATCCAACAGATGTCTGGATAGTTAGAATCTCTAGAGTATTATAACTTGTGGTTTCAGTTACAATAAGTGATCCAAGCATTTTTTGGTCTTGCTCCTCTCTAGTTCTGAGAGAAAATCTGTAGAAGAAATTACAAAGGGTATTCCATTTCACTATTCCCCACTCTGCTTTTACTTTATTCTTTGTCTCTTGTCTTCAAAATTTGTGTGTGTGTGTGTGTGTTTTAATATCTGCTTTTGGAATTGGTGAGCTGTGTCTATTACATATTGCATCTCCTAGTTGGTTTCTCGCCTAAGTTTCTCTCACCTGGTTTCTCTCACCTAAGAGGTTACCAAATTCATAATTCAAATTTGGCACATAGTAAATTGCCACCGTGATGGAAAACTACCTAACTCTGTAATTTATATTTTATATTTGTCCACAAGGTCAATTTTAAAATGACTGGTTCAGACACGAAAGACCATATCCTGATGGTTTCAGTACTTGCCAAGTTTCCTTCCAGCTGGACATTTTAACCAACACAAGTCTGAGGAAGTGGATGTCACTAAAGGCAAAGGCTGGAGATTCTGTGCACAGAAGAGTTGCTGGTTTTTGGAGGGAGGGAGGTTCTGAGAGGGCAGCCAGGCTAGCGGGGCTTGCAGTCTGGGTCTGGGAAAACAGGGTGGTGGGAAACACCTGGGCACTGAACTGCTTGTCAACCTGCAATGATTGCCTCCGGTGTGCAGGTGCTGTGTTTCTTACAAAAACGCAGTAAATTATGGTCTGCGAGGTTCCATGGGTTTTATGTTTCTACTCCTCTTTTGAATCTGAACTTAAAGATATTTTGGCAAGTTTAGACAGTTTTCACCTCATTGTTTCTGACAGTACTACTACATGGAAATTTTTAAGTCAGTTCTAAATGTGTCTTGAGAAAACATCTTTATGCACAGAAAAACATCCCTCTGCTAATAAATTATTTCACTACCATAGTTAAGTATCTTTTACCATTGTTTTCATGTGCAAGGGTTGTAATAATAAGAAGATAATTGTAATTCACATGTCATAATAAATTTAATCTTTGGTCTGGTTCAAGAATACATTTTGCTTGTGATGACTTTAAAAAGAATTATTGTCCAACATTGAAGTACTAACTATGAAGATATTTAGTGCTCATCAAACTGGCAAAAATATTTGTAAAATATGAGAAAAATAATTCTTATATACATACAATACAAAAAGCATTTAGAAATAAATACACTGCTTTCTTAAATGCATAGAAAGTTGGCCAAAGGCAAAACACAGAGAAAAGAATGCTATATTTGCATAATGTTTACCTTCACTAATATGAAAAGAAATGCAAATTAAATAGATACTTTTAATCTGTAATAATGATAATTAGTAGTAAAAAATAATGTGAATATTGGTACAAACTTGCTGAAATATTTGGCACCCACAATGAAATATGTAAGTGTATATATATGCTTAGGTTCAACAAATTATCTAAACATATTTTTAGGAATTTATCTTATCTACCAAATGATCACATAAGTAACAAGTATATTTGTACACATGTCTGTGTATCCAAATGTTGTACATCTATAGAGAATCGGGTAATTTATATTACAGGGTAGAATGAATATTATAAATCCCTCCAGAGGGGTTAATCTACATATACTGACATGGAATGGTTTTCCAAGATAATATTGCTAGTGAAATAAGCATGTTTTAGCACAGTATAAATAGTGATGTGAGTATGTATATACATCCAAAGTGTACTTGGTGAATTTTTTTGGTTACAAAAGATACTATGTAGAACTTCCACTTTCTAAATATTCTGCAACTTAGCATTAAACAAGAAATCTGTGATGTTTTGAAATTTGAAAAGAGGAGGTTTTTGAAAAGAAAGAAGGGAGGTTTTTATGTGGTTAAACATGATCTAAATATTTACCTGAAATGAAATTACAGTTCCTGAGTTGGATGGCTCCAACTCTTATTTTTCCCCCGCACTTTGTGTTTCCTCTACTTTGTGTTTCCCGTACTTAGTGTTGAGGTGCTATCTCCACGTAGATCTTACTTAGAAATTCTTAACTAGCATTTAAAATGATTGCCCTGGGGCTCAGACAAACAAATGCAGTTGTATGATCATTACCAGTGATAATGTTATAAAGTAGGAGAAGATAGTAGGACTGTCTCTCGCATCGGTTTGTGATCATTTGTCACTGTGTCAGTGTTACCTGTCAAGTTGTTGGTAAAGGTTGGATATTTTGATACAGTATCCAACACAAGATATATTTGTATTTATAATAAATATGACTTATCTCTATTAAAGCAGGGATAAAGCAGGGGATTCATTTTTTTTTTTTTAATGTAGGAATAAGCTACCAGCTTCTTTTAGTCTAATGGCAAGAATTTTGATCCAAAAGAGTATCTAGACTCTTAGTACCTGTGAAATGAAAAGTTTATTTTTATGCATCTAAGCATTTCTTGACTTTCAGGTCATAAAACATTCTACCCACACTTCCAGGTTTTACATTCCTATTTTTCATCTTCTCTTTTTATCACGATCATGTTCCCCAGTATATGGTTACCACATTACATCTTATCTATAGCAATAAAATTAGTTGGAAGCATGTTCAACTTCCTTAAGAGCTATAGTAAATGGTGTTGGCAAGTGATTGTGCTTTCTTAGAAGTAGGACATGCTTTCATAGTGGATGTGACTCTGACAATCAAACATTCCCTAAAACTCAGGTGTGCTGGAGTGTAGCTTTTCAGTAACTTAATTGATTATTCATTTCTACACAATAGCAGAAAACCTAACCTAATTAATTCTGAGTATTCTTAGTCTAATGATATCTCTGCTGCTCTCAGTTTATTGCATTGTCCAATTTAGAGTTGACACCTCCTCTCAGATTCTTTCCTCACCCTCTCCCTGAGTTTGCCTCTGTATTCCTAGAATCAGTTGTTTCACAAAAACTGTCAATTAAGAGGTTGCTGATTGCTGCTTGGTTTTGTCATTTCCTTCCTATCCTGGCCTGTGTTTCCAAACATATTCCCTCCCCCTACTCTGTTTCTCAGGGCATTCTCTGTACAGTCACCCCCCCCACCCCCCGCCCAACTAAGTAATGACCTATTTAAGTCCAGTTCATCTCCTAGTCATTGTGATTCTTCCAAGATTCTCAGTTGGGGTTTCTTGGGCCATGTCTTCTGCTGCGGGGTACCCATATCATAGCTATTGGATATACTGGGGACACATGGAAACTTTAGGATCTTTTCATAAGACACCCAGGAGTTGAGGGAAACTAGAGAGGGGGAAGTCTCCAGGCTTTCGCCCTTAGACACACCTTGTTGCTATCTATACTTCCGTATTCCTGGAGTCTGTTGTAAGACGTGAGCCTCTGAAGCTGTTGCCTCCCAAAAACCTCAGCTAGAAAGTGAGAAAATGAGTTATGATGCCTTGTTATATAATCAAATACTTCAGATTTTAAAGGGAGATTCTATTACAATCTTTCTTCCTTGACCAAGACTTCTCTCCTGCTTCTAATTATTCTACACTTCTTTTCTGTGTTCATATTTCCTTTGCTGTCTTAAGTCTGGATTCTTTTTCCTTTTTTCCTTTTGTTTTGGTGGTCAGGTGTTAGTGGTGTTGGAACTGAATTGAGGAGTTGGGTCTGTGGGCTTGCATTTCCATTCAGGCTTTTTTCCTAACTGAATCCCAGATTCTCAAACTCTGAAACCAACAATCGAATGTATTTGTTCTCTGTTCCCATTTCTGAAAACCACCGAATGACCACCCTGTGTTTTCAGTGTTCACACTGGGGAAGGTTTCTTTTAGTTATGGGGGGGAGGAGTGGGAGGAGGTTATATATCAAAAAAATCATATCAGTTAATGTGGAATATGCTGTTACACAATTGAAGTAGTCTTTATCTGAAGTGTATAGTAAACTGTGTAATCAGTTACTGCATCTTAGGAAAAACATTGAAGATTTATAGTTTAAAAAGATTACTAACAGAGCTATATTGTTAACTGATATTGATTCTATTAAATCAGAGTATTTTTAAACAGTGCAAAAAGAAGTATAAAACTTTATTATTTTTTCCTCATATTGCTTTAAAGAAAGGATTTTGACTTGCAGAGTTGTGGTATAGGCTAGTGACATAGTCTATGACAAATATAATCCATATGGGGGGAGAACATATACATTGTGACTAAGAAAGACCTTAGACTCTTGACATCAGACCACCTTGTTTTAAATCCTAGCTCTACCATTTAATAGTTTCATAATTTCTCCTACTCTCAATTTTCTCATTCATTAAATAAATATTGTAGCATAGTTGAGAGCATTAAATGAGATATTTCATGTAAAGTACTTCACACAGTGCCTGTCATATTCAGCCCGAAGAAGATGTTCACTGACATTTTTATTATGTTTATTTTCCCTCCTACTAAAAATGTCACAGACTAAACAATAAAATTAAAACTGAGTTACTGGTATCAAGAAGAAAAACATGGGTGATTTCAGGCAGCCAGTGGGGAGATTTCAGGATATGTTATGAACCAATATCCCATAGATTTGAGTTAGGAAAGTGAGAGGCAAAACAAGCCTGAATAGAATCAAAATTACAGCAGAGTAGATTTCGTGTTCTGGTAAGAAGTTGGGGAAACCCCAAATGTATGTAGATCACATAAGGGTTCTGGAGACCATGTAAAGATAATAGGTTAATAATTTTGTCCCCTTTAACTCTTGTTGAGAAAACTAAATGTACTAGCTGACTCTTAAATATCCTGATCTATCTTCATCAATTGTCTAAGAAGAAAAATCATAGCACCACTTCTCTGTCTGTTGCAACTTATTAGTAATAGGGTCTTTTGTTTGTGGTTGTTCACTTTCTTGTGTTTTACTTATGCTTATTGTTGAATGTTATGGATATTTTCAAAATACCTGGTAATTAAAACAAAGGTCTGATTTAATGTACCATCACCAAGAAGAGGCTAAACCATAGGGACCACATCAGATATTTAATAAATTTTAGGTCACAGATGAATTGACTTTTTTAAGGTTTGCATTAGAGTAATACAAAGACTTGGAAACAAAAGAATTGAAGAGATGAAGTTTTAATATGAGAAAATATCCTCTGTTATTCTGGTTGGAAAATGCAGAGCTATGTTAAGTAATGCAATACTTGTCCACAGAAAAAGACAAACATGATTTTGAAGGACTCATGTGTCTTTGCAAAGCAAACTAGGGATTGCCTTTGTTTAAGACAAAAAAAGACACTGAAACCGCTTGATGATTCCAACACTATTCATGACTTGCCGTGCTGACATTCTATAGATTGATGGAGTCTTCAAGTGTGGAAATACTGAGTCATACAGAAGATGAGACGTTTCAATAATGAAAAAAATATTTATGCAGTCAGCAGATTGTCAGTTAAGGTGGTTTAGATTATAAGAGTCGCCAAACAGAGACTGTGTCAGGTTGCAAATTATTCCGACCACAAGATCATTTGAAAACAAGTAAAGCAAATTTACAGTGAATTGGTATACTCCAAAGTCCTTTTCTTTCTTCCCCCCTTTTTCTCCCGTCTTCTCTTTCTCCTCTTTTTTTTTTTTGAAAGGAAAACTATTGACTCTCTATCTAAACATAATACTAGTCACATGAGAAAAAAAAAAAATTAAGATGGAACTAACCTTTTTTCAGCCAGTGTTGCTTTTTCCCCAGTATGCAAGTGCTGTAGAATTTAGATAGTGACTTGTGGTTCTGTGAGGTGCTTCTTTGACTTTTTCTGTTTGTTCTCCCTTTATGTAATATTTTTTGTAGATTGTCTTAATGTCTGCCATCATTGACTGTTCTGTAATGGCACTCATTGTTTTGTGAAATTCTTTGACAAATTGGAGGGACAAGAAATGAAATCACTGCAGCTGTTTTAGTAACAATCACAATTTAGAACCATACTGGCTCATTTAACCATTCAATGTATGACAACCAGCCCAGACTTAACACAATTTTAGATCAAGGATCAAGAAAAAATCCTGTGATCTGAGCACTCTCCCAGCGGCAGTGCTGTTACATTTCCACCCACTTAGTCCATAGCCTTCCTTTAAGTTTTAGTATTTGGTTTTAAACAACTTAAGAGCAATCAGTTCCCTGTCTTATTCTTCCAAATGATTATGCCAAAAATAAAGGAAACTGAGGTAAGTGACTTCAAATGGGTATAAGCTGAAGGTGCTATGCTGATTGCCCATATCAGAAATTAGTCAACTGACTCCATTAGAACAAAATCAGTCACGTTTTCTGTTTCTTGTTTGATAGACTTCTTCCTACTCATTTTAGTTTTCAGTTGGAAGCTATACATGTTCGCTTATTTTCCTTTTGTTATTACTTTTAGAAACTTATCTGTAAATCATATTTTCTTGCTATGAAGTATAGATTTTTATAAGCCATGTTAAATATTTTCTGGAGAAAAAAATAAGTAAACTTATAAAACAATATAGGTGTGTGCTATTAGCTGGGAACCAACTATGTGTATTTTACTGGCAATATTAGATCCAGCTTTTTTTTTTTTTTAATTTTTTTTCAACGTTTTTTAATTTATTTTTGGGACAGAGAGAGAGACAGAGCATGAACGGGGGAGGGGCAGAGAGAGAGGGAGACACAGAATCGGAAACAGGCTCCAGGCTCTGAGCCATCAGCCCAGAGCCTGACGCGGGGCTCGAACTCCCGGACCGCGAGATCGTGACCTGGCTGAAGTCGGACGCTTAACCGACTGCGCCACCCAGGCGCCCCTAGATCCAGCTTTTAACCATGTCTAATTGCTCACCATATTTTGTAGCAATACAAAATATGTGGAGTACATTTCAAAATAGCACCAGAATTTACTATTTTAGTTCAAAAGTATCATTATTATTCCTGAAAAGTATTAACTGAGATGCTACCTAAATTCCCCCAAAGATTAGTTACATTGTTTTTTCCAAATTTCAGCTCCTTTTGACATTAGAAGTAAAAAGGTTTCATTTACATTATTTTATCTTATTGATTATTCATTTATACTCCAAGAAAATGAAAACCACAGTAAAGAATTTATACTGCACAAATAGCACTGCTCTGGTCTAGCAGATTAGGCCCAGTTTTGAGTGATTCCTGTTCTAATTCTTTTCGTTTTTCTCACTGTCACCTTTTCTAGGTCTACAGCATCAAGACAAGAGCAAGGAATCACCCTGGTACTGAAACACAGTATTAGCAAGTCAGGTTGAAGTGTGAATCCATGGGCCCACTGGGAAAGAGGCTGCCAGGATTTCCCATTCTGCAGTGGGACACAATAGACATGGAAGAAGAAGAGGAAATGTCAGCCAGCCAACTTTGGTTTGGAGCCTTTTCTTGAGAAAGCAGAGTGGGTCCTAGACATTGAAGAAAAGCATTTTTATTTGTTTTTTTTTTTTTTTTCCCAAATTTTGCCTTTTTAAAATTTGAAAAATTTTTTTTTTTTTTTTGTCTCGCTTTTATCAATACATGATTTAATTTTTGTTTCATTCTGATTTTTTTTCTCTTTCCTTTTTGAACCAACCATCTTGTCAGGAAAAGATGAACCAGACATGAAAATGCTCATCCTTTCAGGAATACAATTTTGTAGCTCTATGTGTATCTATTTTTGTAGAATACAGAAAGTTTGATTTAGCATTGATGGGCTATTTTTGAGGGATGTATTTTTTTTAATATTGTAAAAATTGGTAAGTTCTGTTTAAAGAACTTGCTCTCAGAGAAGCACTGGCAAAAATGTTAAAAATGCTTGTCTTTAAAATGTCTGTGATATGCTCTGTGCTTTCTAGGTTACCTCAAGTGTTTGATAGTTCCTCCTTTTTACAAAAGTAGCAGCATAGCCAAGCCAAGATAGTATTGTTTTACATTAAATCTCAGCGAAGATTTAATTCCATGTTAGCTCACTTAGCTTTGAGTTATGTGTATAGATTGAAAAGGAAGTTTTTTAATGACCATACTAAAGAAAGGATATTTCATTACTTCGATTTGTCCCAAAGAGTACTTGGAGTTTGACTAAGAAGAAAGTTTGCATCAACTTTCAGTCAGAGGGAGAGACTGCCTGGAGTATATGTCTTTCTAGCCCATCCAACTTTGATAAATGGAACCGGTTTGTATCCAACCACTGGAAAAAAAAAAATACATTAACCCATGCTACCTTTGATTGCCAGTGACTTAGTTTCCTTGTTTCTAACTATTCAATCATGGCAATTTTTAAGGTCATATTTTAAGTGGATGTTTTTGTTTGTTTGTTTTCGTTTTTATTTTCTGAGATATTTTGAATGGAAAATATTTGGGAGGGTACTAGACACAGCACAAGCCTTTAATTCAGTGGCTATTTCTGACATTACTCATCATTATATATTGAAAAATAATATATTGTATATGTGATTTTAAACATAGGTTTTTTTCAAGTCTTTTTTTGGTTGTTTAAATCTGGTCTTAGTTGATTGAACTCTTTTTAAGAAAATGATTTAGGGTAAAATGAAATTTAAATTAGAACATGCGACAATTACTTAAATTGGGGTAATAAATAGGCCATTTATTATTTGAAATTTATTCATGAAAACTCAGGATTCAACTTGACGTGGCCCTCAGGACCCAAATAAGGTGAAGTTGGAATTATCATTAAGACCCTATTGGGAAAAGATTAGGGTTATAAAAGTAGCAGTTAGTAATTTTAAGGATTTTTGATTCAAGTCCATTCTCTCAAAGCTGCTTCCAGAGATGGGTCACATTAAAGAGTTAGGGCTATATAGAAGTTTTAGTTTGGTAAAAGTTTCTCAAATGTCCCCCATCCTTGTCTTCACCAATATGAAATACAGTGTTTAGTGAAATACCACTTTCCATTTTCAATTGTGTATATCTTGTGTGTAAAGATTTTAGCTATAAGAACAACACAACCTTTGCTCAGCTAGGCAGGGTTCTTACAGATAATTTAAAGTAGTTCCCTTATCTCTGTTTTTTACATTGGTTGTCTTTCCTGGTGCCTCCTGTGAGTTATAAATCTATACACTCTCTTGTATTCTTATCACTCCATAAATTGCTTCTTCTTACCTAGACTCACCTTAACACAATATGCATATTTTTACCTAGTGTGAGGTTGAAACTTAAGGAATTTTCCACTTACTAATGACACGAACTTTGAGTTCTAGGGAGTGGCTTGGTTAAATTATCTATATTTTGATCTATAATTTTATTTGTTATGGTTGTATGTACTTTGTCCAATCTGTGGAGCATGAAGTTGATTGAATCTATAAAATTGGTTTCCTCTTGTGTCCTCCTGAGTTTTCAAAGACAAGTATTCAGCAGTTCCCATGGGATGACTCATTGGGGATTATTTAGTTCCTTCCTCTTCCTTTGGAACCTATTAACTTCCTTTGCAGTTTCTCTTAGAACAGTGTTGTACTCCAGCTCATTCAGATCATGCAATTGGATTTTCCCAATTAAGGGAGAAGAAAAGTATTAACTCTCTGCTCCGTTCCTTCTTCTCCATTGAATTGAATTCAAAAGGAGAGCAGACAATTGGATAGCTTCACCCTGAATTTGGACTGTGTTCTGTGCCACTGTAGGATGGTACATTGTGCACAGTAGAATGTAGGATGAAACATTCCTTGGCTCTGGGGCCCAAGAAAAGTTGGGGACCTGAATTCTGCTGTATCTAGGAAAGATTTGCAAGTGAGGTCTCTTGTTGAGAAAAGACATCATTGACATATTGCAAGGATTAGATCCTTGCAAGATAAGGAATAGATCAAAGTCTAAATAAAAAGAGAGTGCATGTCTCTATAATTGCCTGGCATCCCCTTGTTATGATCATTTTACCTTTACCACCAGAAGTTATAAAAGAGAATGGGGTGTAATTTAGCATGATATTCTGACCTTAAGTTTAAAATGCTATCACTGTCTGGTTCTCCTTTCCTCACATCAAAACGATGCTGTTGAACTTATAGGCTTCTAACCTGCTTTAAAGAGGCTACCAGCTTCCTCCCTAAATCATTTGAAACCACTCCACCTTTGACTATTTTAAAAATTAGACTTTATTCAAGGTTTTGGAAGATGTGAGCTAAACCATATAAAATCATCTCATTTATTTGACATCTAATCCAGGCTTTGGCCACTACACTATCATAAGTTAATGAACAACTCATGAGTTGGATCTCAACAGGCTACTTTGTCCCTCATCGTTTATTTGAAAGAGCCTCTAAATATTTTAAAAATCAATGTTTCTTAAGAAGGTTAATCATCCCCTTCCTAACTTTCATCTGTAATTTTTCTTCTTTCTCTTTCTCCTTAAAATTATTTGCATTGTCATTTAAGCAAAAATGCCCAGGGTTGCTCCAAATGTTGCAAATAAGAACCAGTGGTTTGCAAATAATTGAGGAATTAGTTCTTTGAACTTTATAACAAACCTAAAAAAAACAAACAAACAAAAAAAACCAAAACAAATTCTAGGCACTGGTGTAAAACATGCCCTTGAGGAGCTCATTATTCATTTTGCAAACCATATTTCCTATTCCTGTTCTAAGACTTGCAGAATAGGACTGGATCTATCTAGTTTTTGCATTTGTTCTTTGGTTTAGTTGCAGTCAGAAACTATATTTTAAGAAACTAAATTCTATTTCTTACTGGGTGTCCCTCCCTTTGTTACACTGTATTTGCCAAATTAAGTCAATGAGGCATTAGGTGGTGGTAAAGGAAAGTATACATGCTGGAGTTTTGACTGGGGGATGAATAGAGAAGTAGAATGAATTAATGGAAAAGATCATTGGTTTGTATATTAGGTATTCTCTGAATTCTGTCTTGGCCACAGTTAGATATGTGTGATTTGGGGTTTATCTTATGAAGAAAGTGAGATAATAATACCTAACTGGCAGGCTGTGAAGTGTGGAAATCATATCTATATGATATATATATATATATATATATATATATATATATATATATGATCAATCATATCTGTCTCATTATAGCTATTTAATAAATGACAGACACCACAAATATCTATCAATTTTGTAAGTAGGTCATAAAACTGAGCTCCCAAATGTCCCTTCTCTATACTTTCCATATCTATTTCTGCAGCAATCCAATAGATATATGACTACTTTTTCATGACAAATTGTTGCAAGAGAATCTTTGCCCACTACTATTTGTTGAAGATAAAATGTAAATTTCTTAATTATTTCTGTTACTTTAGTGTGTCATTTATGAAAGAAAATAACCTTTTAGTGGTATGTAGCCCCAACTGTGAGTTTGGGCTTACATATTCCAAAGTTTTATTCATCCACGATCCCAAATCAAGGCAACATCTTTATTAAATCACCAAAGTTTATATTTTTCAATTATATTTTGGGCTTCCTTAGCACCTGGAATAAAAACATCTCTTTTGAAGTTATCCATTTTTTTTTCTTTTACTTGCCTTGGAGGAAAAATTGCAGAATATGGTGGAAAAAGATCGTTTGCATGAAAAGGGGGGGGGGAAGAAAACCCTTTACGATTTCAGCAGATTTACTCTGCTTGAGAAAAAAAGAAACAATTTTATTGGAAGCAGATGTTGACACTGTGTCAGTTATTGAAGATGGAAAGAGTTCGCTTGAGCCATTGCAGTTACAAAGGGGTATTGATGGCAGTTAGAATCCCTGTGATGGATCACCTTCACAGCAGACATAAGGACAGCAGAAAAGCAGAAACTGTATGAGACCACTGAAATCAGCCTGCTGATTTTAACGTACAGGATCCTAAGGATCCAGTTTCATTTTGTTTTGTTTTGTTTTTTCTTTCCTCCAGGATGAAAGACACATCTTTCAGAAAATTTAAGGCTTCTTTGAGAAATTTACTTTTATTCTCTAAAAACATGGCCTAAGAGCCCTTTAAATCTCTTATTTTTAAAGTACTAAAAGTATTATTAAAGTCATTTTAGAAAAATCAGGTTATAGTTTTAGTTCAGTGATGTATGTTGAAAATAAATACATAAACTACACAAAAATGGATGATTGAAGATTGGGGTATGGGTGGGCCCTTCCAGGAAACCTTGGTCTCAATAGCTTTAATTACCTTAGTAACTTGGTCATGGACATTGGTCACAGAACAGACTTTCAGGCTTTTCTCTTTTAGTGCTCTCTTGGAATTTACTCCTATATACTCTCCCAAAGTATAGAAATAGCCATTGTTATTAAAATATCTTGATTTTCTTATTTCCTTTATTGTCCATTATGCTTTTTTATTTGTTTGAAAAAATTTTATAGTTTCAAATAATTAAACTAATGTTCAGTCAAAATTGCAAATTAACTTGATCCGATAATATGTAAATGTCCTTTTTAAAGGTCCAAGGCATACTATTGAATTAAGTGTAATTATGTAAGTAAACAATGATACCTTCTAGAAAAGGGACAGTCACCATCAAGTAGCTTCCTTTTTAACAATTTTTGGACTACTAAATTTTGACTTAAGAATAACTCTTCTAGAATATAAGATTCTTTAGGGTTCTTTTTTTTTTTTTGGTGTATGCATAAGATGTGAACTTTTCTAATGATATCTCTTTATACTAGTAGAGATGTACATTTTTTTTTTCTATGCTGTGTCTAGGGCAAAAATGAATAATTATTTACACACATGATTTAATTTCTTAGGATATTTACAATCTTGGATATTATATATGATTTTAAAATACTATTCCATTCATTTTTCTGGATGTACAATATAGGGAAGAGTATTCATGTGAATTCTTTGTTCATTTTAAAGTGCATATATTGAAAGAGAAAACGTGGATTAATTTGTTTTTATCATATACATCTAGGTAAGGTGAAATACTTTTATAAAAAAATAGTGTAGAAGACTATATTTGTCACTTGGTTAGGTAAACTGAAAATAATAATAGAAATATTATCTTACAACATTGAAATACAATGAAATTCCAGACTTGAGAGTTTTATGACCAATTTTATGCTATCTTAATTTTACATTTCCAGAAAGACAAATTAACTAATCTTACCTAGTTGTCAGTCTTTAATTCATAAAACTTTTGGGTTTACAAGCACATTATGGAATCATAATTTTTGTTTGTTTTTCTTGGGATTGTGGAAAGAGACATTTTCATATTTCTATTCACTCTTCAAATGCAGGTCACATAACTATGTGTCAATGATATAAGATGATGGAGGACTTTGTAGTAAAAACTGTCACCTTCAATTTGTTCAATAAATAATTTAATGTGAATTTAGTGTTTATATTTTAATGTAGCATTTTCGTTTGGTCTGCCTTTCTTGAAAATGAACTCAAGCTCACTGTTTTCTTCTTCTCCAGTTAAGGAGTTTATAAATATCTTTGAAAACTAAAGCTAAATATTAGTGAGTCTTTTTTATGAAGTTAATTTCTAAGGCCAAGTTGTTAATAGTGAAGAGTGGGTTATAAAACAAGTGTTCATAATGGAAGAACAAGTGAAATGTATTAAATTACATAACAACAGGAAGCTTCTGAAGTTTTTTCAATGTTTATTTATTTGGGAGAGAAAGAGAGAGAGGGAGAGAGAGAGAATGCCAAGCAGGCTCTATGCTGCTAGCCTGGAACCCAAGGCAGGGCTTGATCCCATGAACCAACCAAACCAACCGTGAAATCATGACCTGCGCCAGGATCAAGAGTTGGACACAACCAACTGAGCCACCCAGGCACACCGTGAATTTTTTAATACAATGCTTCTAAAGCTATCAATTGACTCTTTACACAAAGTACATTTTGTTGTTTTGTTTTTACTCTTATTGATACAGAACTTGCTGTAAGTAGTATGGAAAATCACACACACACACACACACACACACACACACACACACACACACGCACACACAAGACCAAAAACTTACAATTCATTGACAGTGAAGAACTACACCTAGAAAGGAAAATTCCAAGACTGTATTTTTGAAGGAAGTTAGAGTTTTCCTACAATGGTGTCTACTTTCTTATTAAATGAATTTTTAATGTGGAAGTGTAAAAGTCTAGAAATAAGTGTTTAAATCAGTAGACCCTCCAACATTATAGGTGAAATAATTTGGCATTCTTTTTTTTTTTTTTAATTTTTTTTTTCAACGTTTATTTATTTTTGGGACAGAGAGAGTCAGAGCATGAACGGGGGAGGGGCAGAGAGAGAGGGAGACTCAGAATCGGAAACAGGCTCCAGGCTCCGAGCCATCAGCCCAGAGCCTGACGCGGGGCTCAAACTCACGGACCGCGAGATCGTGACCTGGCTGAAGTCAGACGCTTAACCGACTGCGCCACCCAGGCGCCCCAAATTTGGCATTCTTAATTGTTGCTATATTTAGACTAGACTAGTGTTATGAGTTTTCTATGGCTGCTGTAAAAATTACCACAATCTTAACATCTTCAAACAAATTTATTATCTTAACCACTTGGTAGGTCAGACATTTGGCACTGCTCTCAGGCTAAAATCAGTGTCAGCTGCATTCCTTCTGGATGCCCTAAGGGAGAATCTCTTTCTTTGCTGTTCCAAGTTTCTAGAGTCCTTGACTAAAGGCCCTCTAATCTTGTAAGCCATTAGCCATCAAGTCCTTCTCACAAGGCATCATTCTGACCCTCTCTTTCACCTCTCTCTTACATGTTTAAAGAAATTTGTAGTTACATTGGCTCTACCTTGATAATCTCCTCAACTCAGAGTTCTTAATTTAATTACATCTGTAAAGTCCTTAAATATAAAGTAACATATTCACAGGTTCTAAGGATTAGGATGTGAGTATTTTTTTGGGGAGGGGTCACTATTCTACTACCACAATTATTATTAGATTTAAGTTTATTTATTTATTATTTTTTTTTACCAGCCTTATAATCTGGGAGTATTTAATACATCACTGAAACTAGCAAGGCTTGTTCCATGTTCGCAATGGTCGTTTGTGTAGGATTCGTCTTCATTCACTTAAATAATTGCAGACAAAGGGAATTTCTGTTCTTATTTCAAACATTTCACGTGGTTATTATAGTGCCTTGGAATCTAAAGGGCTATGTGGTATTTATGTCAGACAAACACTCAGGGGGTGGGGGGGTGGTGGAGAGAAGGACATCTGGTGCAGATTCTTCCTAGCTGAAGTGTGTTTTCTCTGGGGACAATCAACTACCATTTAATTGTTTTGCTTCCTTTTTTTGGGAACATGATCATCCTGTGATGTCCTAAGTCTCCAAGCATCTCATTTGACCTGCTTATACACATTTGACAAAATATCTATATATGACCACATTGACATGGTAAAGCTTTTACATTTTTGTCCAGATTGAATCATTACATCTGTTATCAGTTAAGCAGTGGAAAAACTATTATGGAAAGCAAACATATTTTGATACATTTAATGTGTAAAGTAGGTTCCTGTGCTTTGGAATGCTGTTGATCAATAAATGAGCTAGACTATCTTAGAAACAACACTCAAACACAACTGTTTTACTTTCCACACCAAGTTTGGCTGTGGCTGAATGAAGAACACCAGCATTGATCTTTGCTTCTCACTTGTAAAAGAGACTATTTGCAGGGAGCCAAATATAGCAACAGAGGATTTATTATCTTGCCAAAAAATACAAAATCTGTTCCCCTTTAAACACGATACTCTATCCTTTTCTTGTGGATCTTGCTAAAAGGAAAATATAGCTCTAAACTACCCCATTCCTTCTGCTGACAGTTTCCTATGTTTTTTCAAATGGGCTATGTGTGGTTTTGTGTTTTATGTTTCCTAAAGAAAATGGCTGTATGCGAAATCCATCCAGTATTAATCATGTTCCTTGCCAAAACAAACAAACAAACAAACAAAACCGAAAATGTTTCTAGATCAAAGAAGAGAGTCAACAGCAATTAAGAAAATCACACTTTGCTAGTTTCAATACTAACTATGTATCACTGGGTGATGTTCTGTGTTTCATTTTGTATTGAACCAAAAAAAATTTTTTTTAAATCAGCTTCAACCAACAGGTGCTTTCTTTAAAGGCCTTAGAACATGGGTGTTTTGCTCTGAATGTCGTCTGACTAGTCTAGATTATAATGTTGGTAATGACAGTTAACTCTTCTGCTTGGTTTATGATGTATATACAGAATTTTAAAAACAGTTTTGCAAACATCACCAAGAAAATAAGCTTTCCAGTGACAGCTTTACCAGACATCTTCGTGTGGGATTTTAAAACAAACACAAGGCTGTTTGGAAATACTTGGTATATGTAAATATGCAAAATATGCTGAACAGTGCTAACAGCTGTAGGGTGTATGTACTCCCTCATCCTTGAGCAGAATATTTTGGTGGCAGTGATGGTTGTTTTTTCCATCTTAGCTTCTCATCTCCCTCACCGTCCTACCCCTGTCTCCACCCACTCACCCATCCACATACAAAAACACATACTTAACACCACCCCCCCCCATTTCCATGCTGCTTCCAAGAGAATCATTTCAACAGATTCCCCCTGGAAAAGGTGGGTGGTGCCTTGAAGGACTGTTTGAGTTATAGGATGTTGTAAAGGCTGAGCTCCATGAACTTGCTTGCACTTGCTCTGACACCAGCCTTGCACACAGCCCAGACACTCTGCAGACCAGATTCCATTAAGGCTTGTCCTTGCAAGGAGAGGGAATGTCTGGTTGAGACTGGCCTTCCTATGATGATCCTAAAGAACACAGAGTAATCATTTTAAACGTGTGCTATCAGTTTCCGTAAAATCAAGGCACTCATTCATTTATGAAAATAAGCACATACGGCTTTCTGCCTACAGCCTAAAAGAAGAAGGGAGGACCCAAGAAAAGTTAAAAATGAAGGTCTCTTCTCGTAATCATTTTAACAGGATGGAGATGAGAAGATGACAAATATGAAATGAGAAACCCTGGGTCCTCGGAGCAGTTCTACTGGTAATTTGTTGATAGCATTTGGTCAGTTTCCTTACCAGTAATGTAAAGATCAGATGAAATAAATGTAAACTGCTTTGAGAAAAGTAAAAGTACTGCACAGATACAAAGAGGAACTGATATTTATTAAAACTCTTCTATATACCATGAACATTACATGAATTTATGTTAAGGAAATATCACAAATAGCAATATGTAGAGAGTATTATTTGAGAGGAAGTTTGCAATATAAAAAAACATGAGGATTTAATGTTTAGTGATGCAACTCAGAAGCTGATGTCCTTGGACAATTTCCTTAACCCCTTTAAGTCTCAGTGTATTCGTCTGTAAAATGAAGATATGCAAAGTAACTACTTCATAGAATTGTTAAAGGAATTAAATAAAGTCTATAAATCATTTACCACTAAGTAAATACTATGGCTTTTCTTTTTATTAAGCTTATTTTTTAGTAATTTAGTAAATTTAGTAATTTTTTAGTAATTCCTAAACTTAGGAATTTAGGAAATCAGTTAAGACAGCCCAAGAGCACTTGACTTCAAGTGACAGAGTGAGGATTCAAACATGGATTAATTTTTTTTTTTTTTTGTAATGTTTATTTACTTTTGAGAGAGAGGGAGAGACAGAATCCAAAACAGCTCCGAGCTCTGAGCTGTCAGCACAGACCCCAACATGGGGCTTGAATCCACAAACCATGAGATCATGACCTGAGGTGAAGTCAGATGCTTAACCGACTGAGCCACCCAGGTGCCCCTCAAACTCAGATTTAACCAAAAAAGAAAAAAAGAATCTTACACCACCACACTACCCTCTAAGGTTTTTGCTATTGTCACATCTATAAATGCATTTGCTGTGAGCATATTTTAATAATTTCTTAGCCAACTTCTTTCTACAAATCCTATGAAATCCTATGAAAATGGAGTAGTAGAAATCTTTCCACTCCTGGAACCCCAGAACTTAATGTGTGTATGTGTATGTGTATGTGTATGTGTATGTGTATGTAACATATTTTTTTCTTCATTTACTTTTTCTACAGGGTCAACTAAATAGGCTAATAATATTCATACAAGTAAAGTGAAGTAATGATTTCAATTCCTGGGAGCCCTTGTCTGAAGTCATATGGATGTTAAATCTCTTAACCTAGATAGTTGATAGTAGATATAGTGTCTGTATTGACTATTTGAAATAGGCCAATTACCTTCCTATTAGGCAGTGCCCATTCATAAAAACAAGTCTTGGGGCACCTGAGTGCCTCAGTCAATTAAGTGTCTGACTCTTGGTTTTGGCTGGGGACATGATCCCATGGTTCATGGGATCGAGCCTCACATCAGGCTCTGCACTGACAACATGGAGCCTGCTTGGGATTCCCTCTCTCCCTCTCCCTCTGACCCTCGCCCACTTGCTCACTCTCTCTCAAAATAAATAAATATTAAAAGAAAAAACTAGTTTTAAAACCAGCTTTTTCATGGACACATTCTTAGATGCAACCACTGCTGCTTGCTCTCTGCTGTATGTCTAGGCCTGTGAGGCTTCTGAACCTGTCTATGTTTCCTGGCTCCATGATGATCCCCTTAGATTTGTCAATAGAATTCAAATTCTCTGATGTTGATCTTTATTGCACTTCCCAGAAGTTTTTACCTGTTTTGACTTCTTTGGTTGCTTATAATAGATCTCTCCTGCCCTAGCCCCACTGAATTTTATCTTCTGGAGTGAGCCAGGATCAGGCTATTCAGAAGGCAGAATGGATTAACTTTGGCAAGTTAATCACCCAAGGGCTGATCTAGGATCTGAAACCTATAAAAGGTTTATACAGAGGGGAGCTTTTTAAGAAGATACAAAGGCATAATAAATCATGAAAGTATTTATTTAGAATGAGAAATGACAACGAACTTTGAAAATCTAATGAATACCATAAACACAAAATTCAGAAACATCATGTAAATTTGTATTAACTACCCGCTTAGGTACATGTATAACGTAACATGCTGCTACTCCAACAACACATTTACCTTCATTTTAACTTCAGTACATTTCAAACATGTGTCTTTACCTTCTTATATTTAGTGGTAGAAAAGGTAGGTTCTGTTCATAGAGTAATATGTTCTTAGCCCCTCTTGAAACAACGTAGTAGGGGTCTGTAGTATTTCTAGACACCGTTTGCTCACTGGGACATGATTTCTTAATTATACCTAGAAGTGTTTGGGAATGGTATAAACATATCCCACTAAATCCAAATCCAACCTATATGTATCTACCAACTTAATTTTCCCTTAGCTTGATCCTTACCACCCCACAAAGAGAACAGCTCAGAAGGGACACCTGAGTGAAAGAGAGAGTGATTTTATATGATTGTGGTTAAAATAGCTTATTTTTTTTCAATTTGCATAACATGTCAATATGAATGCTAGGATTAAATCTCAGAGTTTTGGAAGGTGGCCTATGCCAATAAGAGGCTCAGAAGCTTTATCCTCGTTAGCTTAGGGCAAATTTGCCTATGCACAGGCCTCTTCAACTTGTCTCCCATGGTAAAAGAAAAAAAAAAGGAAAAGAAACAACAACAAAAAAAGTCCTACTTACAAGAGCACTGATATGTGGCTTCACTTTGTTAATTTTCTAATTCCTATCTATTACAGTACATTAAACTATGATAAGATGATAAGAGTTCCATACTGAATAACCAAGATTTAAAAAGGCTTCAGTTTGAAAGAGAGAGACAGAATAAAAGGCTGAATTTTTTTGGAAGTTATCCAACATAGACAAACAAGGAGAAAATGGTTTAAAAGATGACTGGACTGAAGAATTTATGTGCAAATAACCTGAAGCTGAGAACAGTGAGGAATGAGTTACCTCCTGGAAAAAACAGTCTTGTTTCTTAAGGATAAAAAAAGACTATATGATGTTTGCAACTATTCATGACCATGAACCAGAACTATATAACATTTTCTTTTTTTTTTTTT
>NW_024412403.1:40224141-40226666 GCF_014898765.1 Herpailurus yagouaroundi | reverse complement strand
CAGGCTCCAGGCTCCGAGCCATCAGCCCAGAGCCCGACGCGGGGCTCGAACTCACGGACCGCGAGATCCTGACCTGGCTGAAGTCGGATGCTTAACCGACTGTGCCACCCAGGCGCCCCAACATTTTCTTACTACATAATGAAGCAAAGAATGCTTTCTTAGATTACCTGAGGGTGGGGGAGGGGGAAAGATTTCTGACATAGTTCTGTCATTAACAAGCTATGTGTTTCTGGAAAAATCACTAAATGTCCTTGGTGTATTTTCTCATCTGTAAAACAAAGACATTAAAACTAGACAGTCTTTAAGGCTTCTTCTAGTTCTAAAAGTTCTGTGATTCTCCATGTATTTTCTTTAAATATAATACTTTAACCTATTTAGGCATCAGAATTAAAATTTTCCTGGAGCTGAAATACTTTGGAAAGAATAACCTAATTGGAAAAGATTATTTGACAACTTCTTCAGATGTCAATGTAAGTCTGAGCTATAAAAAAATTCGATCATGATATTATTGTACAGAGTGGAATAAAAATTCCAAAGAATCTCTTTGTAACAAATGCCATTGGCATTTATATAATCTGAAGATTTAAAAAAAAAGAGAGAGAGAGAGAGAGACAACTTTAGAAATTAGACATTCTGGAATTTGTATTTCTAATACAATTTTTTCCTCAAGGAGCCAATGTTCAAACCTGTGTATAATTTAGACTTTTTGCTCATCCCATGTGTTCCACGTCCTGGTTTGAATTAGTCAGCTGTGGAAAATAGAAATATAGAAATCAAAAAAAAATTCTCTTACAACATTCTTATTACTAATTATGTCCAACACAGTAGACAAAGTTACAGACATATATTATTAAAGACGTAACAGGTTATCTCTCCTTACTCCCCCTACTCAGTTAGCTCTGAGTGGTTTAAAAAACAAAATCCTTGCAATGTGTCCAGTTTAATTTTAACAAACCACCTTAGCTTCTATGATTTCCACTGGAAGACTAATGATTGAATATATTTCAATATCAATAAACATTCATTGATGGAATTTCCTTGTGTCCAATACCTATAGCCATTCACATGTCATCAAGAAGAAAAATTTATCATCATAATCTGAATCTCCTCAGGGAGCTATCTCTCATGTTGGATAAAATGAGTTAAATGGACTCAGTCCCTGTGCCCTAAAAATATGTTCAACCTCATTAGTCTGGGGGTACCATGTATTTAGATCTCAATCACATTGCCTTCTAGCAATAATTTTGCCATATTAATCTTATTTTATGTCCTTCATCTGTAAGTAAATACTGGTTTATCCTCAATTTCTTACCCCTAGTAAATATCCTAACATATCCTTGGCCAATTTTCACCCCCCTACTAAACATATTATATATGGGTTGCATACATGGGACCTGATGTGCTCCTCACTGGGCAGTGGTTTTTGCTCTGTGTGGTCAGCACAGTCAGTCCACCCTGAGGTGGAAGAAAGTATAGTTTCTCCTTCTAGGCAAATCACTCAGTTCTAGAAAGGGCAACCACATTTATTTTTTTGCATTTCTGTTTGCTCTCAGATCTCTTCCTAGACCCTTCAATATTCCACTCGATGTCATAGGAGTATTGACGTTGGCACTGACAGGAGATTGAAACATGAAACCAGTAGGTAGAGAGAAGCTAGGATATTTTGCTGCCTCCTTCTCTATGCACTTTTTTTTTTTTTTTTTTTTGAGACAGAGAAAGCATAAACGGGAGGGGCAGAGAGAGAAAGGGAGACACAGAATCTGAAGCAGACTCCAGGCTCTGAACTGTCAGCACAGAGCCCCATGAGGGGCTCCAACCCATGAACCGTGAGATCATGACCTGAGCCAAAGTTGGACACTTAACCCACTGAGCCACCCAGGCTCCCCTCTAGCACAATTTTGACAACATCTCGTAGCAGCTGTGTCTCCAGAAATGACTATGGTTCCTCTGTAGCTTCAGCTCCTGCTATATTCCTAGCTCCTGCCAGGTACCCAGGCTCCTGACTCCCTTAATATTTCTTCTACTTTTTGCCTCTCTGCATGGAAGTGACTTCCTGATATTGCTATTCTCTGGTTTGCTTCACCATCTCCTTAGCTTTTCCATTACTGTGTAACCATGTTCCAAAATTGAATTTGCGATTTTAAGTACTCAGAATGGTTTTTATTGACCTGGTTGGAATGTGGCAGTAACGTTTTTGCCTATAAAGAATGGTCCCAGAAAACAAATACTCTACAAAGGATTGTGGCATAGAGTTTACATGTTAGAGCATGAGTGTAGAAATGGCCTCCATCTAGGCAGAAAGAGGGATTTTAGTAATCCATGGTATTCAGTAACGTCACAACCACCTGAAGTATCAGGGCTCTAAGAAATTAAGTCTACTAAACCTGGCCACTATGACTGTGTCGATGTTTGCAAGTATTGCAGAGGTTAGAAAAGTATTTGAGGTTTCACTTGAAGGGCTTGGAAGGAAAGGAAAGGGAAGGGAAGGGAAGGGAAGGGAAGGGAAGGGAAGGGAAGGGAAGGGA
>NW_024412403.1:40147410-40224131 GCF_014898765.1 Herpailurus yagouaroundi | reverse complement strand
GAAGGGAAGGGAAGGGAAGGGAAGGGAAGGGAAGGGAAGGGAAGGGAGGGACAAGAAAACAACTCAAGGTTTTGGGCTTTAGGCTAAAACACGGAGAAAACTTCATTACAGCTTTAAGTGAGTGTTTTTATTCATTATAGACAAAGGTTAAGCATGGCTGATGGTCAAGACTGAGGTCTAAAGGTGCAATTTGGAGATTTAGTGAGGAAGGAATGATTCCCTTTTGACATTAGCAGAAACATTTAGGTGTTCTCAAATGAAGCTGAAAACTCTGGACTCCCATTATTAAATAAATTCCATAGTTGAATCCCAAAATTCATTTACCACTGAAACAACTCACTTCTTCTTTCTTTTTGAATTTTAATTGTTTTAAATGTTTATTTTTGAGAGAGAGACACACACACATAGTGCAAGCAGGGAAGGTGAATAGAGAGGGAGACACAGAATCTGAAGCAGATTCCAGGCTCCAAGCTGTCAGCACAGAGCCCAGCGTGGGGCTTGAACCCATGAACTGCAAGATTATGACCTGAGCCAAAGCCAGATGCCCAACCAACTGAGCCATCCAGGTTCTCCCACTCCTTTCCTCTTTCTGAGGATGCTAGCTTTCTTGCAAGATCTACTCATATCACACTTCATTGCCTCTAGACAAAACTAGTCAGATTCCAATAAGACCCAGGGGAGAACCACTAGTTATCTTGGGAGAAGAGAGTCTACATGTCACAGGGATTGAAAGAATTTGCTCATGTGTACCATTTGGAAACTGAGAAGCATGTACATGGATGGATCCTGATGGAATAGAAAGCTTATGGAAGTTGGCTGGTGAATAGTTTTGGCTCCAGTCTATCTCAAGGTGAGCCTAGGGAATCCATGGCCCATCTTTGGTTATTGTCCCAGTTCCTGATCACATAGTTGAGTAAAGTAGATTAAGAAAATGACAGAATCCCTGCAGTGGCTGTTATGATAAGAAAGGCTATAAATTAGTTCCTGGAAGCATCCATCCATATTTAAATAGTAAATCAAGATGATGGAATAGAAAGTTAGGTTGGCTGTATCTGTTGGATACTGGATAATGTACTAACTTGACTGGCTGGCTCTAACAATTTGCTTGGTTGACTGACTAAAGCATGGATTCCCAAAGGGGCTAGGTTTAATGAAGTCAGGATGCCAGAACTTTCCTGCAATTATTTAAAGGAAGGAATCCAACAGAATTACAAATTTGATAATGCTAGAATACAATTATTATGTGCAACTTACTTTCTCTCCTTTTGACAATGTTGCCTGAAAGTTACAGAAAACACTTCTATCCCTGGGGCATTGAGAAATGTGTTACGAGGGAAATAGCAGAATCCTTGAAAACTTGGTGCTGGCTGTCATTGGTAGATTGGGGATAATGGTGGGAGTTGCCACCCTTGACGTAGTCTACATGATTTTAAGGGGAATTGTGGGATCTCAGAACAACAAAGGCCAGGTGGCAATACTTAACCATCAGAGATAAGAACAGTCCAATTACCATAACTGGCTGTAGGGATGGACTGCCTTTCAGAGTGTTTTAACTGCTAGGGATCTGGGACATGGCTAATAGATTACAGAGTCCCAGGAACAAAATAAATAATCATAAAATACCACTTGACCTATATTACAGGAAATTTGTGGAGTGGAAATCTTATGTGAGTCACTGCCTTAAGTCATGGCCTCTTACCCAACTCCTCCACCCAAGGTACTCTGTAAACCTGAGCCATTTGATTGAAGGAAAGACCGGGTCCCCCTTGAGAAAGGCCTTGCAACACTGTCATGTAAACAGACTTTAAATATTTCTCTATTTTCCCCTGATATGGTAGTTAGCCATTTTTCCTGTCACTCTTCACTAGAGAAAGGGAGAAATCCCGGGCACAGACTCCTGAGTTGACACTAATCCCCACAGACTTCAAATGGCACCATGGTTCACTGAAGCCTATGGAAGTTGGCTGGTGAATAGTTTTGGCTCCAGTCTGTCTCAAAGTGAGCCTAGGGAATCCATGGTCCATCCTTTGGTTATTGTCCCAGTTCCTGATCACATAGTTGGGTAAAGTAGATTAAGAATATGACAGAATCCCTGCAGTGGCTGTTATGATAAGAAGGGCTATATATTAGTTCCTGGAAGCAGGAACGTTTATTCTTTTTATTCTCCATAATAATTTGCAAGGATTAACAGAATTTCACCTGTCAGGGACATCAGTACACTGGATGTATAAATACATAAGATACAGACACTACTGTGTCTTAAAGCTTTTTAATTTTCCTGTTTTCTGTTTATAATAAAGTCTTCAAGACCTTGATTGGGATATTCCTCAGAATATTCTGCTAGTCCATGGCATCGATACAGATTAAGTCTGGTAAGGAAGGAGTAGCAAGAATAACCTAAAAACCTAGGATGTTATTTGTGTATAGGGAGTAGGAAATCTAGGAGATGGAAATCCCAGCTTCTGCCCTATCAGCGACATTTCTAAAAGCATGTTGGAATATTCTCCCTAAGGTGAAAGGCAGGTTGCTGTAATCGGCACAATGTATCTCTCAGAAGAAGAAATGACTCTTGGGGAGCAAAAGTTATTTTCATAAAAATAGATGCATATTTCACAAGTGGATTTGCCCTAGCCATGCACCTTGCTTCTTCCTCCAGCACAAACATCCATGCAATTACAGATTGCATCCATGCAATTCTTAGGATGTATCTTACAGCATCCCACACCTCACTGCTTCTAACTGAGAAACCGATTTCACAGTCAGAGAAGAGGGCAATAATCCACATCCATCTTGACTCAAGTTCCAACCGACCTAGTAGAACAGTGGAATGGCTAAAGATTCCATCTTGGGGCCACCTGGACAACATCATCTGAGGTTGGTTTCACTGTCTTACAAAGGTTGCTGAACTTTCTTTGAAACACTGACTAATATGTGGTCCTATCTTTTCCATAGTCAGATGACACTAGTGTGAGAACTAAAGGAAGTAGGAGTAACCCTTCTCACTAGTACATTTATAAACCTGATAAGAGATAAATCTAGATGAACCAGAGGCTCCTTTTCTCTCCCTTTTTGGTATCTTAGCAGAGAGCTGACTGAGTAGTACTAAAAGCCTACAGAGAAACAAGAAGGGTTTTAATTTATGTATGCATTCCTGGCATGCAAGACTTTCTCAGGGTACTCAGTATGCAGACTGGAGTCATTTTAATGAATTCTCTATGGCATTGTACTTGGGCCCAGAGATAACTTTACGTATTTTTTGTTTCTTAGTCTAGTTTGGTTTTTCCTATCTCTTCTTAGTCTAACCTGTGAATGTGCAATGCAGTGTGGGCTTGGGACTCATTTGCTGTCTTGGCACGATCTCGGTTGCTCTTCTAGCCTTCTATCTTGGCAGATCCCCTTTGGTGGATCAGTAATCAGGATACATTCAGGCCATCTCTACCCTGCCTAAGATGTGGAGTTCAGAAGAAGCTCCTAAGTAAGTTCTGGAGGCACTGTATGCTGGTACCACTTCTCCATTGTGAGCTATCCCCCAATAAATGCTATATGCTTCTCTAATAAACTCTCTATGTACACTATAAGCACATGCATCCCTCACGGTGCGTTGTTGTGACTCCTTTGCAACAAACAATCCACATTGCAAGTTTCGGCTTTACCTTCCTGCAGATTTGAGTGCTGCTTTGCTGTAATCTCAGTCCCTAATGATGGAACAGTTTTACCAAGGGATATAAGTTGTTTTATTAAACTGAGAGTGGAGGCTGACACCTCGCTATTTTGAGCTCTTCATGCTACTGAACCAAAGGGTATGGAGGATGGTTACAAAACAAGGGGAAAATAGATTGCTAGCAATTGTGGTAAGAAATATGTTTGGAATTCAGGGGATTCTTAGGATGTATCTTATTAATTCCATATTTCATAGTAAGATCGATGAAAGAGAACATAAAACCTACAAAGACAGGGCCCAGGAACTTAGATCCTTCAGAAATGTAGGTTTGATCACCCCAGTAGGTGATGAACCTGACCATCTGAGGTGCAGGCTGAGGGCAAGAACAACATACTTATAAGGTTAAATAACATAGCCTTCGAGCACCAAAGACATGGTACCATTAGCGCATGTTATATGGGGAGTCTGTGGAATTAAAGCTGCTCCTGCTGTTTGTTGATCCTTGAGGTCAGTTCTCAGGAGAGAAAAATGATTCAGACATGAATTCATTTCACAGGAGCTCAGGATCTATAAAATAGGAGAGAATATCTAATTTTCTGCTTTCTTATCTGTCAGACTTGAAAGGGTCAATGTGGTCATTTCAGCTCAGTCCTTGAAGCAGCTGCATTTATTGTTCACTGTGTAAGAGGTCTTAAGATCTTAGTACTTTTATTAAGACCACCCTGAATGAACTGGCCCTGTATAGGAAGCTGACTTCTCCTGATTTTCTAGACTCCAAATGATTAGCTGTGTAGATCTGACTCCGTTTCATGGTTTTGCTTTTGTTTTGTTTTGTTTTGGTTTGGTTTTGGGGATGGTGGGAGGGAGAGTGGGAAAGGAGAGGGAGAAGGAGAGGAGAGAATCAGATTTTTAAAGTTTTGTTTTTGTTTTTTTTTGAGAGAGAGACAGAGACAGCGTGAGTCAGGGAGGGGCAGAGAGAGAGGGAGAGAGAGAATCCCGGGCAGCTTCCACGCTGTTAGCCATGGAGTCTGATGCAGGGCTCTAACCCACGAACTGTGAGGTCATGACCTGAGCTGAAATCAAGAGTGGACACCAAACAGTGAGCCACCCAGGGGCCCCCAATTTCATGATTTTGATTTCACACATGTAATTTACTAGAATTTGTCCTCATTTAGGGGCGCCTGGGTGGCTCAGTCGGTTAAGTGTCTGACTTCGGCTCAGGTCATGATCTCATGGTCCGTGAGTTCGAGCCCCGCATCAGTCTCTGTGCTGACAGCTTGGAGCCTGCTTCAGATTCTGTGTCTCCCTCTCTCTGTGCCCCTCCCCCGTTCATGCTCTGTCTCTCTCTGTCTCAAAAATAAATAAGTGTTAAAAAAAATTAAAAAAAAAGAATTTGTCCTCATTTAGGCAAAAACTTTGTTTCTCTGGACCAGATTCCCCTACCAACACTAGTGTCATGGGTAGGACTTGGAAATAAATGAAATTTTCATTTTATTCCCTCAAATAATTTCACATGTCTTTTAAAGCAAACAGACATCTCGAATCCAGGTATGATATAGTTCTTTAGTACATAAGTACACGGTTTAAAAGTAGACATATTCTTATTTTCATATATACCTTATCTTACTATCTTACTGTTATTTTTTTAAGGACAGAACCATATGTAATTGCATTTTAAAATCTTTGTGCATTGAGCACTTTGCCTTCATGACTTACTGGTTGTGTATGCTTAATACTTTTCTCCTAATTAATAAGTAATATGTCCAACATTTTGGAGACACTAAAATGTTATGCACATGTAAATTATTTTCTCTACAAGTAGCATCTTCAAACTGTACCCCAATTAATTAAGGTACCCTACCTACAGCTAACCACATATATACACGAATCATCCTGGCTTTTGATTTTTTACTTTAAAATCTGACTTTCTGCTAGTATTTTTTTTTTTTCTAACTTACAGAACCTAACTTACAGTCACAGGTATTTTATATATGGAACCTCTTTACAGGTCTTTGGAGATAATTTTGGTATTGTCTCAGAGGATTTTTTTCACATGTCTTTGTTACTTAGCTTTGCATGATCAACTACTTTTATAGACAGAGTTAAGATTGTATTCTGTGGAAAATTTTATAAAAGGAGCATTTCAGGGGTGCCTAAGTGGCTCAGTCAGTTAAGCTTCCTACTTGTGATTTCAGCTTGGGGTCATGATGCCAGAGTTGTGGTATGGAGCCCCTTGATGGGACGGCTTTCTCTCCCTCCCTCTCTGCTCCTCCCCTGCTCATATGTGCACACATGCTCGCTCGCACTCTCTCTCCTGAAATAAGTAAACATTTAAAAAAATAATAAAAGGAACATTTCACCTTTTCAATGGAACATTTCTTGATTGTAAATGATGTTTTAGACCCCCTGCTTTCCAATGTCATTTTAATATAGGTAATATTTTCAAAACAACTAGCTGTGACCAGTTGAATTATTACAAAGCAAGGTTAAATTACTTAGAATGCTTTTTTTAAAAAAAATCTAGCATAACTACTATTGGAAATATAGATAAGCATTACAATTTCTAGAAAGTATAAGAAATTAATGTACTTCTGGATTTTTTTTTCCTGAGGTCTACTGTACTTTAAACTTTTAAAGAAATTTACTTTTTGGAGTTTAAAATGATTTATACTTTTAATGAGAACATATGAGGCTCCCATAGTTCAAGATATTCAACATTATACAGATTTTGACAATGATCTAGAATTCTAATATGTCCCAGTTATAGTTATTTATATCACTAGTATTAGAGTTTTATAAATTGTTCTACTGGTTCTTGAACAGCTCTTCGAGGTTTCATCAGGGATGGCAGAAACTATTGTTTTAAATTTATTCTAGAACCATTTCAATATCTAAACATTGTAATAACTGAAGGATACAGATCTTCAATTATTCTGACGCAATCTCAAGTCTGCAATGATATTTGAGTGACAGTAGAAATGGTATTTCAATTTTCTGAACCTAAATTTATGAATTTGTACAGATAAAAGAGTTTATCTTAAATGTTAAAATGTACTTTGTAATTAAAAATGCCAAACCCGGGGCGCCTGGGTGGCTCAGTCGGTTAAGCATCCGACTTCGGCTCAGGTCATGATCTCGCAGTCCATGAGTTCAAGCCCCGCGTCGGGCTCTGTGCTGACAGCTCAGAGCCTGGAGCCTGTTTCGGATTCTGTGTCTCCCTCTCTCTCTGACCCTCCCCCGTTCATGCTGTCTCTCCCTGTCTCAAAAATAAACAAACGTTAAAAAAAAATGCCAAACCCATTTAATACATGTTAGTCTCCTTACACGTCATTGAACCTACTACAGAGCATTTTAGAATAAATTTTATTTGAAGTGAAGACTATAAATTCCTTGAACATCAAACTTTAAAAACAAATGTATAAACAAAATATGTTAAAAAGAAAGCACTCTTTTCAATCTGAATCATCTTATTTTTTGTCTTCTTGGCACAAATTATGTACATAATTCAATGTATTTTACTCAATGTAATGTTATTTGAAGTCTCCAGTTATTTGGGAATGTCACTGATTATTCTTATTGAACAGTAAGCAGAGCACATCACTGTTTTAGGCAGAATAGGAAAGTTAGGCTGAAAGTATAATTATAGAAGCTCAAAGTTTTAATGTGAGAAATATTTATTCCATAGTCCGTACAGAAGTTGATGGGAACCTCTACTCCACTTACCCACTCTAGAACCCAGAATAAGGAATGCTTTGCATTTTGAAGTTCCAACATCTGGAACACTTAGTTTCTTCTTTCTTTCTTTCTTTCTTTCTTTCTTTCTTTCTTTCTTTCTTTGTTTTTTGTAATGGATTCATTTTGGAAGTTAAACATGTTCCTCCTTCTGTTCATATTTAATCAGCTCAAACTATTCACATGGTCCAATGCAGCTATAAGAACATGAAAAAACCTGGGCAAGAAATGTCTGGTGAATGTTTTGGGCTGCAGCCACCAACAATAACAAATATTTATGGAGTACCTTTAAATATGTAAATCAATGAGTGAAGATCTGAGCACAGAGTAAGATATGAATCCCCCATTGTCCTCAGGAAACCAATAAGCTAACCATGGAAGTATTTCTTCAATAATACAGTCATCCAACTGAAATGATACAACTTCTCCAAAGGATTCCAAAAATCAAGTACTCATTCACATTTGGAAGAAAGAAAATAACCAGTAAAAATAATGAAAATACTGTAGAGTATTTTTCCTGTGTATAGAAACATGGTTTTATATTATTATTGTTATTATTACATACATATATAATTATAATAGGTAATTTCAAAATTACTTACAATTTCAAAATAATGAGCCTGTGATTCAGGGAGCTTAAATGCCTTACTCAAGATATACAGCCAGTAAATACTAAGACAAGGTGCAGTTCATCTCTCAGTCTAGAGTGCAAATAATCCTGCCTTAACGGTACAAATTAGCAGTTCTCTACATGCAAAAGAATATTCCAACCACCAAAATCCAAGGCAATAGTCAGATGGCTACAGTGATAGTTCTCTATTGATCTCTGTGTCACTCGTTTCTGTTGAACCACTGAGATCAATCTTCCTTTGAGAAGCCCATTTTTGTACTGTATTAAATTTGTAGTTTGATGGCATATTATTGGCCAGGGTTTACCAGAGAAACAGAAGCAATAGGATGTGTGTATTTTATTTACTTTTTATTCACTTATTTGCTTGTTCATTTGTTCATTTCATTAATTCATCAAGTCATTAATTAATTCATCCATCCATTCATTAGGCAAGTTCCAAATTGGCAGGGTAGGCTCGCAGGCAAGAGACTGGGGGAACAGTTGACATTGCAGTTAGAATCAGAAGGCAGATTGCAGGCAGAATTCCCTCTTCCTTGGAGGTATGAGGTTTTTGTTTTTGTTTTGTTTTTCCGTAAGAACTATTTTAGCCAGGATAAGAGAGTCACATGAGATTAGAATCACCAAACCTCAGGTGCTTAATGCAAGAAACATTAGTTTCGATGGTTGCACAAAACCCACCAATATTATGGAGGGTAATCTGCTTTACTCAGTCTACTGATTTGAAGGTTAATCTCATCTAAAAAATACCTTCACAGCAACATCTAGACTAGTGTTGGCTAAATATCTGGGTATAACTGTGGCCTAAAAAAAATGACATAAAATTCACCATCACAGATCAGAAAGCTACTGGTAAAATACTTGGAAAATTATTTTAAAAAATAATTTTTTCTCGCATATAATATAATCTGTACTTTTTTTTGTTTGTTTTAAATTTTTTTTTCTTGGAGTAGTGTTTATTTTTTTTATTTTTTATTTTTTTATATATATGAAATTTATTGTCAAATTGGTTTCTAATCTGTACTTTTAATAGGTTTATAGAATAAATGCATAACACCCAGATGTCTTTCCAGATTTATTTTACATTTAAATTTTTAAAAGGCACACAATTAAGTACACAAGGAAGGCTGTCTGTAGAAATTTTACTGAAAATTAGTAGGTGACATTGTTGACTTCATCCCTCCTCTTCCCAGAGAGAAGCTGTTCTCCAAGTAAATACAGCTCAGTGCCTCAATAAGTGTTCACATGGCACCTGCTGGAAGCCAGTGAGAGGCCCTTTTCTCTCGCATATTTACTGCATCATTCATTTTCTATCATATACATCCTTACAATCTTAATTGTATTTTCACTTGTATTGGCCTTGACTCCCCAGGGTTATTTCCCTAGAGAATGATATGCTTCTTTACACAAGGGACTTTGTCCCTTATTGGTAAGTTCTACAGCACTGTACACAAAGCAAGTGTTTTAAAATATTCCTTTGATATGTTACAAATGAAAAGTTCTTCTATTTCAGAGATTTTTATTTAGAGAGAAATGAAAGCATTACAGAAACTTGACTTATTCATAAAGAATTACTTATATGTGACTTAGGTGTCAAAAGTACACCTTAGAAGAAATTTGGTGTTTGAATGATTCAATTGGGCATCAGGACTGGCATCTCCTTCTGGCTCAGTGGCAAACTAAAGGAGTGATTCAGGGCAAGTCAACCCTTCCTGTACCTGAGATCCCCAACTAGCAAAAGAGAGACTTGGACCAGAAAGCTTTAAGGCCATAAAGATTCTACGATTCTATAATTCTTTGAAATATTCTAGTTTCTATTCACACCCAAAATTCATTTCCAAAATTTATTCACATCCAACATTTATTTCTCCAAAATTATCTTGATTACATCATTCATCCTAAAATAATCTCCTTGAAGAATGATGAAAATTGAAATAATACCTTAAAATTGTTTTGCAATTCTCAGAAGAAAAATTTTGTAGAAAGAATTATATAATTAATTAATAAAGGAAATCCAGATGGCACATAATAAACAGAAACATTCTGGTGTTGTATCATCCTGTTGTAGTTTAAAGATATTTTGAAAAAGAAAAATAAAAGCAATGAATAATTTTGAAAGGACTGACTTCCTTAAGCATGATGGCTCACATTTCTGATTATTTTCTATGTCATTATGATTGACAGTTTGAATAAATCTCAGTGAAATATTAGCAATCCAGCCCCACATAGTGTCAAAATCTCCATGTCCAGAATGAGTGTCAAACTCCCAACATAATCCACAATTACAAGACTCCTGCAAATCACAATCCTGTCATTTTTTAAATGGGAAATCTACAAGCATAGTAATTGCTTCTTGGTAGGATACTTTTATTTTCCTTGAGGGGTCAAATTTAAAACATCTGCAGACAGATGGAAGGGGAAATGGATTAAGGCTGTTACCAAAATCTTCTGCAGCTGTCAGGGTGTGTTTGAGGCTGTCCTATGGGTTCATTAGCAACACGCAATACTACATCCTGGGAGAAAGAAGCAGGACCTGGTGGGAAAGAGACGTCTTTCTCCGGGCTAATTGTTTTGGCAAACGTGAGTAAAGGATGATTAAATTCATCCTTGCAGAATACTGTTCCCTTGGGCCTGGACTACAGTTTCTACTTGAAATTTTTGGTGTACTTTCTGGTCATCAGGCTGCATGGTAACTTCCAGTCATTCTAGGGAGAACCAACTCAAGCCCCAGGCACTGCTTTCTCACACCTCCCACACCCACATTCTTCCTGTTATGATCATCACCCAATTTCTCTTGCTTATTTTAACCTTTGGAGAGAAGGAGAAAAAGAACTATGAGTTCAGTACAGCACAGAACTTGACCATATTGTGAAATACAATAAAACTAGCCTGTACAGTAGAAGCAGGGGCCTTCTGGAGATACTAGACCCATTTCGTATTAGATACACCACATGGACTCTTCTTAGTTCCTATATTCTTTTTGTAAAAAATTTATTTTTTTATTTTATTTTTATTTTTTATATAATTGTCAAATTGGCTAACATACAACAGCCAGTGCTCATCCCAACAAGTGCCCTCCTCAATGTATTTATTTATCTTGACAGTGAGAGTGCTGGGGAGCATAAGCAGGGGGAGGGGGAGAGAGAGAGAGGAGAGAGAGAATCCCAAACAGGTTCCACTCTGTCAGTGCGGAGCCTGATGTGGGGCTCGAACCCATGAATAGTGAGATCATGACCTGGGCCAAAATCGAGTTGATTGCTTAACTAACTGAGCCACGCAGATACTCCCTTAGTTTCTATATCCTTCAGGTGATAATCATTCTAGGTGTTTTGTTTTTGTTTTTGTCTTTGGTTTTTTTTGTTTTGTTTTGTTTTTTCTGTCTTATTTTCTATTTCTTTCATGAAAAATTCAAGATCTTGCTTGGTGTCATATAACTTGGCAAAGTCAAATGGATTCTTTGAACATTAGGTTGCCATTAAAAAGAGGGGGACAAGGAGAAAAGACATGCAAAAGGAATATTTGTTTAAAGCAAGAATACTCACCCAACAGCTATCATTCATATTGTGTTTTTATTGATGTTTGGGGGGTTCTTTTCCTCTTATCTAATGAACTCTTTGTAGTTTTTACTAAACAGAAAAATGATTCCATACTGAAATTCTTCACAGTGGCCAGTCCTGCTATTGGTTCTTAGGCATGTCACATGATTTCGACTCCACAGTGTGTGCTCACTACTTTCCGTCAAGAATGCTCTGATATACTTATTTCCCTTGTCTAAATCTTACTCATCTTTTAAGATCCTTCTACTCTGTATGTAATATGTATCACCTGCTACAATTATATGCCACATAGTAAATCTTGTCCAGTACTGTAATCTTTCTGTGCTTGCACAATTTCCCCAAATACACCCTTAACCTCTTAGTGGCCAAGATCCTATGATACACTTCTTAGTGTTAACAATACCCTTAAAACATCTTACATGGATTAAGAGTTCATGGGATGATGATGATGATGATGGGACCTGAGGTCCCACTTGAATGGAAAGCGGTTTAAACAAATACTTGTGGAGATAATTGCATCATATAATATTTTCAAGATGTCAGAACAAAAATATGTTCAAAGATAAATGTCCTGTGGGCTGAAGTTTCACCATTTATCATGACTCAGTAGTATTCATGTTTGCCTTTCATTTAAGGGCAAGCCTCTTTTCAATAAGAGGGTGGAGTGCAATGCAGTTCTCATAGCAAGAATCAGAACGTATTTTAACCCTTACAACCTTAAGGATTAAACAAGGATTGTTACTGGAAATATAGGCAGAAAGAAGATGGAAGCCCAAACATGAAATAAAGAACTTGCATGTAGAAAACATGAGGGGTTGGCCTCAAATATGCTCTTGGGCCATGGGGTCCAGATATACTTCTGTACTAAAGAAGCCATGCCAGAAGAGGCTAAGTATGGCCTGACTTTTTCCATGGGTCCTTTGAGTTGTGAATGAATTGGCAATGTTTTTGGCTGTCCAAGAACATCACAGATACACTTCAAGCCTGAGTCAGCCTCATGGCTAGTAAAATAAAAAGCAGACCAATTATTAATCAATATACTGATACTCTGTTTCATTAACTCTTCATTTATTCCTAGAAGGAAGGGAGACAACAAACCAGAGGTACCAATACTTACATTCCTTCAGTGCCTAATTGGCACTTTTTTGAGGGCTTTGCATATACTGACCTTCTTAATTCTCACAATAACCTTAAGAAATATGTGCTGTTATTATCCTGATTGTTCAGAAGGAAAGCAGAGGCATAGACAGGTTAAACAACATGTTCAAGCTCACACATGGCTAGTGAGTGAAGGAAATGGGATTCAGACACACACAGTCTGGATGCAAGGGGCAGGACCACAATAAAGCACGACACCTGTCATTAGATATTTCAGGTTGTTGTGTGGAGGGTTTGGACAAGGATGGCACAGATTCTCCGTTTACAGTTGGTAACCCAAATAGGGTTGTTTTTGTTTTTTTTTAATTTTTAATTTTTGAAAGCAGTTGTTGAAGGTAGGCAATCAGTAAATCTGTTACCCAGTGGTTTCTCTCTGTTCCTAAATGAGGGTGCCTGTGAGTGGATAAATTTTGATACATACCTAGAGTCCTTGCTTGGTAATATGTGAAGTCCTTGGCCATCAGCAGGCTGGGTACTGGCAGTCAAGCTTGCTCAGGAACCATCTAGAAAGCCGGAGGTTCTTCCATAGCTCTGGCTTTAGCACAGTTGTGGTTCTGATGTTGATATGAGGCCCTGTTTTTCAAAGCTGGAGTTACTACGTGTTGTCAATAAAGATGCCTGGAGTTTGTCTTCAATTAGTGTCAGTTGGTTGGCTCTTCTAGAGTAGAGCAGAGCACTGAGTGAAAGTTAAGTCATATCCCCAGTCTTAATACACTCCATACCCACAGTGTTACCAAACACCACACTACTTATGCTTATTAGATGGCCAAAATACCCACTATATTCATGTATCACATCTTAGTATTTTGTTGAATGTTTAACACAGAACATGAACTATTACATAACTCAAATCAGTTTATCTGAATTAAAATTTATATCCCTAAATACTCTTTAGCACTTCAAAATGCTAAAAGCCTAAATATTAACCACTGCAGCTCCCAACTAAGCCTATGCTTTAAGTTTATTTCCTAATTAAGTCTTAGATTAAAAGAGTCTCTATTCCTTAATGCACTGGTCTTATGTTTATATCTCCTACTGTCTTTGTGTGAGGAGGTCAGTTTACCGTTCATCTCAACTGCAATTATTTTTTCAAATATTAAAGATTTCTCTCGGGAGAAATCTAGGATGCCTGTCTCCACAGCTTTTTTTTTTTCCTTTTGTTTTCTTTTCCTTCCTTCCTTCCTTCTTTCCTTCCTTCCTTCCTTCCCTCTTCCCTTTCCTCCCTTCTCTCCCTTCTCTCTCTTCCTTTCCCTTCCCTTCCTTTCCCTTCCCTTCCCTTCCCTTCCCTTCCCTTCCCTTCCCTTCCCTTCCCTTCCCTTCCCTTCTCTTCCCTTACACATTTTGTTGTCAACATTGCTGTTCATCTGCCTTTCTAATTGCCTCTACTTCTTAGCAATGCTTTCCTTTAGGTTGTGTTATTTCCTCCATCACAAAGGATCTTTTATTATTTGTAAAACATTGTGCAACTAAAATTAAGCTTTATAGAACTTCCAGTTCAAGTTATTACACAGAAAACATATTTATTTCACTTCTGGAGAATTCAGTGAAATGACAATACAGAAATAGAGATGACCAAAAAAAAGAGGGCTAAGTGAAGGGAGGTAAGCATTAGAATAAATATTTAATTAATTTCTAAGTAATAAAATTCAGATGGAATTATTCAAAATATAAATCAGATAAAGGGCATTTAAACCCACTACAAAAGAAAACCCATTACAAAAGAAAACTTCACAAAATAAAAATGACCTGCTGTGTATTTAAAAAAAAAATACATTGGGGCGCCTGGGTGGCGCAGTCGGTTAAGCGTCCGACTTCAGCCAGGTCATGATCTCGCGGTCCGTGAGTTCGAGCCCCGCGTCGGGCTCTGGGCTGATGGCTCAGAGCCTGGAGCCTGTTTCCGATTCTGTGTCTCCCTCTCTCTCTGCCCCTCCCCCGTTCATGCTCTGTCTCTCTCTGTCCTAAAGATAAATAAACGTTGAAAAAAAAAATTAAAAAAAAAAAAAACACAATCACTAACATAAAATGTTAAAAATAGACTTGAAAAAAAGTCTAGGAAATTATCAGAATATATACAGAAAGAGAAAGAGATGAACATGTAAGAAAACAGTATTAGAGATAGATTATCATTCTTGAAAGGTCAACATCTATGAAATTGGAGTTCTTTAAAGGCAGAATGAAGAAAATGGAGGGTATGGGAGGCAAAATAGTGGCTCCCGAAGATGTCTGTGGCTGACTCATTTGGTGAAGCCTGTGACTCTTGATCTTGAGGGTTGTGAGTTCAAGTCCCATGTTGGGTGTGGAGATTACTTAAAAATAAAATCTTAACAAAAAAATAAAGTTTTTCTTTTTCTAAGAGTCTACCTACAGTCAGCGTCTAAATTTCAAAAGGAAGCACTGATGAGAGGATTCTTTATGTTTTCAAGTAAGAGCATTTCTTTTCTTTATGGCAGTTAAATAAACACCTGTTTAGGCAATGGGAAAGAAAATTTTAAATTCTTTTACAAGCTTGCTCCTTTTTATACCTACTGTTAGTATTTATTGGCCAGGGAGTTAGAAAGAACATGCCTGATAGCGTAATTGCAAAATCTGCCAGTCGAAATGGTCCAACCATTTATATAAACTTTTGGCTTTCAGTTGAGACTTTTGGAAGTTTCAACATTATTTGCAGTTCCTGGAAATATTTTTTCGAACAAAACAAAGGAACTGAATTCCCACCAGCCAATGATTCTTCAGCCTACTCTTGTTTAGCTCTTTGTAGCCTCCCATTTTCTGACCCCTGATACATTTTTTTGGTACTTTCTCCATCTTAAGTGCCCAATATAGATTTTTTGCAACATGTTTCTTCCATAGAAGGTGTATCTAATGTGATGCCTCCAATTCTAACAATATCAAAGGGATTTTTGTGTCACATTTCTATCAGATTTTATTGGTATATGTATTTCAAACAGGCATTTATTTCCAAACAATCCCTGGAATATAAAATTTTGTACTCTCAGCATTTTGATCTGGTGCTATCTGTGAGAGCTGATGAATAGGTAATGAGGGCAACATCAACTCTGCTGCAATTTTCTGGTGGTATTGCCCCAAGGTTTCTTCCTGTTTATGCTCCCGGTTGGCCAGAAATCTATTGCAAAAAGGAGGACGGAGTGTCCTCTCTTGCTCCCCCTTACCAATTTCCAGCCAGAAGGCCCTCTTGCATGCCATAATATTCAAGTTACCTTCTAATTTTGAAGAGCCTGAAAAAGACTTTGTTGTTGTGATTTTTTTTTTCTTCCGTCCACAAACATGCTTGCACGTAGTGATCCTGCTCTCCTGAGGTGGATGGCACACTGGAAGAGAGCAAGGATGGACTCCCAGTTTCCAGTTGTGCAGGTAAGGGAATTGCAAGTCACTACTCCATCCCTACCACAAGTAAAAAGCTGAACAGACTGAAAAATCAACAACTCTCTTGCATCCCCAAGAAAGCATAGAACACAGGGCAAACTGCTGCTCCCAAGATTGGAGAAACAGGCAAATACAGGCAATCTTGGCTGACAGGAGCAGACGTCCATAAGCTGAAACCACTGGAGGAACCCCTGCTGGGGCAGGAAAGCCGGAACTGCAATGGATGGATTACTGGAGGCTCTGTGTGGTGGAAAAGTCTGAGTTCAAAACTCCAGGACTATTCAGTGAGTGAGGGGCCTTCAACATATTGTGAGATTTACCTTTAGGAGCTTGGTCAGATTCCCATGGTAACTATCCAGAAAAATCCCCTCAGGCTTCCTGCAGGGGTTGGGGGGGCGGGGGGGGGGGGGAGGAGGAAATATTTGAATTAAACCAGAGCACTCTGTTTTTCTTAGCAAGGCCTGCCCTCAGGGGAAACTAGTTAACCAGACCCTAACCTGTTTGGGCTGACCTGGGGATGGGGAATACCCGACTTCAATTCCTCTAGTCTTTCATGTAGAAGAAGGGAAATACTTAACTCCAGCCCCCTCGAGTTACCCTGTCTCACCCAACGGGAGAGGAAAGGGTTTCAATAAGAAACTCTTGGGGCGCCTGGGTGGCGCAGTCGGTTAAGCGTCCGACTCAGCCAGGTCACGATCTCGCGGTCCGGGAGTTCGAGCCCCGCGTCGGGCTCTGGGCTGATGGCTCGGAGCCTGGAGCCTGTTTCCGATTCTGTGTCTCCCTCTCTCTCTGCCCCTCGCCCGTTCATGCTCTGTCTCTCTCTGTCCCAAAAATAAATAAACATTGAAAAAAAAATTAAAAAAAAAAAAAGAAACTCTTAACTGAAGCTCACAGCCCTGAGGCATAGCCTCACTAAAAGATTAAGATCCAATCCTAGGAATGAAGAAAGTTGCCCCTTCCCTGCACTTCACCACTACATTGCTAAAGGCTTACTGACAGCAGTTCCTTTTGCTTGGGATGTCCTGTCCAGCTCTCAAGAAAAATCACAATCATATTAAAGGCAAAAAAAAAAAAAAAAAAAAAAAAAAAGGAGGGGGGCGCCTGGGTGGCTCAGTTAGTTGGGCAACCGACTTCAGCTCAGGTCATGATCTCACAGTTCATGGGTTCAAGACCCGCGTCAGGGTCTGTGCTGACAGCTCAGCACAGAAGAGCCTACTTCAGATTCTGTGTCTCCCCCTCTCTCTGCCCCTCCCCTGCTCACACTCTGTGTCTGTCTCTCAATAATAAATAAATGTTAAAAAATTAAAAAAAAAAACCCACAATTTGAAGAGGCAGAGCAAGCATCAAGACCAGACATGGGATGGGAGGGATGTTGGAATGATCAGACCCTGAATTTAAACCAACTGCGATTACTATGATAAAGACTCTAATGGGTGAAGTTGACAGCATGAGAGAACGGATGGGCAGTAGCAGCAAAGACATGGAAATCCTAAAAAAGAACCCAAAGGAAATTCTAGACATCAAAAACATGGAAATAGGAATGAAAAAAGCCTTTGATGAACGTATTAGTAGAGTGGATACAGCTGAGGAAAGAATCTCTGACCTAAGAGACATATCAATAAACTCCTCAAAAACAGATAAAGCAAAAACCAAGAAAAACAGAACAAAATGCCCAAGAACTGTGAAAAAAGCTAAAAAAAGGTGTAACATACATGTACCAGGAGTATCAGAAAGAAATAAAGAGCAAGGAACACAAGAAGTATTTGAAAAAATAATGATTGTCAGACATCCAACACAAACCATAGATCCAGGAAACTCAGAAAACACCAAGCAAGATAAACACCAAAAACAAACAAACAAACAAAAACATAAAATACAAAACAAAAAACAAACAAACAAACAACAACAAAAAAAACTCTACACCTTGGCATATCATTTTCCAATAACAGAAAATCAATGATGAAAGAAAAAGTCCTAGAAGAGGCCAGATGGGAAAAGCACCTTTAACTACAGAAGAATAAAGATAAGAATTACATCCTACTTCTTCCCAGAAACCATGTAACCAAGAAGAGAGTGAAATGAAATATTTAAAGTGTTGAGAGGGGGGAAACAAAACAAAACAAAACAAAACAAAACAAAAAACAAACAAAAAACAAAAACCCCACCAAACTACAATTCTATACCCAATAAAATTATCCTTCAAAAATGAATAAGAAATAATGACTTTCTCCATTGACCAAAAATCGAGAAGATTTGTTGCTTACAGACCTGTCTCACAAGAGATGTTAAAAGCAAAACAAAACAAACAAATACACAAATACTCTTCAGGAAAAGAAAATCATATAGGTCAAGAAATCAGATCTATGTAAAGGGGAGAAGAGCATTGAAAAAGGAATAAATGAAGATAAACACTTTTTTCTTATACTTTGCTCTAACAGATAATGTTTTCCCCTAAAATAGCAACAATGTTTCAATTATGTATGTTTATATATGAGTCATATGCATATTTGCTAAGTATGCTTATATGTAAGTGAAATGAATGATGTTAATGATACAAGGGATGGAAAGAAGAAATTAGGATTATTTTGTTATTTTAAAGTACTCACACTACTCATGAAATGACATAGTGTTATTTGAAAAAAAGATTTGAATTATTTGTAAATGAATATTACAAACTGTAGGGCAACCACTAAAAAAAGTTAAAGAAAAAGTGTAACTGATATGCTAAAGAATAGAGAAAAAATGGAATCATATAAAATGTTCAATTAAAACAACAAAGGGCAGAAAAAGAATGAAAGACAAAAACAGGAACAAAGAACAATGACAGCAAATGGAAACTAGGTTCAGCTATTCTCCTCCTACTTCATTTGAAATTGGGTTTTCAAAATAGAAGAAAGAATGTGTCAGGATGGTCAAAGGGTCTAAGGTGTCAGACTCAAGGTGCTCAAAATAGAAGGAGCACATGTCCTTCATGTAACTTCTTCATGGTGACTCTTAATTTTGTCTTATTTTGGTTTGGCCTCCTCTGGTCTCCCTCTTTTTCTTACATTTGCACTACCTGATCTTTTTTCTGCCAATCTTGCCCACTTCATAGTTGGGCCACCTACATGCTTTGGAAACTAAAGTTTGAGATTTTGAATTTTGGCTGTGACAGTCCTTCCAGAGCATAGCTATCTACCTTAGTTTACCCTCAGTTTTAGCTGGTTAAGAGATATAATTCTTGTCCCTGCCTCTTCCTGGCTTTGACACAAGTTTGTTGTTTTTTTTTTTTTTTTTTTAATTTTTTTTTTAATGTTTATTTTTGACAGAGACAGAGACAGAATGCTAGTGGGTTAGGGGCAGAGAGAGAGGGAGACACAGAGGCAGAAGCAGGCTCCAGGCTCTGAGCTGTCAGTAAAGAGCCTGACGCGGGGCTCAAACTCACGAGCTGTGAGATCATGACCTGAGCCGAAGTCGGACGCTCAACCGACTGAGCCACCCAGGTGCCCCAACACAAGTTTAACTCATCCTACTAGAGTAAGGGTGCTCATAGACCTGGTGACTTCCAATGTGGTCTCCCCACTATAGAACTATGGCAAAACCAAGAGAGTGTCAACCATGTTCCTCTCTTACTATGCTCTTACACCTTCTTTACTGGATTGAGCTACCTCATGTTAGCACAGCTTATAGAGCATAGTGATTCCACTCAAATGACCTCAACTGAAGAAGTGAGTCACAGTCCCTGAATTTGGTGCTCTCTTTAAATTATCTAATAGACTTTCCTCATCCTCAGGTCAAACCCAGAGAGGAAATACTGAGACACAAGTCTATCTCCTTCTCTCCCTCCCTCCAGCCTCTGACCAACCTTCAGCGTCAGAGCAAAGTGTTCTTTCACTTACCACATTGGCATGGTCCCTCCTGTACTAACCTCAGGAGAACATGGATACTTACTTTAATTATTGCAAAATACCTAGTTTAGCCCTTTTTATCAAAGCCCTTTTATGAAAACTCAATAAATCAAATCTTTATTTTTCTCTTCAATGACAAAATTTAAGATCACGTTCTTATTATAAAATATTAGTTATGATAACTATTACCATTTTCTTTTCCATAATTTTTAGGGAAGTGATTGATATCTCTAAATGTAAGCTTCTTTTTTCTTTCTTTCTTTCTTTCTTTCTTTCTTTCTTTCTTTCTTTCTTTCTCTTTCTCTCTCTCTCTTTCTTTCTTTCTTTCTTTCTTTCTTTCTTTCTTTCATACAAACGAGGCTACAATTACATAATTATAGATTTGGGGATAATTAAGTGAGAGCAAGCATGGATGTAAATTTCTTTTTTTTAATTTTTTAAAAAATATTATTTAAATCCTAGTTAGTTAACATATAGTGTAACAATGGTTTCAGGAGTAGAATTTACTCATTCATCACTTACATATAACACCCAGTGCTCATCCCAACAAGTGCCCTCCTTAATGTCCATCATCTGTGTAGCCCAGCCCCCCACCCAACACCCCACCAGCAACCCTCAGTTTGCTCTCTATATTTAAGAGTCTTTTATAGTTTGCCTTCTTCTCTGTTTTTATCTTATTTTTCCTTCACCTTCCCTATGTTCATGTTTTGTTACTTAAATTCCACATATGAGTGAAATCTTAGTGTATATACCTTTCACTGACTTATTTCACTTAGCATAATACCCTCTAGTTCCATCCACATTGTCACAAATGGCAAGATTTCATTCTTTTTGATCACCAAGTAATACTCCAGTGTATATATATACCACATCTTCTTTATCCATTCATCTATCGATGGACATTTGGGCTCCTTCCATGCTTTGGCTATTGTTGATAGTGCTACTATTAACATTGGGGTGCATGTGCCCCTTCGAAAAAGCATACCTGTATCCCTTGGATAAATACCAAGTAGTGCAATTGCTGGGTCATAGGGTAGTTCTATTTTTAATTTTTTGAGGAACCTCCATACTGTTTTCCAGAGTGGCTGCACCAGTTTGCATTCCCACCAGCAGTTCAAAAGTGTTCCCCTTTCTCTGCATCCTTACCAATATCTGTTGTTTCCTGAGTTATTTATTTTAGCCATTCTGACAGGTGTGAGGTGATATCTCATTGTGGTTTGGATTTGTATTTCCCTGATGGTGAGTGATGGTGAGCATCTTTTTATGTGTCTGTTAGCCATCTGGATCTCTTCTTTGGAAAAATGTCTGTTCATGTCTTTGCCCATTTCTTTTTTTTTCTTTTTTAATTATTTTAAATAATTTTAATAAAATTAACAATAATTTTAATAATTATAATTATAATATTTAATAATAATTTAATAATAATAATAATTATTAATAATTTTTGAATTTTTCTTTTTAAATTATGCTTATTTACTTTTGAGAAAGAGACAGAGTGTGATCGGGGCGGGGGAGGGAGAGAGGTTAGACGCAGAATCCAAAGAAGGCTCCAGGCTCTGAGCTATCAGCACAGAGCCCGACATGGGGCTCAAACCCACAAACTGTGAGATCATGACCTGAGCCAAAGTTAGATGTCTAACCCACTGAGCCACCCAGGAGCCCCTCTTTTGCCCATTTCTTAATCAGGTTGTTTGTTTTTGGGTGTTAAGTTTGGTAAGTTCTTTGTAGATTTTGGAGACTAACCCTTTATCTGATATGTCATTTGCAAATATATTTTCCCATTCCGTCAATTACCTCTTAGTTTTGTTGATTGTTTCTTTCGCTGTTCAGAAACTTATCTTGATGAGGTCCCAATAGTTCATTTTTGCTTTTATTTCCCTTTCCTCAGGAGACATGTCTAGTAAAAGTTGCTGTGCAAGGTCACAGAGGTTGCTGCCTATTTTCTCCTCTAGGATTTTGATGGTTTTCTATCTTACATGTAGATCTTTCATCCATTTTGAGTTTATTTTTGTGTATGGTGTAAGAAAGTGGTGTAGTTTCATTCTTCTGCATGTCGCTGTCCAGTTTTCCCAACACCATTTGCTGAAAAGACTATTTTTTCCATTGGATATTCTTTCTTGCTTTGTTGAAGATTAGGTGGCTATATATTTGTGGGTTCATTTCTGAGTTCTCTATCCTGTTCCATTGATTCATGTGTCTGTTTTTGTGCCAGTACCATATTGTCGTGATGATTACAGCTTTGTAATACAGCTTGAAGTCTGGAATTGTGATGCCTCCAGATTTGGTTTTCTTTTCAACCTCACTTTGGTTATTCGGGGTCTTTTCTGGTTCCATACAAATTTTAGAATGGTTTGTTCTAGCTCTGTGAAGAATGCTGGTGTTATTTTGATAAGGATTGCATTGAATGTACAGGTTGCTTTGGGTAGTATTGACATTTTAACAATATTTGTTCTTCCAATTCATGAGCATGAAATGCTTTTTCATTTCTCTGTGTCTTCTTCAATTTCTTTGATAAGCTTTCTATAGTTTTCAGTGTATAGATCTTTTATATCTTTGGTTAGGTTTTTTCCTAGGTATTTTATGATTTTTTTTTGGCAATTGTAAAAGGAATAGATTCCTTGATTTCTCTTTCCATTGCTTCACTATTGGTGTGTAGAAATGCAACCAATTTCTGTACATTGATCTTATATCCTGTGTCTTTGCTGAATTCATGTATCAGTTCTAGCACTTTTTTGGTGGAGTCTTGGGTTTTCCATGTAGAGTATTATGTTGTCTGTGATGAGTGAAGTTTGATTTGGATGCCTTTTATTTCTTTGTGTTGTCTGATTGCTGAGGCTAGGACTTCCAACACTATATTGAACAACACTGGTGAGAGTGGATATCCCTGTCATGTTCCTGACCTTAGGGGGAAAAGCTCTCATTTGTTCCCCATGAAGATGATATTAGCTGTGGGTTTTCATATATGGTCTTTATAATCTTGAAGTATGTTCCCTCTATCCATACCCTCTTGAGGGCTTTATCATAAAAGGATGTTATATTTTGTCAAATGCTTTTTCTGCATCTATTGAGATAATCATGTGGTTGTTATCATTTATTTTATTAATGTGATGTATTGATTTGCAGATATTGAACCACTGCTGAAGCCCAGGAGTAAATTCCACTTGATTGTGGTGAATCGTTCTTTTAATGTATTGTTGGATTCAGTTTGCTAGTATATTGTTGATAATTATACATGGATGGATGCAAATTTCTAGGTAAACAGTAGCTATTACTCTTGTTTCTCCCCTCATTAACTTCCACAGTCTTCTCCTTTCCTACTGGGTTCTTCTGTATTACATTCTAGCTTTTAGCAAAATATTCAAGACTCTTCACCCCCTACCATCATCTTTAACATCTCAAGTACTCAGTACTCAAGCCACTCTGAATTTTTTCTCATTCGGGTCATGCCTTGCTATTTCATAATTAGGTGTGCTCTCCACTGTTTGTCTCAATGCTTAAAATGCATTTCTGCCCCTGCTCACTTTGCAGCTCTGCCATATTTTCTCTCAGTGACCTTGGGAAAATGTCATTATCTCTTTGGGCCTAAGCTTCCTAAATTCAAGGCTAGAGGTAAAAATGAAACTAAGTTCACTGGATCTTTCTGATGATTAAACAAAATAATACATATTGATGTTACAAACTATCTGACCTATTATATGGACCCAGTAAATGTTAAACCCTAAGTAAAGGTTATAGTAATAATTACTATTTCTTAGCAGCAGCAGCAGCAGCAGCAGCAGCAGCAGCAGCAGGAACAACTTCCCAGATAGCTCTTACTTAACTTTCAAGAGCTAGTTAAAATATCCTCTCCTCTGTAAAGACTGCTCCAAGGAAATCTGTTCATTCTGTTCATTGTACCATTGTCCTATGTACTCTTGTGTTCATCTATTCTCAGATTCTCACCATCTTGGAAACAGAGACCATGATAGTCATCCTTATATTTCCAGTATCTAGTCAATGATTGCATCCAGTAAGTATGTGATAAATAGTTGTTGAAGGAAGAAAACCAAACACAAATAATAAAATTTATTGTGTTTTTAGTGTGTGACAAATTCTTCTAAGATCTCCTATGTATTAAGTCATACAATTTTCCAATAGCCCTGTAATTGGCTACTCATATTATCACCCCCATTGCACAGGTGAAAAACTGGTAGATGGAGAAGTTGAGTAGCTTGGTCATGGCCAGGACTTGAACCAGTGTGATTTACTTCCAGATTCTGGGTTGATCTTAATACTGCACTGCTTTTCTTGAGCTGATAGGATGAAAAAGCAGACAGAGGATGACATTGGACATTCTCTATGAGACTTCCTGTTTAATATTCTATAATCCTAGGACTTCTTTTATACAGTCTTTGAGTCTAATATATGCAAAAATAACATATTTAAAAATAGATTATTTCCTCAGAAGTTTTACAAAAGGTTCTAACTATTCATATGTATTCATTGGGCATATCTAGTCTGATAAAATGATTATGTTTCATATCAATTAATCACAGCATGCCTACTCATACCCTCACCTAGTTAGGATTTTATTCAAGTTCATTTTCTTGAGATAAGTGGTTCTGTTTTAAATAGAATCAATTAGAAGTTACCTTGAATCTGGAATTTTATAATCCCCAAAGTTGAAACCCTGACTTCTTCTTAAACAGAAGTTTTATTCCAGGTTTGACTATGCTGGATTTACACGTTTAAAAGCACATTGCATTCAGGTAGGGGTTCCTGGGAAGAATTTGGTGTATAGCAAGGGGCATACATTTCTCTTAAGATTTAACCAACTGCCTATATCTCTGAGAAGAAGGGACCTATGGACACTCGATGTTTGCTACAACTACTATAGAAGTAGTGGAAGTAGACAGACTATACAGAAAAGTAAGCTGAATGAGATACGGCAGGAAGATATGCCAATACAAAGTGAGTTACTACTGTGGACAATCAGGACTTAGTCCTACTGGGGAATCTTAGAATTGTTTCTCTGAAGGATAGGAAGCTGGGGTCTTTGTTATAACTTTTGTCCATTGTTGAGGGTTGTGTTTCAGGGGCATTAATTATCTCACACTCCCTAGCTGTCTTGTGTGCAGTGAATGAGCTTCCTGTAACTTCCACAAAAGCAGAAAAGAAGAGAAACAGGTACTTGCAGTAGGATGCTACCCAATGACTACCCAAATGACTGAACTCCGCAAGTCCAGATGAATTGTAGGTTTGTTTAGGGGAACTTAACACAGAGCCTCAACATTGTCTACTACAGCAACCCTATTCACTGCTCAGAAATGTTACTGCCTCACACTAAGTTTGACTTTTTAACAACCCTTCAAAATTATGGCTGGCCACAACATATTGAAATAAAGAATTTAAAACAAGTTTAGTGAAGCTAGCTATAGTAGTGGGTCTCAAGTCTATTACTGACATTGTCTCCCTTTTCTACCACCAATTCTAGAGTATTTTCACACTTATCCAGCTCTCAAGTTGGTATATAAGCTCCTTACCTGAAAAAGAAACCCAGTCCTTCGTTCCTTAGGTGTCTCAGTCTTTGGTTGCAGGGCCCCTTATCAGGAAATTGTTGCAATAAATGCCTTTTTCTTTTCTGTTATTACTGAGCATAGACACACTACCAGATACTAAAGTGATCCACTCCCTGCCCCCTACCCCAGGGCCCAATACATTCCTCCATGCTTTTATTATGTGGCAGCAACCTTAGAAATTAATGGTAATCAGAGTCAATAATGCTGTCAAATTACTAACTCTTTTATTTACCTGCTGGTCTAGAGCCATGAGGAGCTAAGACTGACTACTCAAAAGCTGAAGTTCTAGCTTTGGAGGAGCCCTTAGTATGATTCCTAAAAGAAACATTTTCTAACTGGGGTTCAAGACCTTAAACTCTGCAGAGTCCAGTGTTACAGGAGTGAGCAGCACACTCTCCCCAGTGAGTCACTGGGGGAGATAGTGGTAGTTGTCAATACTTCTTTCAGTGTTTGATTTCCACATCTGTGTGTTCTAGTATTGGGTAAAGGCATCCTATAATAGCTGCTGATTAAACAAGAATACTGCATCATAGAAGGTAGTGCCCTAACCATATAAGATATCTTCCCCATGCTGACATTTTGGCCATCAAATTGTCTATGATCCTGTGATCACATACTTCCACCTTAAATACAATATCACTTCTAACTCACTACTGTGACTGAGGATTGGTGGGTGACCTCAAGTTTGCTCTTGATATTTCACCAGAACATCTCTTATTCTGCAGATCAGAAATCTAATATAAAGATTCTACCAGTTTCTACATAATTATGATTGGATCAAAACTTAGGGTCTTGGGAAATGACCACAGGGTGAATCCATGGAATGATTAAATACAATGCAAGATAGGTTTAGATCAGAAATCCATTAAGTGAAGTAAGGACAAAACCTGGCCACATTCAGAGATTAACAGACCTCTGATTAACAGAGTTAAAACCATTGTTTTCTTTCCTGGTTAGCCATCTCCTAATTTCAAATGACTTCCACAAGTTCTCTGGAGCTACTTGAAATTGTTCTTGCAAGAATGTACAGGGGTTAAGGTCACTTGAATTTCAGTATTAAGTAAGGCTTAGTTTTCAACATCTCTTGAAAGTTCTTGGATATTCATTTTTCTCAATACACCATTATTCTGGTACAAGGCCAGAGGTCTTTTCAAGGAGAGTTTAATGTAAAATTTATTGTATATGCTTTTGGTGGCATAGCACAGTCTTTCCTCAAGAGAATTATCTTCATTTTGTTCACCAGGTCTTGTATCTGGGGCTAGCTCAGATTTGGATGTTGAGCAAGGAATAGTGATTTTGTTGTCGTTATATAAGTTAGGAGAAGCCTCGAGATTTCTCTACAAATCAAGCAACACCCTGTTGGCTGCTCATTTATTTCACTCCTAGACCTGCCACAGTCTCTTAGCCATCAATCAGAACAGACCACTACAGGTGAAAGGCTTCTTTTGTGCCACATTAGAATTGCTGTATTTTATAGTAATTGTGCTTACTTTGCTTCTGCCACCACCTGGCCTTTGCTGTTCTGGAACTTTGTCATCTTCACTGACACTAGAAGCTTCTCTCTCATGGAATCACCATTTCCTGTCATTTTTGTTCTATAGAGGACGGTCGCACTGAGTTTCTCAAAGATGTTAATGTTCTCCACACTAACGCATACCTTCTTGGATACACAAAGTATTGCTAGATCTCAGGTTCTTATATATTGTGTATCTTGGCCATATTTTAGTATGGAAGACCCACTAAGGCCAAACATTGTCTTCCCTGTGTTTTTTCTACCTTTACTATTAAAACTCAGGAATGAATTTCAGTAAAGTCCACTACTAGCTGTTGGAAATGAAGATCTTTAAAAAAAAATTTCCACGAAAATCTTCTGGCTTCCCCAGCATTCTCTGAGTTTATAGGTAGCTGATTTCAGACTATCATTTTACTTCTTCAAAGTTTCCAATGCAAATAAAAAGTTAGTTAATTCCATGATCTTTAAAATTGTCCTTACATTGTCCCTATACAGTTTAAATATTAGATCTACTCCATTAGTGAAAGTTTTCTCTCTCTTCTATCCCTAATCCCATTCCAAAGCAGGTAAGATGATTACTGAATGTGATACCAAAAGCAGATCTTTAGACAAGGACTTATTAAACTGTAGTGTATTTGGAAGGCAATTCCTAGAAACAGAAATGAAGGGATGAGAAAAATAATGTAGGAAAAGGAAAACAAAAAACAAAAACTTATTCCTACTGAGAACAACTGAGACTCAATCCTACTGAAAACAACTGGAATGCATCCCACTGTGAGCCTCAATCTCTCTAAAGAACAGTATGGAAGACACTTATGGATGCAGAACCCAAGCCTAGGACCTTCATCGCCAACCCCTGAGCTCCACTGGGTTCATCCATGGACACTAACTACATTTCTGGGCTGCTTTGCCGGTATTGTCTGAGTTGCTGTAAGAGAGAAGCAATGAATGTGGCTGATGTTTCATATGGGATATGATAAGTGTGATGTTCTCTGTCTATGACATATGCAGCTCAGATTGACCCAAGGGCATGTGGCACAGGGAACAATAAGAAGCATTTCCCTTATATCCATGATCTCATTTATACTCACAATGTCCATTTAAATGTGGATATTATGGAGGCACCTGGGTCGCTCAGTTGGTTAAGCATCCAGCGGTGCGTGAGTTTGAACCCCGTATCAGGCTCTGTGTTGACAGCTCAGAGCCTGGAGCCTGCTTTTGGATGTGTCTTGTTCTCTCTCTGCCCCTTCCCTACTCAAACTCTGTCTCTCTCTGTCTCAAAAATAAATAAAAAACATTTGAAAAAATTTTTAAAATTTGGATATTATGTATATACATACATACCATATTTTCTTTATCCATTCATCAGTCAATGGACATTTGGGCTCTTTCCATAATTTGGCTCTTGTTGATAGTGCTACTATTAACATTGGGGTGCATGTGCCCCTTTGAATCAACATTTATGTAACCTTTGGATAAATACCTAGTAGTGCAATTTCTCGGTCATAGACTAGTTCTATTTTTAATTTTTTAGGAACCTCCATACTTTTCTCCAGAGTGGCTGCCCCAGTTTGCATTCCCACCAATAGCACAAGAGGTTTCCCCTTTCTCTGCATCCTCACCAACATCTGTTGTTTCCTGACTTGTTCATTTTAGCCATTCTGATAGGTGTGAAGTGATATCTCATTGTGATTTGGATTTGTATTTCCCTGATGATGAGTGATGGTGAGAATCTTTCCATGTGTCTGTTAGCCACCTGGATGTCTTCTTTGGAAAAAGTGTCTGTTCATGTTTTTGCCCATTTCTTAATTAGGTTGTTTGTTTTTTGGGTGTTGAGTTTGATAAATTCTTTATAGATTTTGGATACAAAGCCTTTATCTGATATGTTATTTGCAAATATCTTCTCCCATTCCGTCAGTTGCTTTTTAGTTTTGTTGATTGTTTCCTTCACTGTACAGAAGCTTTTATCTTGATGGGGTCCCAATAGTTCATTTTCGCTTTTGTTTCCCAGGTGAAACATTTTTGAGAGTATATTAGCTTTTGTTGCTACTGTAACAACCAAAAGCTTAGCTTAAAACAACATAAATTTATTATCTGACAGTTATTCCAAGTTGGCCTATTTCTCTCCTCTGGGGTTTAGTATTTTCACAAGGCTGAAACAAAGATGTTGGCCAACTTGGTCTTATCAGGAGTTTCTGGGAAGAATCTATGGATCTTCTTCAACTTACAATAGAGTTATGTCCCAATAAACACACTGTAACTTGGAAATGTTGTAAGAAAAAAAATGAATTAATACACCTACATACTGAAGTCATAAATTAACTCAGACTACCTTAAATGTGCTCAGAACACTTGCATTAGCCTACAGTTGGGCAAAATCATCTAACACAAAACCTCATGAAATTGTTACATATCTCATGTAATTAATTGAATATTACACTGAAAATGAAAAAGAGAATGATTGTATGTGTATCAGTTGTTTACTCTTGTGATCACATGGCTGACTGGGAACTTCTGCTCATGGCAAGCATCAGGAGAGTATTGCACTGCATATAGCTTTCCCAGGAAAAGATCAAAATTTAAAATTTCACATACAGTTTTTACTAAATGTGAATCACTTTTGAACCATGGTAAAGTAGGAAAATCATAAGTCAAACCATCATAAATTGGGGACCATCTGTGTTTGCAAACTCACACGTGTTTTTGGAAGAATCCAGTTCCAATGTGGTTATAGAATTGAGATCCCCATTTCCTTGCCGACTGTGTGAATGGGGCTGCTCCTGGCCTCTCCAGGTCCTTCCATGTGTGTCCCTGTATCTAAGAGTGAGCAAGGGCACATGATATATGCTCATGCTTGGAACCCCTCTGACTTTCCCTTCTGTCACATATCCCTTACTTTGCCTTCTGCCACCTTTTTTCTGCCTCCAGCCAGAAAAGTTTTTCTGCTTATAAAGTTTGGCATGATTAGATTGGACACACTTGCATCATCCAGGTTATCTTTCATATTTTAGAATCTGTTATCTTAATTACATCAGCGAAACCTCTTTTGCCATGTAACATAACATAGTCATTCGCTCCCAGGATTAGGGTTTGGACATCTTTGGAGAACCATTCTGCCTACTAGAGACTTAGTGTGCTTCAAAAAGTAGTGGAGGTGGTTTGGAGATAGGTTTTAGAGGGCTGTACATGAGAAGAATACATTCATTTTTTCAACAAACATTTGAGTAAATACTGCTTTCTACTATTGTGGTTTAAGATTTTTGCTTTACAATATTTTTGCTTTGCAATAGGATATTCTTGAAGATCATTGAGTAAAAAAGTCATAGAATAAAAAAGTCTGCTTTAGAAATATATGCTTGTCCATGGGCTATGGAGACATACTTGAGTCAAAGACATTTTTCTGGTGATGTCTCACTTTTTATAACTGCAGTTTAGGAGTAGGGAGATAAAAGCCATTTGGAAGGTGATAATGGAAAGAAAAAGGAAAGGATGTCTTTGAGGAAAGATGCAAAGCAATCATTGACAAGACTTCATGCTTGGTATGAAAAGTATGAAGGAGATGAGGATAATGCATGATGAAGAGTAATTTGAGGAATAGAAAATGTTCATTACACTACCTCTGGTTCAAGAACAAAACACCAGCGCCAAATCACTGAAACACTAGGCTCAGATAGAGGCCCCTGGTGAGCCAGCAGCAAAGGCCAAAAATAAAAACACCAATTTTCACATTCTTACTTCATTGTTCTTTCCACTTGTTGTTGCAGGCCATTAGGATGGACACTGCCTGTCAGGATGTGTCCCATCACCTCAGTTCACCCACCAGTACAGCTCAACCCAGCTGTTCAAGTTTCATTCCTGCCTATTTAGAGGGACGAAGTATCATCTCAGAAAGTGTCTTTGCAATAAATATATAGGCAGAAATTGGAACAAAGCACAGGCCAAAAGTATTAAAAAATGACTCAAATTGAGAATACATTTGAACCAATTGAAGATCACAAGTTGTGGTTAAGTTAATCCTACCACTAGGGGAGGGTTGACATTTTTCTTACACATATTCAGATGTTGTCTCCTCTACTACGTGAACCAGAAACATTATGAAGAAATAATGGAATAGACACAGAGTATGACACATATGGTGGGCATTTGTTTGAGCATCTCTGGATGGTGGATTATTAAAAAGAGAGACAGAGAGAGAGAAACTCAGCAAAACTTTTAAGAAATTGTTCATTTAAAGCTATATCTTGGTGAATATTTTATTGCCTCAGTTCTCCCACTTAAAATAGTGTTTATTTTTAGATTACTTTAAGAGAAATAAACACAACAATGCTGAAGGTCATACTACAATCTGAAACTGTCTTGAATGTTTTTGGTTTGGCTTCATGAAAAATGCATTGTGCCAAACACTTTTTCTCCCTAATTTTTAAGCCCTTGTGTATTTTTAAAGAAAATGTAATCCACATGTTTCTTATGTATTTGTACTTAACTCATCAAATTCCTCTTGTATAAGAGCGACTTGGAGACCAAAAAGACTTTGGAATTTATTTTCCTTTGAAGTTCTTTTTATTAGGAAAGGAATAGCATATTCTTTGGGATAATTCTTTTTAGATACCCAGGCGTTCCGTTTTTCAAGTATATAAATGACATAATCTAGGATATCTATATTTGTCCTCTAATCTTATTTCCCCTAGTCTACTAATATAATGGTAATCTTCATAATCATCATTATAATCCATTGTTATGATATTATTATGGTATTACTTACTACTATTATTGTTGTCATAAACTTAATAGCAACATTAGTGGAGTTATAAAAATATATTTTATAACATCTTTATTTGCAAAGTGTTTTAACCTCATATTAATTGAAGACTTAGGTGGAAAATGTCCAGGCTTTATAGCCTACTCACATATTTCATTTTCTGATAGACTTTCAGGGAGAGAGAATTTGCCAATTGCTCTACATCCTCCAAAAAGCTTTCAAGTTCATCCGTCTTATTTCCACTTTCATGATTTTGAGTGTGCTATTCATCTCCCTTAGCTATTTTAGCCTTCTCTTGTTAAAATTCTTGTACAGTTGTCTGTCTTTGTAATCTGGATTAAATCTCACTTCTCCTAAACTATTTGCTTGATGAGCTGAATCGGTCCTGCTCATTCCATTTATGGCCTTTTTATGCCCATGGACCCTACATAGTCTTACTGTGCTTATTCTTTGAATTATAGCCTGTTACAGGACTTTAGGTGTTTCTAAATAATCATGTAGATGTGTGTTCTGAAGCCAAAGGGAGCCCCAGAATCTTTTAAAGTAAGGCCTAAGTCCTTTTTTTTTTCTTTCACATCTTCTCATTGTAGTCAGTTCTGATTGCTACAATTTGTGATCTCAGAAATATGCTTATTGGTTGTTAATTTGCACTGTATTATGTGGGATGTGCTACTTGTGTACTTCATGAAAAAAATACAGCAAAAAACCAGATAAAAGTGGATTTTGACTCAGTCCCTTTTTTAAAATTAGATTGTGTGTTTGTAATTTATTGTAATGTGAGGTTTGGCCCTTAAACTATTTTAACTAGGGGCTTGAAAATATACTGTACATTAAGAGAACAAGCGAAGTGTCAAAACTGCCAATTATAAAACACTGTTCAATTGCAAAGCAGATACTGACAGACCACAACCAGCAGGGTGTTGCTTAGTCTTTGTGCTAGCTCCTGGTGGTGAAGAGAGGAAAAATGACCTGTCCTTTCAGACAACTGTCTGTTTTAGGAGTCACAAATGTAGACAGTATCAACTCTGCGTGAAAAGTGATAGGACCAAGGTAAAAGCATAGAAGCAAGCATCTCAGTGTAGTTTCAGAAGAAACACTTTTGGAGAGATCTCAAAGTTAAGCAGGCTGTATAAATGAAGCAGTATAATAGGCAAAATAAAAACCTTTATTTAATAGACACGTAACACTTACTTGTGCTGGTTACTATTCTAAGCATGTCAGAAACATTAACTCATTCAATCCTCATACTTATCCCACAGGTAAGCACTGTTACTATCCTAATTTTATATGTGAAGCACACAATAAGTTAAGTGAATTGCCCAAAGTCAACAGTGGGCAATTCAGCCAGAACTGAAATACAGGCAGTGTGTCGCCTTTTTCTCAGTCCCTATAGGAGGCTTCCAATACGGAATTTAGGTACTCATGAAAGAGCGACACACAGTCAGAGCAAGTGGCTTGGCATTGCTTGAGGGCAAGTTAAAGTCAAAGAAGTTAATGAGAATAATGTCACATCGAAAAAGCAGGATTTTATCTTAAATGAATCATTGTAATCCTTGGACTGACAGGGCTTTATTTCAACAATAGAAAGAACACTCTCCAGCATCATGGAGTATGGGATATAAAATGGCTTGTCTGGACACAGAAAGAGCTGGTAGAAGGTATTTGCAACCGCATAAGTGAGAACAACAGGGGAAATATGGTTGGAGGAGAGCTGAGGCTCATGAGGGTTGTTCGAAAGGTGGACATTTGAGGGCTGGTCAGCTGTTAGTGTTGGACAAAAGAAAGTCACATCTAGAGTGATTCCTCCGTTTCAGATTAGGACACCAGGGTAGATAGTGGTGTTGATGGAGATAGGGAAGAAAAACAGAGAATTGAACATTAGAAAATGCTCATAATACAATGTAAAGAGGAAAAGTAGAGCTTGGAAGTGTATATTCTTTTTTTCTTTGAAGTTTATTTATGTATTTTGAGAGAGAGTGAGCATGAATGGGGGAGAGACAGAAAGAGAAGGAGAGAGAATTCCAAGCAGGCTCCACACTGTCAGCACAGAGCCCTTAATCCCATAACCTCGAGATCATGACCTGAGCCAAATTAGAGTCAGGTGCTTAACCAACTGAGCCACCCAGGAGCCCCCAAAATGTATATTATTAATTGTCTTTCAAAAATATGTGAAAGGTGAAAGGGGGAACAACACTGTAAATGGTAAAAAATTTTTAGTAGATTTAAAAAATTTTCTCCTGTATTTTCTAATTTTTTTAAATGAACATGAATTAGTTATATTTGCATTAACCTAAAAGTAAATGTTACTGGAAATATTTTATTTACTTAAAAAATTATTTTAATGTTTTTATTTATTTTTGAGATAGAGTGCGAGTGGAAGAGGGGCAGAGAGAAAGGGAGACACAGAATATGAAGCAGGCTCCAGGCTCTGATTTGTCAGCACAGAGCCCAACATGGGGCTCGAACTCACAAACCATGAGATCATGACCTGAGCCAAAGTCAGATGTTTAACTGACTGAGCCACCCAGGCACCCCCCAAAATTTTCTCCTGTATTTTCTATTTTTTTTTTTAATGAACATGAATTAGTTATAGTTCCATTAAAGTAAAAGTAAATGTTACTGGAAATATTTTATTTATTTAAAAATGTTTTTATTTATTTTTGAGATAGAGAGACAGAGTGCGAGTGGAAGAGGGGCAGAGAGAGAGGGAGACACTGAATATGAAGCAGGCTCCAGGCTCTGAGTTGTCAGCACAGAGCCCGATGCGGGGCTCGAACTCACAAACTGTGAGATCATGACCTGAGCCAAAGTCAGATGCTTAACTAACTGAGCCACCTAGGTGCCCCCCCAAATTTTCTCCTGTATTTTCTATTTTTTTAATGAACATTAATTAGTTATATTTTTATTAAACTAAAAGTAAATGTTACTGGAAATATTTTATTTACTTCTTAAATTTTACCCTTTCCCCAATGTATGGGATTCAAACTCACAACCCTGAGATTAAGAATCACATGCTCCACTGACTGAGCTAATCAGGCACTCTGTTACTAGAAGGAAATATTTTAAACAGTGATCTTATTTAATGTTACTTGATACAATGTTCCTGGGAAGCAAAATGACATACTTTCCAAAAGTTGGTGCTGTTTATTAACCTTGGATCAGGAATTCCCCCCTTAAGAAGCTATTTTAAAATAATGTATAATGCTCACATGTTTATATATATAATTATATTTATTGTCGTGTCATTTATGATACTAAAAAATTGGCATCAACAGTAAAAATTATTGAAGTTAATTATAGTACAAATATGTGAATGCATATTATACACTCATTAGAATAGTTACAATAATATTTATGAAAATAGTAGGGTATGAGCTTTTTGTTGCTATTTATGTAGGATGATTCTGAGTGGAAGGTGATACTGATTTTCTTTAACTTTTGTATTTTTCAACATCGGTACACTGTGCCTACATATTTACTCATAATAACAAAAAGGGTGTTTAGTTTGTAGCTTGAGTAGTATTAATGATCATTCAATCATTTCAAATGGACTAGCATTTAGATTTTAAGTACACAGCCAAAAAGGAGTGGAAAAATCACCTGGATTATAAGGCTGGCTATGTCAGAGGAGGCAGTTGGTCAAAATCATGATTGAATATGAGCGTGAGTATGGAGAACCAGTGATTATATTTAAAAAGTATGTTTTTCAGGAGTATTTGAACATATTAGGAGAGATCTTGGCTTTGAACACAAAGCAACACTAAAATTTAGAATTTCAGGTATTGAGAAGATAAAACGATACTTGTTGGGGCATTATCATTTTGGGATTTTTGAAAAAACAATGTTCAACACTTACACAAAGATGACTGATGCTTTTATTTGTGTTTTAGGCAGGTCTGCTTATGCTATTATGTTTGCTTGCTTGGATAAATTGGCTAATGTTGAGAAATGGTAGTAATAGGATTTGACTTGTATGGAAAAAGTGAATCTTGAGATGGCCATGTTTCTCCTTTGTCCCATGAAAAGTAACCAAAGTTGTAGAAAATGCTTCATCTTCATTTAACTTTTACCAGTTTTTGAAGGAAACATAAATATTTTATTTAAATAAATTTTTAAATGTTTTATTTATTTTTGAGAGAGAGAGAAGACAGACAGTGTACGAGCAGGGGAGGGACTGAGAGAGCGGATGACACAGAATCCAAAGAAGGCTCCAGGCTCTGAGATGTCAGCACAGAGCCTCATGTGGGGCTAGAACTGCGAGATCATGAACTGAGCCGAAGTCAGACGCTTAACCGACTGAGCCACCCAGGCTCCCCAGAAACATAAATATTTTAGATTAACTTCACAAAGTTAAAAATTGTAGGGTATTAAAGTAATTGAAATGATGGTACCCATTTGTAAATATCTTTAACTGAAGGTAACCTAAATACTTTTATACAAAACTTTAATATTAATAAAGGTAATATTCATTGAATGAATACTATGTGCAAGTACTTTACAAACATTATCATATTTAATGATATGCCTCGGAAGAGGCAATACTTAGAGACAGCTCAGAAACGAGGCTGGGAGTGTTGCAATTGATTTTTTCATGTGAGTAAGCAACAAGACTTGCTAGAAAAGTAGGTAGTGTTATCTACATTTGATAAGTAAGGGAACTAAGGCTGAGAAAGTGTAAACAACCGGTCCCAAGTCACATTACTGGAGTACAAGTGTTGGAATCAAGATTCAAACAGGATTTGGTTTGACCCTCTGTGCCCACCATGTTTCCAGTATTCCTCGAAAATAGGAAAGCACTTCGTACCCTTTAAGGAAGGACACTTTCAAGAATTTAACATGTTAATACTGAATCTTTTCTCTATAGAGATACCTGTTAAATAATTCTTGTGCTGCTTGATTGTTCCTTTTGTGATCATACTTTATATAATCTATCTACCTACCTTCATCTCATCTATCTGTCTATCATCTACTGACAATTTAATTTTTATAGTAACTTTTCATATGGTCTCTATATCTTTATACTGCCATGATTTGAGTTTTTCATTTTGGATTAAAGGGAAAGAGTTCTCTTCTAGAATTAAAAGATCTCTCTTTCCCTACATCCTTTCCTCCTTTCTTCCATCTGTTTCTATCGCTTCCTTCCTTCTGTATTATCTTTTTAAAAAAAGTTATCTATAGATTTAAACCTTGCAGGGTTGGAAAAGGGGAGACTTGATATGGGGATATGTGTGACTTTTCATTCTGTGTGGTTCTTTATTTTACCAAGGGCACACAAATAATGGAAGCAATTTTTTGCTTCAATGACTTTAACAAAATATTTATGTTGGAACTCATTGTTCTTCAGTTTTACTTGTTCTTATGAAGTAAGAATCATTATCCTCATTTTTCAGATGATTAAGCTGAAACTCAGAGAGATTAAATGGTGCATCTAAAACCTTCTGAATGTGGATTTCCACCCAGATCTGCTCAGCATCAATTCTCATGATTTTTTTTTTTTCTATTCCATACTATGTCTTCCTTTATCCTAAAACATAGGATTGTGAGATATCAGGGATGAAAGAACATTTGAGATTACTTATTCCAACTATGTCAACTCATGTTTTGGAAAACTGCAGCCCAGAAGAATTAGATCACTTACAGCCATGTAACTTAGAGTAATGTAATGTATTGTCATGTAACTTATAGTCATATAGCCACGTTGTGATTGTGATTGCTTTTTCTCATATTTCAGGAACTGAAAAGTTGGCCCCAATTCTTTGGCTTACTGGGTTTGAATAAAAAGGCTCTTAAAATGGGATGATAGATTTGAAAAGGATGCATCTGGATAAATGAATATTTTGTGGCAGGAAAATCTATACCCCAGACTCCATGTCTAATATCAGGATACAGGGATTAGAGGTGGACTTTAACTCCCCCATATCTACTTCAGTTGCACACTTGTGGGATGTGTACAAATTCATAGACCACTTACAATAGATCTTCACATAGATGAGACACTTCAAAGACCTTTCTTTGGTCTCACATGGCATCGCTTTGGCATATGTCACATGGTATTGCTTTGTTTCTCTAGTCTCCATTTGGAGTCTAGAGACTAGAGAAACAATTGATATGTTACTACAAACAGGGCACTGCTTGCTGCTTTAATTTTTGTTCTTAGAAACAGCGTGGTCTTATGTCAATGTTATCAGAACTTTCATCCTTAGGACTCTAAGCAGACAGTCGGATATACAGTTATATGAACTACTGACTCCATTGTGGTAAGTCCTTTCTCAATAGGCCTTTCAGAGTTATATTCAATTACACTTTCATTCATAGGGTTTCAACACTGTAGGCCAAAATTGGACATCTTGTTTTACAAATTATAAGCAATATATTACTTTATATTCTGCAATGAATTTCAGTTCAGAAGTAAACCTAGTAACTCATATGCCCCTAAACTAGTAGTTCTCAAAGTGCACTCCCTGAGTCAGAAGCATCAGAATAACCTTGTCACTTGTTAGTAGAAATGGACAATTTTTTGGGTCCACTGCTGAGTGATTCTGATGTGTGCTGAAGTTTGAGAGCAGATGTCCTCAAACATTCCACATGACAACTGCACATGGCGACCCACTCATTTCCAATTTTGCCTTACATTTGCACATCTTTGCGCCTTTGATTAAATGGTTTCTTCTGCCTCAACAGTCCTTTCCCACAGTTTCAGATGTTTCACTTGTTCTTTTGAGTTGTATCAAAGGGCAGTTCCTTCTAGTTTTCTCCCATCAGTATCATGAGCTTCTCACTGTGTAAATGCAAAGTATTCTGCTTATATAGCTTAGCTTATGTCATGCCTTGTGTAAAGCTTTCTGTGTTCATGGTTGTGTCCCACTGCAGTGGACTGCAAGGTTTACTTGCAGTGAAAGCTCACTGTCTTTTGTACTATTCATCTGTTTGGTCTTAGTTTCCCTCTTTTTTTTTTTTAATGGAGGTAATACCTTATTTCCCATAAGATACCTTATGGGATCATTTCTAAAATTAAAAAGATCTATTGAATGTGAAATGGATAATAACTAATGACTAATTTTATTAGTAGTTACTATATAACTGTTTGTTGAACCAAATAAGATTTTAGGGCTATTAGATTCACATATAAAGGTCAATATCCTTCCTGTCACTAATTAAAAAAAAAAAGAAAATGAAAAAGCAAGAAATTGTGAAGAATCTATGGAGACACTCTTTTTCTCTTATTAAAGAATATATCTTTGTTACTACGTTTACAATATAATCTCAATATTAAATATGTTTAAAATAGGATCACTAACATGGTAGTTTTTTTTTACATATAGAGAATTATAATTTTTTAGCGGTGTTCAAGATCATGTAGACTAAATCAAGAATTTGGAATCTCTGAAAATTGGCCTTCACTCTTCAAATATGGCTCTAAGACAAGATGTTTCTTGTGCTAGATGTCAGCTTTCCTTAAACACATTTGGGTGCAGTTAATTATAGAAGTTATTAGGTCTTTTATCATAGAAAAAGATGGGTATGGAGACTCAGATCAAGATAAGGGCTGAACTACAAAAGTTTATCAGGGATTAAACTGAAGTCAAATGGATACAGTCATAAATACAACCCTGGCCCAGTGAAAGAATGCTGGGTTGTAAGTACACATTGGAAATTGATGTATTAATACAAATGAAGTATCCCAAGAAATCTCAACCACATCCCAAGCATACTTTCTCAATTTAATGTGTAGGGCTAATACTCTCTAAAATAGTAAGAGTGTTTATACAACAGAGTTGATATTCTGTAAGATGTTGCAAGATAACATGAACACTCATTCATTATTCACCATATGTTTAGGATATGCTTATTTCATATTAATTAACTTGTCTAAAAATTTGAACACCATGCCAAAGGAAGGTGATGATGATGATGATGATGATGATGATGATGATGATGATGATGGCAACAATTATATTAATAATAATGCTATTTATTCTGCCTTTTCCATTTTCTATGCTCTATGTCAAGAACTTCACAAATGATAAAACTGATCTTTGCTGAATTCTGTATACAATAGTAAAAGGAAACTATTATTTCTCATTGTTTAGAGATGAGGAAACTGAGGCTCAGAAATAGTAAGTGATTAACCCCAAGTAATACTTGTAGTAAGTCATATGTTGATCAGGATTCAAACTCAAGTACGGCAGACTTTGAAGTCTGTCAACTGTTTGAGCCACTTTGCAATGAGAAACAATAAAAATAACATAACCACTTATTTGCTTGAAAGTAGATTTAGGGGATACAGCTCAGATTTTTTTCTTTTTAATAAAAGTTTGGGGCCTTAATGAACAGGGAAGTCCACTTTGGTATAGAGACTCAGCATATAGACTCCAAGGCCTTCCTGCTTCTGATTTTGAATCCTGCCTCCAGAACTTATTTGCTGTTTGATCATACAAAAGCTAATTTGATACTTTGTGCTGATTTCTTATTTTTGAAATTGAGATAATGGTATTTGCCACATATGGAATTGGAATTTTAGTAAAGACATTCTTTCTCTGTTTCTGTTTCATTCTCTGTGTGTGCTTATGTTTATATTATATCTGTGTATGTATCTCTACATATATACATGTGTCATATATAAATATATATCCGCTTATCTTTCTATATATACATGTTTATATTATATCTGTGTATATATTTCTACATATATACATGTACCATATATAAATATTAATATATATCTGTGCATCTATCTATCTGTGTCTTAGAATAATTTCTAGCACATAATAAATGCTGTGTACTTGCTAGATATATCATCATTATCATCATCATCATCATTATATGTGAGTTTTCCTGTATCTGTTGCTTATACCAATGAAGTTTTTCTGTATTTTAGCTCAACATTATATGAACTACACACCAGTGAGACAGAAATACAATTGGTTGAGCCTTGTAGGAAAAAAACCCAATTCATATTTCTAAATATTTCAGCAGTGGGTAATTATTTTCTTTTCTTTTCTCCCAAGACCCTCTGAATTTTCAAATTTCTAAGTGAACTGAGTCATTAACATCCTAGGGCCTAATTCAAAGTGGTCACTGAAAAATAACTATATAACTTAAAATTATTACCCCGCAAAGTACTCCTTCTTACATTGCTAGCCTAAAGACAACCCCCCCAATCCCAACACCAACCTGATATCAACTAGTACAAAGGCAAAAGCATTTTTTTTTTAAATAGCATTGGCTATGTGCCACTAAATTTGACTATGTTTCCCTTTTCCAAATAGCACATGTTACTTAGAGAAGCTTGAAGGCATACTGAAAAATAATGATGTGATGGAGATCATACCAAATGCTTTTATTGGTTTCATAGTAAAAACCATTCCTTGCCAAGTTTAGAGAGGAAATACTGCAACATAATTTTTGGCCTATTTCTTCTATGTAAGGTTTACTTCACTGTTTCTAGCATCAGAGAATAATATATATCAGAGATTTTAGAATATGGGCTCATGCTCAGTTATCATATTATTATGTTGTGGTTTATTTTTATTTATTTTTTATTTTTTTAAACTTTTTTTTTTTACATTTATTTATTTTTGAGAGACAGAGTGAGACAAAGTGAGAGTGGGGGAGGGGCAGAGAGAGAGGAAGACACAGGATCTGAAGCAGGCTCCATGCTCTGAGCTGTCAGCACAGAGCCTGACGTGGGGCTCGAACCCACAGACTGTGAGATCATGACCTGAGCCAAAGTTGGATGCTCAACTGACTGAGCCACCCAGGCGCCCCTGTTGTGGTTTATTTTTAAAGGAGACCCTATACTCCCTTGAGTTAAATGTACTGACTGAAGAAAGGATCATTAATATACTTTTGGTCATAACTCCAATAGGAAAGTAGACAGGTGTGTCTGAATCTGAACAATAGGTTAATACTAAAATCAATTTATATCAGTTTATCCAAGAAGATTATCTTTTTTCTGAAAAAAATTAGACTAAGTTGCTTTCATTTACAAGATTTTAATGTGCTCAATTTGGATATCTTGACCACAGGACAGTTAAATAGGCACAAAAGTTTTGTAACATTTCAACATAGTTAAATAGTTGATTATAGTAACACATGGCTGCCACTGAAGCCCACTACTACTTAAACACGGTCATTCTTGGAGCACGTGGGTGGCTCAATTGGTTAAGTTTCCGACTCTTGGATTTGGCTTAGGTCATGATCTCACAGTTCATGAGTTTGAGCCCAACATTGGGGGTTCTGTGCTGACAGTGCAGAGCCTGCTTGGGATTCTCTCTCTCCCTCTCTCTCTTCCCTCCCTCCCTCCTCCAGTCATGTTCGCTCTCTCTCTCTCTCTCTCTTAAAATAAATAAACTTAAAAATTGTCATTATTTAATTTTCCAATATAAAAAAGAGTACCTATCTATGTGATGATCAGAAATTAGTTTCTTGTCATCTGTATTGCTAAATTTTATTTTATTTTTCAAAACGACTTTTGCAGAAAAGAAATCATGTATTTTCTCTTGGGTAACTACTGTCAAACAAAGTATTTTTTTCCTTGAATATCACATTTTCTTTCTTCTTGAATATCACAGTATCTGTTTAAATAGATTTAGATTTATTTATTCACTTTGGAGAGTATTGTTATTCTAGCATGAAAATAGGTTTATGGTATCTCTGCAGTTCAACTGTCAACTAGAGAAAAAGTTAAGGTGTGTGAAATTCCTCTACTCTTTCTCGTATGATCCTTTAATTCCTTGGGGTACTTCACATTGTAACAACAGATGTATGTAGCATTTTAGGTGCTACTGTCTCATTTAACTAATCAATCCTGATATCAGATATGCTTCCTCTTATTGCCATCTGATTCCATTTATGAGGAGTATCCTTCACCATTTCTACATGATAACATAAGCTGTGTCTTTTTAAGACTGGTTCTTTTAAACAAGCCAGGTATTTCTCCTGTATAATGTCTTCCTGATCTGCTATCCTTTGGGGAGACATAAATCTATTATCTTTGTGTGAGAGGTTTTCTCTAAGACATAGAGTATTGACTTAGTTCCTACATGCAGTGGATTATTCAGGAGTTGAAAATTTGCATATTTTGTTGAAGGGATAATAAACATTTACCATAAAAAACCCACAGCAAATAGGCACACAAACTTATATTAGCACATGCACATACACATGCACAGATACATATAAGACCATTTATGTTGGTTTGGGTACATGAGACCATAAAGCAATCTGGAATGATGGCTACAGTTTAGTCATCTGATCTAATGACAGGTGCACACTTTCCTTGTTTATCTCTATGATCTATAAACTCATCAAGGAAATTTACCACTTGCTATTCTTGGGATAGACATGGAAAATTCCAAAGGTTTAAAAAGGAACAGGCTACTGGGGGTACGGATTCCATCTAAATAAGGCAAACTCCAGACAATTTTCAACTATATATTAATAAGAAAAATCTATTACCAAGACTCTCTACAATTTACATTTTTTTCTGCGTTTGTTTGTTTGTTTTGTACCATATCTTGTATCTTTGATAGTCATCACAAAGGTATGAGTCAAGGAAAGTTGTGATAGTCTCCATGAAAAATTGGAACCCAGTGTGGTTAAATAAATGGCAACAAGTTACATAGCATTATGTGGCAGAACCAATAAGCGTCTAGGGCTTTGACTCCTAAATCACCAATCTTCAAATTATACCATTTTAAAAAATCCATAATTTTAATAAATGAAAAATTTTCTCTTATTACATGTAACATTCAGAAGAGCATCCATGGTCTCCCATTTCGGCCTCATTGCTTCACTGGTTTGACTTTACTCACAAATAGCTGAGATGTCCTTAGTTCACTCATTTATTCAATAACTATGTAAATGAACTGAGATAAGGATTGATTGTCTATACAATCAGGAAAATCTTACTATCTAAATTTATAAATTTCTATTGACATAAGTAAATTACACATTAAAGTGGTCAATCATTTTGTCTATCTAGGCAGTCTAAAGCAAAAATATGGATACTAAGAGTATTACAATAGTAGAATTGGAATTTTATATTGACCCCTTGAATCAGTTGTTACATTACCACACTAATCAAAGTAAATTATATAGTTATTTCTGTTGCTTCAGATATAATAATTACCCTGATGGATGTTTAACTTTGAAAATGGAAGCAACTTATAAAAATAATGATAATGCAAAAATATGAACATGGCAGTACTTTGCCTCTATTTTTACAGAGAACTGTTATAATGTTGCTGCTTTTGGCAAGAAACAGTCTGTTCTATGGCCATGATGTGGCTCACTGATACAAGCAGCTAAGAGCATCCAAATGATATAATAGGAATACAATTATGGCTCTCAGAGAGTCTGGTCCATCACTAGTCATATCAGAATTGTACAGATTGAAGAAATAATATGAGCGCTTTTTTGGTAATTTAAATTCATGTGTTTTCTACTCATTTCTGGACAATAGTGGTCTCAAATTTGTTCCTTAATTAGTCTTACAGACATTTTAGTAGTACATTGGCTTACATTAATAAATTAACATTCTGAAAAAAATAAAAGAAAATACATTTGCCTGAAAAACACTAGAATATCATATCATAAACAAGTAGATCTGTGTCCAGGCACAACTATGTAAGCATTTTAGGAAACAGGAAAACAAGTTAAAGTATCTGCCATACGAAAAACAAATCTGGCTCTTAAAAATAAGCCAGTTTTATCTTTATTCTTCAGACTTTTATATATCTGGGTAGATGCCCTTAAGAAGATGAAAAAGTAAAAGAAATTCTATATATTTAAAAATATTAAAAATGAATTATATTGTTATTATAAAGTATTTTGAAACATTAACATTTCCAGCCATGTACTTTTGGCTGGAATTAATTTGCTAAAGGAATTAATTTGCTAAAGCAAGAACTCTAAGTTGATTACATATAATTTAGGAATGGATTAATTACACATTAATACATACACACTAAAGCAATGAATAAGGTACATATTACAATGCCAACAAAAATAGCTTTGCCAGAGACCATAGTATAGTGGCAACAATTTAGAATTTGTCCTATCCGACCCTGTTCTTAGGAGAATGATGTCTAAATTTAACATATGTAGGCCTAATTTTGTAGGAATAATCATTATAATACCTATATCTTGGAGTTGTTGTGAGGTTTATGTATAACAAAATAACCGTTAAATGGTTTTTAGTAGGGAGAGTTGTTTTACAAAAAACTGCTTATGCTCATAACCATAAGGCTTAATGCATAAAAGCCATTAATGGTATTTCTAAATGGAAAATTCAACATGTAAATTGACATTTCCATAAAAAGAGCATCTGGAAGTAGAAACTTAAGTTTTTAAGATATAACCAAAGACTTGCATCGTGCTTTGTTAAAAAGAAAACAGTGACTAGAGCTTTTGGCACACAGGGGAGCTAGCATACCTATCAAAAATCCTTGGAGATTTGTGAAAGGAAAATATTTTCTGCTGTTTTCAATGAGTATATTCGTCACTCGAGCTGTTTTAAAAATAGCCTCTAAATGCTAAGTAAGAACAGTTAAGGACATTCAGTCATTGTCATTTTTCCATTCAATAAATATTTTTTAACTGCCTACTATGTGTCAGAAATTGTACTAGACTCAAGATGAATAACATATGGTCCCAGCCTCAGAGAACATATAATGTTTTAATGGAGAAATGCCAAGATCACGTCCCTCAAATTTTTGTTCTTTTACATCCACACCTGACCACGCATCAGACCTTTTACGATCTCCATAGAGGTTACAACTTTTCTATTTATAGATTCACTGACAAAATACGAAAGCTAAATAATGTCTGGAAAAAAAAAATACTGTTCATTTCTGAAGAGATCATAAGGAAGACCTATTTGGGGATCTAGTTATAATGTTTTTCAAATAGAAATTTCTTTGAGTCAGACATTAATAAGCCATACCTTGCATAGCCTGAGTAGAAAAAGCATACCACATAATAGCAATTTAAGTAAAATTTGCTAGTCATCTCACACACTACGAACTAGCAAGAATATTTTGCTGATGTGTCAAATTTTGACACCTACAAGAATGGCTCTGTTTTAACAAGTTATAAAAAACAGTCATTTTGAACATTTTATCTTAATGTTTCTGTCTTGTATTTAAGAAATATTTTGATGGCCCATAAGTGCTGATGTAAAAACATTCTCACACCTTTAAGTAATTTTTTAAATTATCTTGGAAATGGGGCGCCTGGGTGGCGCAGTCGGTTAAGCGTCCGACTTCAGCCAGGTCACGATCTCGCGGTCCGTGAGTTCGAGCCCCGCGTCAGGCTCTGGGCTGATGGCTAGGAGCCTGGAGCCTGTTTCCGATTCTGTGTCTCCCTCTCTCTCTGCCCCTCCCCCATTCATGCTCTGTCTCTCTCTGTCCCAAAAATAAATTAAAAAAAAAACAAAAAACGTTGAAAAATAAATTATCTTGGAAATTTTCTAAAGTTTTCTAAATTTTCTAAATTTTGCTAAACTCAATAGATATTTCTCTTGAAATTGTGTCAATTATACCTATTAGCATATATTTGTATACTAGTATTCATGAGGTCAAAACTCACTTAAATCCTATGAACAGTTGTATATATAAGAATTATGTACAATAAGCAATTATTATTTTGACATCATATTTTTACTTTTCTTAGCAATGTTTCAGTTACTTATTAGTCATGTTGTTGAACATCAAAACATATGAAATGTTTTTGCTTTTTAGAAAATGTCTCCTTCTCAACCCCCATTACCACAACTCCCACTCACTGAGAATAGAACAATAATTTAGAAGAAAGAAATCCCAAATGTAATTTGACTCATTTGTTTTTACCTTCTAGACACACCTTAGACAAGGTAAACTTAGGAGGAAAATTCTATTTTAAAATCAAAAATAGTAACATTTCCATATATATATAAAATGTTCACATTTTTGTGCAGAAACTCTGGACAACTATGGATATATATACAGAAATACCTGTCCAAATGATGAAGAGGAGTGTCCTTCACCAAAAGAGGTTATGCTTAGATATCCTATGTGGTCTAAGGTGTGTTGACTTTAGCTTAAATAGAGTTTATAGATCCAAAATGTTGGAAACTAAATGATTCATACCAAGCAATTTCAAATGCACTGGTTCTGTTATGATTTATCTTAAGTCATAACTGAGTTTTTACAAATAGCTTCTTCCCAAATCTAATATAGAAAGAAAGGGCAATATAGCAAATAAGGACCACACAGGCTAAACAGCCTGACTTCAAATCCCAATTCTACCATTTACTATCTTTGTGACCTCTCTGAGTCAGTCTCACCATCTATAATTAGGGAGGATGCCTTTTTCCCTTCCAAAAAATATCTTTCTTATAGGGTTATCAAGAAGATTAAATGAGTTAATACACAAAGAAGCACTCAGAGTAACACCGCAGTAAGAGCTCTTATTATCAATGCTCATGGATCCACAACTCTTAAAAAGCATATTTGACTCCTAGAAAATAAAATTGGTAAATCCAGAGGTGCGTGGGTAGCTCAGTTGGTTAAGCATCTGACTTGGGCTCAGGTCATGATCTAATGATTTGTGTGTCTGAGCCCTGCATCGGGCTGTCTGCTATAACTTCAAAGCCTGCTTTGTATCATCTGTCCCCTGCCCACCCCCATCTCTCTGCACCTTCCCTGTTCTCTCTCTCTCTCTCTCTCTCTCTCTCTCTCTCTAAAAAATAGGTAAGGAAACATTTAAGAGTCTCATGCTCTACCGACTGAGCTAGCCGGGCTCCTGGTAAGGAAACACTTAAAAATGGTAAATCCAAGAAGATACTCAGTGCTAAGAGTGCTTCCTATAAAAAGTTATTCATTATCAAATCATCTCTAGTTAGGCTTATCTAAAAGCCCAGAAAAAAGAGAAAAAAAAATCTGTAAGAAAGCAACTAGTTTAATTATTATGCTTTCAAATATTCCCAAATATCTAGACCTAGATATTCCTGTAACAGTGAAATCAAACGAAACAGATATCATTCTCATTTCCAGGTGATAATGGGAGACGTTTAAGTGTTGGGATATCATTTTTTATCATGCTTTTCATGAAAGGAATTAAAATGGTTATTAATTAACTGCACGACTAATTTCAGACTGTGAGTGCCAAAAGGGAATTTGGCCAGCAGAACCACCCAATTCAAAGAGAACAGATTGTGATTATGTTCTCTTACCTTCCTGGCCAAGGCCAGACTTTAGAGACATATTTTAAGGAGTGAAAGGGACTATTCCATTAGACCAACACAAAAAGAATGGAATGTAGTTTCATTTTTAATTTATTTCAACTGGCAATGTCTTGGGCCAGTTTCCGAGGAACTTTTGTATGTTTAGTGAGCAAAAATGCAAGGGGAAGTCTTGTTTTCCAAGTCATACAGCCATAGATCTCCCAGATTCTTTACCATAAAAATAAGTTACGAGAAGTTAGGTCTTGAAAGAGCCTATCTAATTAATATAAGTTCTAGTTATACCTAGTGTCAGAGGGACTTCAAATGGACAAAATAAAAAGAATCTCTAAAGAAAGTATGTTGCATCTGGGTGAATAGAATACATAGCTATCCTCAGACTTGCCTAAATATACAGAAATAAGAATCCCTGTTAAATCTCAAGTGAATTCAAGAAAAGTATAGATCTTGCTGTCCACACAAACCAGAATTTGGATAAATCAGAGAGTTACTATAATGGAGTCAATACTGTTCTAGAATTTTATATATTCTTACTTAAGATATCTGTCAAGAGTTTAATTAAGCTACTCCATGGTATTCTGCCTCCATATCCATTTTGTTTGGCCAAATAGACTGGAGGACCTCAAACTGACACTAGCCTCTCACACAAGTACATGCCACAGATAGCAGCCCATGGAGGCACGAGCAACCCAACAGCCATTATGGTCAACAGTCTCCTCTGCCTCCTAGTGCCTATTCTTTATGCTCCCCTTAAATAAGACCCCATGGAGGTTTCCAAAACCCAACTCATTTGGTCTGAATTAATCAATCCCACCTTAGCCCAGGAACTTCAAAGCACTCTAGCCACAAACCTTAGTAAAGGCATGTGTCCCATGTTCTGCCTCTCTCTGCCTGCATCCTGACTTGACCTCTCCATGTGACCCCCCTGAAGAATACTATGTACTTCCCCTAGGATCTATGAATAATAGATTTCTCTATTTCATTTTCTTTTGTAGTGTGTAGTTGAGCCATGGCTTACCATCCAACACCCTGTGCTCCACTTGATAAATGTTAATTTAACAAAGTCATACCACTATCATAGTAAGCATCTGGCAATTTAAATATCATAGACCAAGAATTCTTACATAGAAAATAGAATTGGGGCACCTGGGTGGCTTAGTCGGTTGAGACTCCAACTCTTGATTTCAGCTCAGGTCACGATCTCACAGTTTGTGAGATTGAGCCCTGAATCAGGCTCCATGCTGACAGCTTGGAGCCTGCTTGGGATTTTCTCTCTCTCTCTCTCTCTCTCTCTCTCTCTCTCTCTCTCTTTCTCTCTGCTCCTCCCTTGCTCCCACTTGCATGCGTGTTGTCTCTCTCAACAAATATATATTTTTAAAAATCTTAAAGAAAAAATTAATAATATAACTAACTTATAGCTACTATTAGATCCCAGTTGTTATAAGTCCTTGATAGTTCCCCAAATTAAGCATTTCCATGATGATAGCAGATATTCTAAGTGATCTTATCCTATGAAAGTAGACTTAGTGAATGAAAGGAAATAAAAAAAATGTACTACAACTAGAGTACTAGGATAATTTTACTGCTACTGTAGGTGAAACTGGTTGAATAATTTGTTTAGAATTTTGATTTATCTATCCAAGGAGGCATCAGAAGCAAAGACCATACTGATTAGATTGACAGCTCAGAGCTACTGAAAGAATGGTTTGCAAGTTTATGCTGGAGCAAATACAATACAGCCTTTAAGTCACATAGGGAAGTCATAATTTTGACATTATAGAGATATCTTTATTTCATTATTATTATTTTTTTCAGTGGGGTGTTAAAAATAAAGGAGATCATTATGTAAGAAATGAAGGGCTAACATCAATATTGAGGTGAATATAAACCATTTATGAAACTTTTTCTATAAAAGAATTAACAATAGTGTATTATTTTTCTGCATTTCACAGATTCACATCACCACCTTCACTACATGAGTAAATAATGTTTTTCTGACTGGATTTTTAATGTGTGTTTCAGAATACCCAATGGAGAAAGACCATGTTCTCATGATACCTATATCATTTTACGTTTGATTGAAATACTACACACATACACATACACACACACACACACACACACACACACACACACACGAATGCAGCAGATCCTCTAGAACTATTCAAATGCTTTAAGTGATTTGCTTATGGTCATTGTATTTGAGAAACTTCTGTAATTTTTTTTAAAGTTTATTTATGTTGAGAGAGAGAGAGAGAGAGAGATGGAGAGTGAGAGAGTAGGGGAGGGGCAGAGAAAGGGAGAGGCAGAATCCCAAACAGGCTCTGTGCTGTCAGTGCGGAGCCCAATGCAGGACTCCAACTCACAAACCATGAGATCATGACCTGAGCTGAGACCAGAGTAGGATGCTTAACTGACTGAGGTGCCCCAACTGAACTTACCCAGCTTAACTGAACTGACCCAGGTGCCCCAATTTTGTAACTTTTTAAATGGATAGTGGGCAGATTCAAGATAGCTGCAAACTCTGATGCTACCCTCACGAAGAAGTGGAGCCTATGACACCACTTTGAATCTGGGTGAGTGCTCTGACTGCATTGGTCAATAACATGCGGCCACAGTAAGGCTGTGGACAGGTGCTGGGTCTGGACCTTAAGAGGCTAGGAGTATCTACTTTCTGTTTCTTGGAACACTCTCTCAGGAAGCCGTGAACCACCATATAAGAATTCTGACTACCTGAGATTGCCATGCTGACTAGCACACATGGACATCCTCCTTGACAGCCCCTGACCAAGCTCCGCCTTTGGTCATCCTCACTAAGGCCCCGGATGTATGAGTAAACCACCTTGGACCTTCTAAAAGAGCCATGCCACTGAATACCAAAGTGGCCTTTGCTAAAATCACATGGAACAGAATAGCCTAGCTAAAGCTCTGCCTGAGTTATTGACCCATAAGATTATGAGATATAATAAACTAGAGATGGGTTCTAAATATCTCCTACTGCCTTATTTAAATCATATTTTCTATATAAGTGTGGCAAACAAAAACATTTTTGTGAATAACGGCAATATATATTTGAGGGGATTTATTTGGTTTCCTATGACAAATAGAGAATTCTTCCATATATATCTTATAATTTTGTCTCCTTAAATTCAGAATAAATAAAATTATTAAAGAATTCTCAAAAAAACACCAGAATAAAAGATGGAACCCTGCTTAAATTTCACCTCCTCAGACAGGCCTTCCCTGACCAACCTATTTGTACATCTTTCATTGATCTCCTTACTCTGCTTATTTTTATTTCATTATACTTAACACTACTGACATTATTTTAAATATGTAATGTCCACCTTCACTTTTGCATATCACCTCCCTGAGTGTACTCTACATTGTTTCCGGCATAGAAGTGACTCACACATAATAGCCTTAATAAATATTTGCTGTAGAAGTAAAACTTTGTCTTTGGATATTTTACCTGAAAATTACAGACTTTGTTTTAACAAATATAAATATAAGTCACCCCAATAGTATTTTTTTCAATATATGAAATTTATTGTCAAATTGGTTTCCATACGACACCCAGTGCTCATCCCAAAAGGTGCCCTCCTCAAAATACATCACCCACCCTCCCCTCCCTCCCACCTCCCATTAACCCTCAGTTTGTTCTCAGTTTTTAAGAGTCTCTTATGCTTTGGCTCTCTCCCACTCAGTCACCCAATAGTTTTAAAGAGAGAGGTATTCTGACATTGGATAAAGACAGAAATTTTTATTTTTCAAGAAATTATTAATATATTCATTTAATAATGCCTTTATTTTTAGGGATGAGTATTTACTTGATATTCATTTATGTCTCCAAAGCCATTTAAAAATTAGCTTACTGTTAAATATCATATTAAAACTTATAGTTCTCTCTGGAGTTAATAACCAAAATATTTCTTTGACTTTCCTTGATTTGTGTTTAATTTACATGACAGTAAATTGTATATGAAATACTAGCCCCCATATTTCATGTGATTTTCTGTATAATTCATGTTCATGAGAGTGTCAAGACATTTATTTTAGCACATGTGAGTTTACAATGGCATTGAAAGGCCATGTTGATAAAATTAATTGTCTTATTTGACAAAGGGTAGAAAAAAGTCTAGAAGGCCTTTAAGTAAAAAGTGAAATTAACTTTAAAATGGCAAAACATACAGTGGCTCCCCATTTGGTTTAAATGAACACACTATTATCAATCTTTTCATAAAATCTCAGTGTGGTACCATTTCCCTATTAAATCTTTCTGCAGAGGGAGTGGAGTTATTTTGTATGCTTATCCTTTGTTCTTCTACCACTTTCTCTTTCCCATGTTTACATTACAAGGGGGAAGTTAAGAAAATAAAAGAGGAAGCCAACTGAGAAAGGCCACATAGAAGATTTGAAGCTTCAGGAGTAGGAGCAAGGAGAACAAATCCTCAAGGCATGTTGCTTGCTTGGCTAACAATACATTTCACTTTAAAATTCAGTTAAACTGCAAGAGAAGCCACATCATTATTTTCCTGAATTAATTTCTCTCTCCCATGCAACAATGCCTGTTCTTCTTATCAACCACTTTCATAATGGGGAGTAAACAACCAACCACCTCAGCAACATATATTATTAAGATTCTTCCTTTTTTCAGGCCAGCTGTCCCTGCAATTATATTTTACAAATACAATTCTACACAGCTCCTCTCAGTTGAACACAATAATGTAATTTTACTGAATGACTCTGCAGAAGGCCTAATTATTTCTTGAAGCAGGGCTCCTGATGTTATTTTGCATTTAATTCATGACCACATGCTGAAGGTTATTATCTGTGCAGCAACCAATTGAAATGTTTTCTAAAAAATATTTCACATACTTTTTAACCTATGACTTTTAAAAACATTTGTACTTTGCTTTGTTTCTTGAACACACCTGAAGGACTCAAATATAATAGAGAATTCAGTTAGAAGCCATACACACACCTACGCACACACACATACACACACACATATATACATATATAGAGAGAGAATTAAATCCATTTTAATTCAAAAATATATATTATCTCTAGTATTATTGAAAGTGCACCTGTGTCATCTAGTCAGTTATCCATATAGTTTATTTTAATAACAAAATTAACTTCCAAATCTGTGTCAGATATTACAAAAGTATGTTATTCATTCGTGGAGTCTTTTCTGAAAACATCAATTAAAAGTAGGGGTGCCTGGGTGGATCAGTTGGTTTGGGCATCCAACTCTTCGTTTCAGCTCAGTTCATTTTCCCAGGGCCGTGGGATTGAGCCCCATGTTGGGCTCATGCTCAGCATGGAGCCTCCTTAAGATTCTCTCTCTGCTTCTATCCTTCTCACCCTCCACTCGCACATGTTCTCTCTCTCTCTAAAGAAAGATAAAATAAAAAGATCTCCTTTTCTTGAAATATCTAGATCTTATTCAAATTTCTTTGTGGCATCCACGATATACTATTCATTATATATTTCCCTAAACTGTAGTAATTTTTTTCACAAAGACACACATAATTGTGTGCATATATTTTCCATTTAAAATTATATTGATATGAAGAAAATACAATAAAAGTAACTAATTAACATACAGCAACTGCTTACTATGTACCAGAAATACATCACCCTTTAGATATGTTATCTCCTTAAATCTTCACCACGGTCCTGGGTAAAAATCGCATTTTACAGATAAGAATTTTGAAACTTGGAAAAATTTAGTAGCTCACAATGAATAAATAAAGAAAAAAACAAACAGGTAGTAAATGGAGAACACAGGACTCTAGTCAAGAGATCTGCTATCACTGATGTAGTTCATAACACTCTAGGTGTTGATATTTATTTAGATTAGGTTTTCATTTACTGAGGCATTACTTGTGTGTGTGATCTTCATATATATATATTCACATATTCATATATATATATAATATATATATATATATATATATAAAGGATTATAATGATAACATCAAAAATTCCCATATGGACGTTGGGTCTTTAAAAACTGGCAAAAACTGCAGTAATGATATTAACAAAGTGCATTTCTACATTCTAGAATAGCGGTCGTAATAGAATTTATCTTTCTTATAAGATTTCTTTACCTGGGGAAATTAAATGTAGTGTATTATTACCTATAGATCGCAATAAAAAGGATTTACTGTCTGATATAGTCCTTAGTTACCCGAAGGGGAAAAACTATGCTGTTCAAAATGGAAGATAAAAATTATATTTAGAACAAGAATAGAAGAAGAAATAAAGCTACAAATAATAGAAAAATAGCAAACTTAAAATATAAACATGTTTTTTACTTGTCAAGTAGTCCTGGAAATCCAGCAGACGATCTCCACAATCTAGGCTTATTCTTTGGGCACAGAGGTGCATTTGTTGAAATGGCATTAAAATATACCTATAAACCTCACAAATTCTGCCACAGAAGCTTGTCTATAAAAATAATTAGCTATTAGTCAGCCCTGGCTACAGGAATATATTTATTTATATCACCTAGGAAGCATTTAATTCACATAGAATATGCTCATGTTGTGACAAGTGTAATTCCAAACCAAGAAGACAAATATCTATGTTAATGAAGTTCACGAAGAAAATATTTTTCTGTTCCATAGAAATACTGTAAGAGTCATTTCCTTAGTATGCAAATAATGAAAGTCAAATAGTTGTGAGTTTTGTGATATTACATACAGATAGGTCATTGAAATATTTTAACTTATCAATAATAAACTTAGAAAACATGAATAATGAATGGTTGCTGTGCTAAAATATTAACTTAAATAAGTAATACTTTTCAATAAAATTACAGTAATAGTGTAAAAATAAACCCAGAGGTCTAGTTTGCAAAATTATAGTCAAAAGAAGGGATATGTGGGGCGCCTGGGTGGCGCAGTCGGTTAAGCGTCCGACTTCAGCCAGGTCGCGATCTCACGGTCCGTGAGTTCGAGCCCCGCATCGGGCTCTGGGCTGATGGCTCAGAGCCTGGAGCCTGTTTCCGATTCTGTGTGTCCCTCTCTCTCTGCTCCTCCCCCGTTCATGCTCTGTCTCTCTCTGTCCCAAAAATAAATAAACGTTGAAAAAATAAAAATAAAAAAAAAAAAAGAAGGGATATGTGATTTCAATAAACACACTTAGACTGCAATGCTATTAACCTTGTGATTAGTATAGTTCTTTCTCTGTTTTATATCCAGGTGGATGAAATGATTAGGATAATTTATGAAGTCATAAAAACATGAATATATAAGATGAACTTATCACAAGAGACTTACTGTACTGTTAAGCTCGAGACGCTGTGAGTGTAGGAAGAGGCATTCTGTGAATAAAAAGGTAACAGTCTTTTAAGGTTTAAATACATTTGAAAAGTGTTTCTAAAGTATTTTTAAGTATTGGGGGAGATAAATAAAATTCAGATATATGACATTTTACACACAGATACAATATATAATTTAGAATTAGCAAACAATAATTCTAGACATAAGAGGCTAATATCTTGTCTATATCGCGGTAAAAATAATAGAATACTCTTGTATTTGTATGACTTTACAATGAATGGATTATTCATTGTGTTTTGGCAAACACAATTAATTATATACTAACAGACCATTAATATGAATAAAAATACTGCATTTCTACAAAAGAGATGATGCTGGGGGAACCTGGGTGGCTTGGTCAGTTAAGCATCCAATTTTGGCTTAGGTCATGATCTCACGGTTTGTGGGTTTGAACCCCGTGTTCGGCTCTGTGCTGACACCTCAGAGCCTGTACCTTTCTTTGGATTCTGTGTCTGCCTCTCTCTCTGCCTCTCCCCAGTTCATGCCCTGTCTCTCTTTCTCTGTCTCTCAAAAATAAGTAAACATTAAAAATTTTTTAAAAAAAGAGATGATTCTGTAAAACGGTTTTCAGCCATGAATCTGGTGCAATAATTTTGTTACACACTAAAAGCTTTAGCCAATCAAGTAACTGGTATAATATACTTAGAATGAAATAAAACACTTTAGTGACTAATCATGAGGCCACCCTTAAAGGGGAAACATTGAACCTAGCCACCAAACTGAGAATATGATTTCACATTAAGAGTTCATGAAAAATTCTTCAATACATGAACTTAGATGATATTCCAAAGAAAACCTCAATGTATTTCTCAAAGAAGAAACTTTAGAGTTACATTATTTAATTAAATCAACATGATTAGAAATCTTTAAAAAAATAACAACAACAAAAAAAAAAACCTCAACAAGTAAAAAATAAACACAGAAAATGAAAAAGCACAGCAAATCTGGGCTAAAAAGTACTGTATAAAATAGAAAACAAATTATGATGGCTGATATTTAGTACCCAACATCATTTTAAACGTATAAGATGTGTCAAAAACTATACCAGAGGCACAAGCATAGTTTTACATATTTCAACAATTATAAGGAATGAAAGAACTTAGTTACATTAATAGATCATACAAAGAACAGCAAATACCTAAGAGAGATAGGAAAGCTATTCCAACAAAATTTTTAAGTAGAATTAGTAAATTTTGAAAAGATTTTTGGAAAACAATGGAATATATAAAAACTCTTCTAATCTAAATTCATATCCATCATGAAATATTGATTTCTAAAATACATTATAATCTTTCAAATATCCCCAGTCTGCTCCTAGGGCCAGCCAGCAGTAATAGTCATGTAAGTGACTCCACTTTAGAAGTAATTTTTCCAGTCAAATTGCTTTAGCTGATACATTTTGAAGGAGAAATGATCTATTCCCACCAAGTAATACTTAAATTGCATAAATGGGAGCAAATGAATAGCTCTTGTTTTTGAAGACTGAATTTTGCAGTGAATTGTTATGTTGTAATAGGTTTTTACTAAAATAGTTTATTCCCTTGAAATCCCTTTGTAATTTCTTATGTTCTTTTGAACACCTTTCTTCTTTCAAGTGGTTCTCGTTTGACTCAAATTCTATAATTATTGAAATATATAATAAGTAAAAACATAATTTTAAAAATAGGGAGAGATTTCAATATATGATTGCATGTATTCATTTAGAAGCACTAAAATAATGTTTAATGAATATTTGATAACACAGAAAAGAAACTCATGAGTTAATATCAAATGACAAAAATTTGATGAAAACCTTTATTTTGCTTTTGTGGCCATCCCATCAACCAGCCAATACCACCTAAATCCAAATCAACATCCAATTAGCTGAACATGAGTGGCGAACAAACACGTTACCCTGATGGTTTTCACTATGAATTCATGAAATTCTCTTTCACCTTTTGTGTCTACTCTGTCCTATCTCTAGTCCATTCAGTCATCAAAAGGCGTCATTTCAGACTGTCACGACTGCCTGTCCTCACCTGCCGTCACATCCCCTGCCCTCCCGCCTCCTCCTACAGCTCCACCTCTCACCCCTTTCTTGCTCAAAGGCATCTTTCTTATACCACCAGATTTTTGCTCCCCTTTAGATCATTTTAATGTTTGTTTCTTCTGAGAGAGAGTGAAAGAGAGAGACTGTGTGCACAAGAGAGAGTCGGGCAGAGAGAGAAAGACGGAGAGAGGGAGTCCCAAGCAGCCTCCATGCTCAGTGTGAAGCCCACTCAGGGCTCAATCTCACAACCCTGAGATCTTGACCTGAGCCAAAATCAAGAGTCAGATGCTTAACCAACTAAGCCACCCAGGCAGCCTCCTTTAGATCACTTTAATTAGCATTCAAACCAGATATTATTTTTCCCCTTAAAAAAAAAGAGTGACAGCTTATTTTGGCCCCATTTCCCATCTCCTTCTGAAATAACACTCCTTTTTTTTTTTTCTTCTTCTTCTTTCTTTTTTGGTTTCCTTTCAGTAAAACTTCAAGAAAGTGTGACCTGTACATGCTCACTCTAATTATCGTTCCACTCTCCCCTGACTCCGCTCAGACTGGTTTTCTTTCCTAATGTTCCATGGAAATCGCTCTCATCAAGATCACCAATGTCCTCCTCCTGTTAAGTCCAACAGTCAGTTCCTATTTCTTGTCGCACTTGATCTATCAGCACAATTTAACAGAGTTTGAACTCTCCCCTACTTGATAGATAAACTTTCCTTGTTTTCCTCTTCTCTCACTGGTTGCTCCTTCCCTGTCCCATTTGCTGATTCATCCTTTTCTTCTCACTCTTTTAATATTGAAGTCCTTCAGTGCTCAGTCCCAGGCCTCTTCCCTTCTCTACCCATACTCTACATCTTTGTTGCTTTATATGGCCTTCTGGTTTTAAATAACTTCTGGGGCACCTGGGTGACTCAGTCAATTAGGCAGCCGATTTGGGCTCAGGTCATGATCTCACGGTTCATGGGTTTGAGCCCCACATTGGGCTCTGTGCTGACAGCTCAGAGCCTGGAGCCTGCTTTGGATTCGGTGTCTCCCTCTGTCTCTGCTGCTCCCCTGCTCGTGTTCTGTCTCTCTCTCTTTCACAACTGAATAATAAACATTAAAAATTTTTAAATAACTTCTACTCCCAGATGTTCCATATGCAGACCAGACTTTTCTTCTGGATCACACAATTCTATAGTCAACCGTTTGCTCAACTTTATTTCAGTATTTAATGCACATCTCAAACTCAACATGTCCAAGTCTGATTCCTGGTGTTTTTTCCATCTATGGATTTCTCCACCTTAGAATACATAGATGTCACTCCTGTATTCTGTTGCTCTAGTACAGAATAGTTATTCAAAATATATATTTGTTAACCTAAATAATAAATTAATACATGAATCAAATTTTCAGGGCACAAACACATATATACAAATACCAAATTAAATGCAGTATATCAAATCAATATCTGAATAATGCGAATCCATAATGGTGAAGGAATACAAGTGCTAGTATTTGCTTTATTAAAATTTTCCACAATTGTTATGTACTGCTCTTACAACTAGAGGAAACATTTAAAGTACAATCCTTCTAGATTTTAGGGCACATAAAGAGTAAGATTGGATAAGTAAGTGAATGAAAATCCTGCTTTAACATGGGGGTGCCTGGGTAGCTCAGTCAGTTAAGCATCTAACTCCAGCTTAGATCATGATCTCACCCTGAGTTTGAGCTCCGTGTCAGGCTCTGTGATGACAGCTTAAAGCCTGGAGCCTGCTTCAGATTCTGTGTCTCCCTCTCTCTCTGCCCCTCCCCCACTTACATTCTGTCTTACATTCTGTCTCTCTCTCTCAAAAATAGATAAACATTACATTTTTTTTTTAGAAAATACTGTTTTAGGGGCGCCTGGGTGGCGCAGTCGGTTAAGCGTCCGACTTCAGCCAGGTCACGATCTCACGGTCCGTGAGTTCGAGCCCCGCGTCAGGCTCTGGGCTGATGGCTCCGAGCCTGGAGCCTGTTTCCGATTCTGTGTGTCCCTCTCTCTCTGCCCCTCCCCCGTTCATGCTCTGTCTCTGTCTGTCCCATAAATAAATTAAAAAAAAGTTGAAAAAAAATTAAAAAAAGAAAATACTGTTTTAACATAATTAAATATTAGAATTTATAATTTTGTTTATAGAATCATCAGATAAAGTTTTCTTTTCCTCCATCAAAAACAAAAGCATTTCAGGGCGCCTGGGTGGCTCAGGTGGTTAGGCGTCTGACTTCGGCTCGGGTCATGATCTCCCAGTTTGTAAGTTTGAGCCCCAAGTCAGGCTCTGTGCTGACAGCTCCAAGCCTGGAGCATGCTTAGGATGCTCTGTCTCCCTCTCTCTCTGCCCCATCCCCAACTCATGCTCTGTCTCTCTCTGTCTCTCTCTCTCTCAATAATAAATAAACATTAAAAAAATTTTAAAAGAGCATTTCAATAAAAAGCAATGGTATTAAATAAAGTTTAGTAGGTATTTTTCTCATATTTATGAAAAATGCATAAAAGGGTTTTTGTCTTTCTGGACAAGTGATTGACATCTGGTAATAAGTAGTTTTTCATCACTAACCATGCTATTTTAATCTTTACAGATACATTTATTTATAAGTAATTGATATTCAACAGTGTATCAATTTCTTATTTTATATCCCTTAGGGCCTCTCCATATCAATATTTGATTAACAGTAATTTAAATTATCAAGCCGAGTTTCTGTTAGGATAATATATAATTCAGATATTTGACCTGTTCAAATCCTTCCACCAAATTACTTTAGCAAAATGAAATACAATTTTTCAAGTCGAAAATATGAGCATTTTAACCGTGAGTCAGATAAGATAGTCAGCTTTTATTTCCTTCTGAGTTATATCTCTTTTGTGGTTTTGCTCATGGAATTAATCAATGGGTACATGGAACTGATAGGGCCAAGGGACTCTAAAATTATAGTCTAGGCTACACTGAAAACAGCTCTTAGTGTTCTAAGAACTGTGTGTGTCATCTACATTCCTCATGAAAACGAGCTTTGAAAAGTCCTTGTAAAAATAGATCTGATAACATGCACTCATGTATGCCCAAATTAGGTTTAAAGTCTATATGACTTTTCCTTCTTTCTTTACAAAGACTGTGGGACTTCATGCCTTCATGCTCTTTGATGCATAAGGATGTAGTTTGTACTACATGCCCGTAAAACTGAATGCTTACTCATTTATTATTAATTTTGCTGTTTCTTTCAGAGCATAGTGGTTGTGAAGTTAGGCTCTAGTTTTGGGCTAACTCTGTGACCGTTGTTAGGTCTTTGAAAACTTCTGTGACTCAGTTTCCTCTTTGTAAAATGGACATTAAAATAGCACTTAACCCATTATCACTATTTTAAGGATTAAATGAAATAATATGTGTAGTTTTCGGAACACATCATGAGGCATGTGTCTAACAACTATGACGTACAGCATTAGACATTTGCCTACATTGGGGTCATTTGCTATTTTTTCATATGCAAATTATATTAGTTTACCAGGGCTGCCACAATAAAATACTAGACAGCATAGATAACAGAGGAGCTCCTGGGTGGCTCAGTCGGTTGGGTGTCCGACTTTGAGTCAGGTCATGATCTCACAGTTTGTGGGTTTGAGCCCCGCATCAGTCTCTGTGCTGACTGCTTGCTCAGAGCTTGGAGGCTGCTTCAGATTCTGTGTCTCCTTCTTTCTCTGTCCCTCCCCAGCTCATGCTTTGTCTCACTCTGTTTCTCAAAAATAAATAAATGTTAAAAAAATAATTAAAAAAAATACTAGGCAACAGAAATTTATTTTTTCATAGTTCTACATGCTGGGAGACCAATACTGAGATGTCAACAGGATGAGTTCTTCTGGATCATCTCTTCTTGGCTTGCAGATGGCTTCCATCTTGCTGTGTCTTCATATGGTCTTTCCTCTGTGTGCAGGTATCCCTGGTGTCTCTTTTGAGTGTCCAAATTATCTCCTCCTATGGCACAAGTAAGATTAGATTAGGGCCCGCCATGAAGGCCTCATTTTTGCTTAATTTCCTATTTAAAGGCAATCTTCAAAAACAGTCATGTTCGGGGCGCCTGGGTGGCGCAGTCGGTTAAGCGTCCGACTTCAGCCAGGTCACGACCTCGCGGTCCGTGAGTTCGAGCCCCGCGTCAGGCTCTGGGCTGATGGCTCGGAGCCTGGAGCCTGTTTCTGATTCTGTGTCTCCCTCTCTCTCTGCCCCTCCCCCGTTCATGCTCTGTCTCTCTCTGTCCCAAAAATAAATAAATGTTGAAAAAAAAAAAACAAAAACAAAAAAACAGTCATGTTCTATGGTACTAAGAATTAGAGCTCCAATATATGAATTTTGAGGGAGACAATTCAGCCCAGAACACATATGTACAAATATGACAAAATTCTCTACACTTTGTCCTCCTTGTGTGAAGCTCTTTATAATCTCTATATTATTTATTATAAAAGTCTTAAAAATGATTTTTTAAACTTAATTTATTAATCAAGTAATCAGAACTCCAAGGCTGAGATACAGGTTACTTTACTTAGAGGAACTAAGGAAAAAGATGATAAGGGGCACCTGGCTGGCTCAGTCAGTGGAGCATGTGACTCTTGATCTCAGAGTTGTGGGTTTGAGCCCTACACTGTGTGTTGAGATTACTTTAAAAAGTAAAATCTCGAAGAAAGAAAAAAAAAAAAGAGGGTGACTGGGTGGCTCAGTTAGCATCCCACTTTAGCTCAGGTCATGAACTCATGGTTCAAGAGTGTGACCCCATGTCAGGCTCTGAGCTGTCAGCACAGAGCCTGGAGCCTGCTTCGGATTTTGTGTCTCCCTGTCTCTCTGCTCCTCCCCTGCTCCCACCCTGTCTCTTGCTCACTCTCTCAAAAATAAATAAATCTTAAAAAATTTTTTTAAAGAAAAAAATTAAAAAAAAAAACCCAGATAAGTTTAGAGTCCAGGCTTTGAACCACATTTTCTGTCTGATTCAAAAGCCAGATTTTTCCTACTACCTTATGGTTTATAGTAAATTGGTTAACTGTCTTTTATTGATCAATTCACTTGCCAGATAAGTAACAACCATGTTTCTGCAGATGATTTTCATTTTTGTTTGTTTTTTACTTGTCTCCATTGGCCAAGCTGTTTTATTAATATGTATATAGATGTAACTTCGTGGAATTTTATTTTCACTTTGTTGGAGTAATTAACTTTTAAAATGTTGAATTTATCAATGATTGTCAAATAAAAATCGATGTTTTCTTACACTTGCCATTTCCTTGCTAGATTCACTGTAGTCAGCTTTGGGCCATTCTGGATGATAGGGAAGTTAGGTTAAGATTGTTAAGAATTCCTGAAAAATGTGAATAACGCATACAAGTTTATTGAAGATGTGGTTGAATGAGGCATCAAGTTTCAGATTCCACTGCCCTATTGTTATCATTGCTATCTCTTCCTACTAATCTATACTCCTAATGTATAATTTACAAATAGAATCACGCTATGCCTCCCCCCATCCCCCTTTTTTAGAAGTGTTTGTTTGGGGAAGAAAATAAGACTAATAAATTAGTCCTTTTTTTAATGGATTGTGAGGGCAGTGCTGATTTTCAAAACAACATTGATTTCAACAAATGAATGTTATCATCTCAAGTGACTCATTTTGTGGGAACTAGTTTATGTGCCAGTCTCTGGTCTGATCTAAATAGATGCTGTCATAAAAACATAAATTTTGAAATTTTCTTTTCATGCTATTAAGCCTTTTTCCTCCCCTGAGATAATAACCACAGGGCACAGTGAAAAACATAATGATCACAATAACATCGGTTTTTAAAGAGAAGGTGCAAAACCTTTTTTTACTTCCCCACTGTTTTTTTTTCTCTTTTTTGTTAAGATTTCCTCTTTGTAGACCCTTTGCACAATGAAAATAGAATAGTCTCTTTGCTGTATCTCTTTACCAACAAGTTACTCCAAGTTTCTAAACTGTGGCAGTTTGCAGTTTTGATAATATATGCCTTTATATTATTATGGAACCAGGTATAAATTACTTAAAAATGATGAGAGAGAGCCCAGCTGATTAATAAGAATATCTTATTAATATCATCTTTATTTATATTTTATCATTTATGACTTGCTATAGTGGTGGTACTTGGGAATTTAGGAAATCATAAAGATTTTTCATATCTGAGCTATACTGTATTCTAGAGAAAAGTAATATCAATAACATTATGTCATTCTCCTAAAAGAATATGGTAAGAATTAATTATTGTACATATACATATATACAGAAAGCCTAGATTAGTGCCAACTCCATAGTAAGTACTATTTACATGAAGATAAGTTATTATTATTAGTGCGGGAAGGTGATCCATTTGTAGTGTTTAAATTTATTGTTTTGAGAAGGCTTTATTTTATCACTTAATCAGAGAAAAAAACAAACATAAAAGCTTTGTATATTTCGACCCAGTAACAAGTTTTAAGGAGGTTTAGGATTGATTATTATTTATAAATTTAATACTTTTTAAGGGGGAAATGAATCCAAGTAGTATTTGAAAAAATAAACACCATTTTACTCAGTTTTAAATAGTTTTATACCTTTGTATATAATTTTAATCATGAGAACATTTTCATATCAAAATGACAAAATATATCAACCATTTATCCAATTTAGAAAAATACGTAACTCTAATAAGTATAGTTGCATTTCATTTCTGCATGATTCCTATTTCCAGAAATTCTGAGGTTTAACACTGAATATGAGGTAGATTAAAATTCAGACACTGCAAAGCTAACTTTTCTATAATAGTATTATATAGTAAATTTTTTTTGAAAAGGAAACAAGTTTTAATAACACTGACGTCCATTAACATTTTCCTATAAAATATACATTTCAATATTAGTAACTACATTAATGACCTTTGAAATGAAAATATCACAACATTTTTCAGTATTCTATCTTTTCCATCAACCGTCGTGGTTAAAATATTTTAAGACAATCTTCCTTTCATTGACTACATCCCTTTAAGAAACAAAACAAAAACAAATAAACTTTTGAAAATGAATTGGAAATGGATGTAGAGTGAATCTAGGTTTGCACTTTACATTTGGTACATCATGGAGTTTGTAAATAGGTGGTTCTTATAAAATAGTAATATTCTCTGTGATGTTGAAACATGATTATCCAAGTGAATGCAATAACATTTTGAACTTTATCAGTCTGAGTTCCCAAACCTAGCAAATAAAAAGGCTTGGGAAAGTACAAGACTTTCTAAAGTACGAACGTTGCCTCAATTCTCATAAATTTTCCTCACTTGGAAAAGGTGATTAATTGAAGGGCTGATTATAAAATGATTTTCAGGGTACACAGTAGATTCAGTCATCTATTTTCAGATATCTATGAGTGCTTTTCCAATGTACAATACCTATGGGTACAAATTGTCCTCTGAAACCAAGGCAATTCATTTCCACTTTGAGAAATTAATGTGGGGAAAGAAATTACTAGTATTGCATGATTCCTATTTCCAGAAATTCATGTTAAAGTTATAACTAGCACCCAAATTTCACGCACACCCTTCCCCATTTCCTCCTCTTCCACCTCCTCCTCCTTCTTTTATTGGTATTTGTTGAGTGATACATATAAACCTATTATATACTAGACTTTTGTTATCTATGCCATTGAGATTTCTCAGATTGGAGCCAATTTCACAGATCTGAATTAATATTAAAATTCAGTGTACTTATTATAAAACTTCTCTCTAGGTCAAAAGACAGAACTTTCAAGTAGATATTCAAACTTATGTATTCCATCAAAAAGTAGACTTTCTTTTTTTTTTTTTTTTTTTTTTAGTTTTTTTTTTTTATATGAAATTTATTGTCCAATTGGTTTCCATACAACACCCAGTGCTCATCCCAAAAGGTGCCCTCCTCAATACCCATCACCCACCCTCTCCTCCCTCCCACCCCCCATCAAAAAGTAGACTTTCTAACAGGTATTATGAAAGCACATTCCATTTCCATTGTATTCAAGTTTGTCTTTGAACTAAAATTCTATTAATGATAAAATGAAATGGGCAAGTACTATAATTTATGTGGGTTGCATCTCTGGGCAATTATCTATATAGTTAAATTATTGTCCTTAGAATGAGGAGAAATTGGAAAACTTACTTCTCAAACTTTGCAACTAATATAAACTTGTGTTAAATTTCTAGAAATTTCTAAAATATAAAATGCATTTTTGAGGCAAAATTCAAACTTTTAGAAAACAAGAAAGTACTACTTCTAGATGTCCTTTATAAAAGGTCTACGTACATTTGCAAATCTCACCAAATCAAGTAAACTGGTGAACCAGGAGTTAAGCGAAAATAACATGGTTATAACTTCTTAAAAAAAAAAAAGCAAGGGTGAGGAATGTACCCCTCACTCTTATAAGAAGGTATATGTACTCTAAGGCAGCAATATTATGAACAGCTGTTAGCCACCATGCTTAAATTGGCTGTGAATATCTGAAATAGTTGTCCATGGTAATAGGAAATTCACGGTTATTTTGTACCTTTAAAGAAGCTTTAGTTCCAGCCTATCAAAGCTCATTCTTTCCTGGAAGAAGCTCAGAATTACATGGTTTCCACATCTGTGGAGCATGTTGTGCTTCTCAATCATCTAACTGCACTAAGACAGGCACAATAAGATCACTGTTTTCATACACTTTCTCAAGCCATGTTTGTTTTCAGCAGCACAGGGGCAGGGAGGGCCGGAGAAACAAAAGTGCACTGCCCAGTCACGGGATCATATAGTTCCTTTTTCAGCCTATGTGAAACTGTTAGTGGAACCATGAACAAGAAACTTTCTTTCTACTTTTTTTATCTAGCTTGACCTGCTAGAAAAGAAAGTTCTCTGCATTTTCCTGTCAGAAAGCCTTCCAGTTATTTTTTTATAATTACAACGTCTTTTAGATTTTTATAGAAGGAAATATTGTTCAGTGAGTAGCATGGAATACTGTTTTTATTATAAAATACTAATAGTCAAATGTTACCAAGAAGTTTTTTTAGAAAAAAAAAACACCCTTTTATTAGCTTAATTATATCTTTTTTCCCCTTATTTGTATGCTTTTTATCTCAAAATGTTAGAAAACAATACATGATACTTAGCAGATTTTGCAGTATTCCTGAGAATACCTGAGTATCAGACATAAAAGCTATTATATAAGGAAAACCATTAAAAGCCATTTTAAAAGTATCTAAAATAATAATGGTTAATTCTAAGTTTGGGGTTTTTTTTATTACAATTTCTACAATGAATTTTCATCTGTTTGTGATGAGAAAAACTAATGAAAAGGATATTATTACGAGATCTATCTTCAGATACAAATAAACACTGACTCTTCTCCCAACCAAATTTTTTAGAGGCAATGATCTTTTACTTCAGTAGTCACTGAAATTTTCTCTGGAAGACCAATCCCTCTTTGGTTAATTGGACTTCATCAAGTGGAATGGATAGGAAGAAACTGAAGGTATATTTGCTATTTCTGACATACCTATCACCAGCTCCATATGCTACTGGGTCAGGATATGTTGGGAATTGGATGGACATGACTAATTCACATTTTATAAGACTAATTGAATTTGGGTTACAAAAAAACGACCTTTGAAAACCAACTGCGAGTTTGATCAAAAAGCTTTCCTATCCATCAAAACTTATTGTCCAAACATGTTTTATGAGACATGCCCAGCATCAACTCATTTGTCTTTAATATGAGTTTTTCAACATATTGGATAAATCAAACTCAGGAATATAACAGAGGAAAATATAAAGAAATTTACAGTGAAGCAAAAAGATAATGGTGACTAAAATTTATGCTTTAAAGTACAAGTGCACAATTCTTATTTAATAAATTGCTGGAAGATTGTCATTTATCTAATAAGAGTAGTTCATCTTTTTTAGGATTGTGTCTACAGGATAGCCTCACAGAAGAAAAGGTAGCAGGAATGTGTTGTGATGGTGACTTGGTGATTATTAAAAACAAAAACAAAAACAAAAAAACACCTCAAAACAATTTCATCAAAATCAGAATCTGCCTATGTTAAGATAGGGAATTACACTGTTTACCATTTCTCTTAGAACTTCAGGAGAAATAAGTTCATTGATGGCAGAAAGATAAACTTGCAAAAGCAGGATGTAAAGAGTATTTCCTTGCCTTGGCAGGCTCCTTTCAGAGCTAACCCTATATGCAGATATAGTTAAGGGTCTGGACCCTCTCGTCTCCAGATATTGATTTTAAATCCACACATACTTTTTATTCTATCTTTGAACTCATCTTGTAATTTGTTTTATTATTTTACCAATTAGAGCTTGGTTGCCCTGTAGCGGTTTCATATAGCCTAATTTGACCCTTTACTCTTACCTCCAAAGTAGACAATATCTTTTCTGAAGGTAGGAATCATTTTATAGTAGCTCAGGGTTGGGCATCAAGTGGGTAGGGCTCATAATTCTTGTGTGATGTACTGAGTTTTAACTTTAGTTTGACTAACTGGCTCTGATTTCTTGTGTTTCTCACAATTTCTTCCCCAGTTCCTCTCCTGTTTTTTCTCTCTTGGATGTCCATCTCCATGGTTTCGGCACTAGATTCATGAATTTAGCTCTACTGCTGAGCACACTGTTGGTTCACTGTTTGACTGGATGGAGTGGAACCCATAGCAATTGGTTTCTGTGTCTTTATATCTTAGGAGAACGGTTCCTGGTTCTCTGCCCAGTTTCCTGTCTTACATAGGCTTTTTCATTTGCTTCCGTGTTATTAAGAAAACATTTGTTAAGACAATCAATGGAAGTAAATTATAAATTAACCTTACAAAACCATAATCTGTTCTCCATAGCCTATTTGGAGTTGAGGGGGAAAAAAAAGTGTTTTGATTTAAAAACTCCCTTCCCAAATACCTTTTCTTATCCTGGAAACTTTTCAGTTGCTTCAATGTAGATGAAACATCCCCAAGATTTTGGAGAAAATAGCGTTTGCAGTTCAAGTTATCAAAATCATTCATATGTTAAATATTCTGTTTTAAACATACTACATAATGTCATGCAGTTTAAACAAAATCTATATTAAATCTGCCATTCATTTAGGAAAAAAAAAAGGGCTTTCAGACATCCACTGAGAGAGCTGGAAAAATTCCCATGGTGCCCAACTATATCACACATTTAAGAGGTCAGGTATTTCACAAATCTAAACCTGCCCCCATCTGACAATAGGACTAATGATACAACCTGTCACATAGATCTGCCACATGGTTCAACAAGTTGCATGTATCAGCCATTTAGTGCAACACTGCACACGAAACAACTGTTGTGCAACACAACCTGCCACAGAGACAACCAGCTGCTAGATTCTGAGTGTATATGAGTCTTGTTCAATGGAAAAGGGCTTCTTTTAACTATAAATAATTGTTTTGAATAACTGTTTTGAATAACTGTTTATTTTAGTCTGTGTGGGTTGCTGTAACAAAATATCATAGACCAGGTATACGATAAACAGCAGAAATTTATTTCGGACAGTTCTGAAGGCTAGAAAGCACAGAATCAAGATTCCGTGTTTGCGATCTAGACAGCCATCTTTTATTTTTTTTATTTATTTTTTTATTTTTTATTTTTTTTTAACGTTTATTTATTTTTGAGACAGAGAGAGACAGAGCATGAATGGGGGAGGGTCAGAGAGAGGGAGACACAGAATCTGAAACAGGCTCCAGGCTCTGAGCGGTCAGCACAGAGCCCGACGCGGGGCTCGAACTCACGGAGTGTGAGATCGTGACCTGAGCCGAAGTCGGCCGCTTAACCGACTGAGCCACCCAGGCGCCCCCTAGACAGCCATCTTTTCAATGGAATCTAACATGGCAGAAAAGGTTAGAGATCTTTCTGGGGGCCTCTATTATAAGGGTACAATCCCATTAATAAAGGCCCTGTACTTGTGACCTAATAATTTCCCAAGTCCCCACCTCCAAATATCATCACATTGGGGATTGGGTTTCAGATATGAATTTTAGGGGGACACAAATATTCATTTTATAGCACTGCTCTTTTCCTTCCATAAGCTATTAAATGTTTGCCTAACACATACCTAGGCACTGCATTAGATGTTGTGGATATAAAAAAATATAAGAGACTTTTTCTGACCTCCAAGCCCCATAGATTGGGAAACAAGACACACATGAAACATAATTTCTCTTTGCACTACAGGGATATTTCTTAGTGTATAGACATATTCAGTATTAACGGAATTATTTTCAATAATAGAAGTAAATCTGGAGTTGTCTTCTAATCTGGCTATGCCTGAAAAGTGATCTTTTCTGTGTTCCAGAAATGATCCTTTAGGGTTTCCAACTTTGACAATGTTCACAAAAGACTGATGTATAAAACCAATATATATGGACTTATTAATTTACAGAAATAAATATAATTATAGGAAGATAAGATGTTTATGTTCATTTTCTAAGTGTATTTTTTCCCTTTAGGCAAACTGTATAAAAGACAAATTAGGAGCACTTGGGTGACTCAGTCGGTTAACCATCCGACTTCAGCTCAGGTCATGTTCTCACGGTTCCTGAGTTCAAGCCCTGCGTTGGGCTCTGTGCTTTCGATCCTCTGTCTCCCTTTCTCTCTGCCCCTCCCACCACTCGTGGTCTCTCTCAAATATAAACATTAAAAAAACAAATTATTAAAATATTGCTTTGTGAACAGAGTATCAGAGCAAAGGACTATTGCTGCTTGATCCTCTTCTGTATGAGTCTATCTTGTCGATTTCAACAAAACCTGGTGGACAAGATGCTAATGTAGACCCTGCAGCATTAGTCTTGCTTAAGCCCTTATCACTTGGCAAACACCATCCCAAGCGGGTTGGAACAAGTCCTCTGTTTATTGGCTCAGTATTCACTCGTGTTCAAGAAACCATTGGGACTAAATTTAAGCAAGAGTCACAGATAATACGCCAGCTAATTCTCCTACATTTCTCTTAGCTGAAGTCTAGCTCTACCTTGAAGATATCACTTTCTCTGCATCTTTCAGTTTTGAACTCACGTTCCTAACTGTTGGAAAATAGGATTGTGTCTTTTTTCTCTCCATTGCAGCTCCATGGTGATTATTACACAGCTTTTTAGTAAAATGTCCTCCTCCATTTAGATTCACACCATTATGTTCAATTATCTTTTGCCTCTCCTTTGTCTTCCTTTCTAATCTCTAGGTCAGTCCTCCTCATTCACTGAAGAACTTGGAAGAGAGTGAATCACATTCCTTTTTACTTGAATTCCTTCCTCGCTCTTCCCACTCTGAACTAATATCAACAATTCTAGTGTGGCATTTCCATTGTCCAGAATTTACTCTGACTATTGTGGCTGTGTATATTTCTGTAGAAATATACTTAGCAATATTTCATTAGACCTTCATCTTGTAGTTTAATCTTTTAGGGAGATCTTATTTTCATGATAGCCAGATCCTTAGGGTTGTTCCTCAATATCTTCTATGTATTGCCTGTAGATATTAGCCGAAGTGTCGGCAGGAGGTGAGTGTCAGGTTTTCCAGTTAGAGGAGTAATACAAGAGTTAAGAAGGTTTGATCAGAACTCAGTTTTAAAAGATAAGTAGGAGTTCATCATGCTGGCTGGAGTGCAAAAACCTTCCAAGGGGAGCCACCTCAACAAAGACATAAAGTCATAAAACAGCATGCTTGATCGTGAAGTCATTATGAAGCGTACTTGGAAATACGGCTGGACATATAGCCAGAGATTCCTGATTGCCGTCCTCACCCTTGGTTTCATCCACCCACCTGCATATGTAGAATAGGCCTTTTAGCCTTTATTACTAATCCATTTGCAGCCTTACTGCACTTCATCTGAGTTCTTGAACTTCACTCCATTCTGTCAGTTAGGATAACCATCTTTTTTTCCTGTCAGTCAATCAATACAGCTGCTATACCGCAGGCAGGTGTTGGACCAGAATAAGTCAGTTGCCATATAATAGAGGATCTAGCATAGGTAGATTTTGCTTTATCACTTTGACCAACAGGAAATCATTGAAGTGACTGGAAATCCAACATGTTCTTAAGAACTGGGTGGCTTGTTGGGGCGCCTGGGTGGCGCAGTCGGTTAAGCGTCCGACTTCAGCCAGGTCACGATCTCGCGGTCTGTGAGTTCGAGCCCCGCGTCAGGTTCTGGGCTGATGGCTCGGAGCCTGGAGCCTGTTTCCGATTCTGTGTCTCCCTCTCTCTCTGCCCCTCCCCCGTTCATGCTCTGTCTCTCTCTGTCCCCAAAATAAATAAACGTTGGAAAAAAAAAAAAAAGAACTGGGTGGCTTGCATGACAGAGTAGATGGGCTGCCATTAGCTTTGCCATACTTCATTACCAACATTATAAACATAGTTAATTTCAACACTACATGATCTTTTATTAAATGTTTGTTTATTTATTGACAGAGGGAGAGAGAGAGAATCCCAAGAAGGCTCCATGCTCACAGAGCAGAGCCCAACACCGAGCCTGATCCCACCAACTGTGAGATCATGACTTGAGCCAAGTTCAAGAGTCAGACGCTTAACCACCTGAGCCACCCAGATGCCAACACCACATGATTCTTTTGCAAGCTGGATGATTCTTAAGGTAAAGCTACTCTGAAAGTATAGACAATAGTACGGATTAGAGAACACTGCTTTAATAGATTCTTGCCATCCAAACTGCCAAAAAGAGAAAATACTTCCTTTTCAGTTGATAGGAACTTCTGCAAGAAGGCTTAGACTTCTTCAGCTGATGTCATGACTTATCATATGTCTATTTTTTAACATACTTGAATATTATACCCATTAAGGAGTCTGTACCAAAAATAGGAGCCATTTTCCCTAATTCCTGATCAGCTGCGTTGGGGTTAGATCTCATCTTTAGTATCTGACCTGTTTCTTGACTATGAAATGATAGAGATTGACTCATTCACAACTTGGCAGATATAGAAAATAATTATCCATTTGTTACATAAAGAAGAAAGATTTATGATTTCTGCTACTGGAAAACTTGGTAGAGGAAAATTGCTGGATTTTACTGTTATCTGGGCTTGCCCAAATAATCTCTTTTTTGACACTGACAAACAGTTTTCCTGAGTTCTGCCCAACCTTAGGGGAACCAATGACTGATTTAGTGTCGAGGAGATTGATTGCCTTGCAGACACCAATACTTTTTTTCTGATATCAGTTTTTTATTTTCTGTAAGATGAGGGCCTCCACTCTGGTGAGTCCTTGGCTATCTGCTCAACTGAGTATGTGATAAAATACAACCTGCTGAAGCCCAGTAATTGGAACAATGGAGTAGTGATGATTATATTTAATAAAGAAAAGGCTTCAATGTTTTCAAAGACCTCAATGTATTTGAGGTATGGGAAACATTTAATGGAATGGATTTCATAATTTCTTATAGTTTCATCTAGTTCTCAAACTCTATGACATGAATTGTGACACTTTGCAAAGAAGACTCATATCAATGTGAAATACAGGCTCATCAGGGAAAGATGAATTAATTAATTTATGTTTTTTAATGTTTGTTTATTTTTGAGAGAGAAAGAGACAGAGTATGAGTGTGGGAGGGGCAGAGAGAGAGGGAGATACAGAATCCAAATCAGGCTCCAGGCTCTGAGTTGTCGGCACAGAGCCTGATACAGGGCTTGAACCCAGGAGCTGTGAGATCATGACCTGAGCTGAGGTCGGATGTTTAACTGACTGAGCCACCCAGGAGCCCCTGGGAAAGACGAATTTAAACAGTCATATGATTCAATGGCTCACAAACCTGTGGACCTCTTAGTGTTGGCCAAGTTTGGAAGCATAGCAATAAGTCTGAGAAACTTTTTTGCACATGTTGCCCAGGCATTGTATACAAAGGAAATAAAATATCTCTACTACTATTTAACAAGTCTGTGAAGATATTTTTTACTAATAAATTCATTTAAAAGCTTTCAGGGGCGCCTGGGTGGCACAGTCGGTTAAGCGGCCGACTTCAGCCAGGTCACGATCTCGCGGTCCGTGAGTTCGAGCCCCGCATCAGGCTCTGGGCTGATGGCTCGGAGCCTGGAGCCTGTTTCCGATTCTGTGTCTCCCTCTCTCTCTGCCCCTCCCCCATTCATGCTCTGTCTCTCTCTGTCTCAAAAATAAAATAAACGTTAAAAAAATAAAAAAAATAAAAAAAAATAAAAGCTTTCAGACATAAATTTAGTAGTTTTCCTATCTATAAACACAATCACAATATTATGAAAACAGTAAAAGGAATCCCAGGAATATCTTAATTCAAAGCATGGTAGAACGATAGAGAAAACATTTAATTAAAACTGCAACTTCTTGCAGAACAGATCACTAAAGGAAAGATAATATACTTTTTCTTCTAGATCAGGAAAAAACTGAAATTTGTCAATTCTCCCTGAATTGATCTCTATTAGTGCTGTACAATCAATCACAATCAAATTATTTTTTTAAGTTTACTTATTTATTTTGAGAGAGACAGAGATAGTGTGAGTGAGGGAGGGGCAAAGAGAAACAGAGAGAGACAGAGAATCCCAAGCAGACACTGCACTGTCAGTGCCCAGCTCCACGCAGGGCTCAAACCCATGAAACCATGAGATCGTGACCTGAGCCAAAACCAAGAGTCAGGTACTTAACTGACTGAGCCACCCAGGCATCCCTCTCAGTCAAATTCTTAAAGAGCTTTTTTAACATGAAAAAAATGACTTGGGTCACCTGGCTGGCTCATTTGGTAGAATGTGCAACTCTTGATCTTAGGGTTATAAATTTGAGTCCCACATTGTGTGTAGAGATTACTTAAAAACAAAATCTTTAGGGGCGCCTGGGTGGCGCAGTCGGTTGAGCGTCTGACTTCAGCCAGGTCACGATCTTGCGGTCCGTGAGTTCGAGCCCCGCGTCAGGCTCTGGGCTGATGGCTCAGAGCCTGGAGCCTGTTTCCGATTCTGTGTCTCCCTCTCTCTCTGCCCCTCCCCCGTTCATGCTCTGTCTCTCCCTGTCCCAAAAATAAATAAAAACCTTGAAAAAAAAAAAAAATCTTTAGAAAGGATATCTGTAGGAATATCCATAAGGAAATAGGAAAATAATAGAAACAATAAAAATATGAGGCCTTGTTTTACCTACAATAAATGTGCTATAAAGTTTCATAAATTAAAAAGCAGTGTGAACATAGAGATAGATCAATGGGCTAGATTATATTCATGTATAATGGAAATTTCATGACATATAAATAAATGTCATATTTAAAGTTGGATCATTCAATAAATGGTGTTAAAAATAAATATGGACATTTATTTCCTATTAGTACAATAAGTAATAGACTTATATGTAAAATAAGAAAGCATGTAAGTATTGCAAATATTTTGGGTAAATAATCTGTAATCTCAGGGTAGAGAAGGCCTTTTTAATAACAGATTAAAAATAAATTAAAATAAGGATACACATAATATCTATATACCCACAAACAAGATAGAAATCCTGTAAGCTACATTTTCAGCATATAAATTAAAAGAGTAATATCAAATATATATACACATATATATGTATATATACACTTTCAAAACATCCTATAAATCAGTATCAAAAAATGCACTGAAAATTTCTCTCAGTAGTAAGGAAAGAGAGAATCATTCCTGTTCTCTGTTGCTTAGACTGTCCACATTCCCACACTGTGTGAAGTTTGGCTAGGAACATGTTGGGGTTACAGAAGCCTCTTATATCCCATTGGAGTGAGCATGGGAAGGTAGCTTCTTTACATTTTTTTCCCATGACAGTTGAAAGATAATAAAGTTCTTCAAATCCAACACTGTGCTCTCATGATCTTTTTTCCTATTTCTGTGTGTTGAGATGCCCCTACATGCTCTAGCTGGTATCGGATCGGCCCCTAAGTCTGACATAAACACGGGAGGATATTCTTGTGTGGAAATGCTGAGCTACCTCACTGTCAGGTTTTTACTCTTCTGGGTCATGGTGACCCAATCTCTTGTAGTACAAGAGCTGGAGAGCCTGTCGGCAATTAGAAGCAGACATCAACATCTATTGCTGATCAAGCAGAGGTTGAATGCAACGGCCGTGCAGAAGCCATATAAATCTCCTTGGCTTGTTAACTTGTGCTTGTGCACCTAAGCCTAAGGAGATTGATATGTACTTTCTTGTTTTTTGACCCAGCACAGCAGATATGATCTATCTGTAGGAGCTGTGTCAGAGAGTACATTTTGGTATTAGAAATCCAGAAAAAAATTTCAAATTTTTGAAACATCTCAAAGTCCTAAGGCAGCCTAATACAATTATAAATATTAATATTTGACCATGGCCTGATTTATTACCTGCCCTACAGCATAAAAATAGCGTAAAAGGAGATTGGATATTATAATTCGATACTGTATCATACACAGCAAAAGAAGACCTTACCCAACTATTCTGCCACTTCTCCAAAAATGTTTTCGTGGGTATGGGCTTATGTATCACGACATCCACTGGATGAACACTGAAAAAGGAAAACTGGCTAGTGAATTATTAAGTGGGTGCAATGCCAAATATCCCACCAGCCCTGCCTCACTACACTTGCTGACTTTTTACTTGTCAAAGAGATGAAACTGTCTGCTCATCTGTATGTATGTTATGCACATTAGTGTGTGGAAAAGACAACTTTATTTCTCTAATATGGTATGCTAGCATTATACCGTGCACACAAATCTAACAATTAAAGAAAATACTTCATGCAACTTTCAAGTTCATTGTTTTCACTTATGTAAAATGTTTATTTCAGTGAATTGGAGAATTTAATTAGCTAAAAATAGTCATGCTGATTTTGCACTTCCCCAAGGTCAATTCACAGCAGTGAAAAGACCCCTGTTTAAAGCAAGACAAGTATTTTATTTGTTTGTTTGGTTTGTTTTTTAGCAAACTCATATGGGACTTAATAAGAGCCAAATATACTTCCAAGGACTTTACAAATATTAACTTACTTAATTTTCCTAATGACCTGTCTTGGTTAGCTTAGGCTGTTACAAAAAAAATACCATACACTGGGTAGCTTAAATAACATCTTTCCCACAATTCTGGAGGCTGGGAAATCCAAGAACAGGGTGCCAGCTTGGTCAGGTTCTCCAGAACCTTCTTCATGGTTTCTTCAGGAAGCCTTCTTCATGGTTTCCACACATGAAAGGGTGAGAAAGAGATCTGTCTCATCCTCTTTTTATGTTTTTAAATATTTATTTACTTTTGAGAGAGAGAGAGAGAGAGAGAGAGAGAGAGAGAGAGAGAGAGAGAG
>NW_024412403.1:40126583-40147400 GCF_014898765.1 Herpailurus yagouaroundi | reverse complement strand
AGAGAGAGAGAGAGAGAGAGAGAGAGAGAGAGAGAGAGAGAGAGAGAATGACCTGGGAAGGGGTAGAGAGAGAGGCGGACAGAGGATCCAAAGCTGGCTCTATGCTGACAGCAGAGAGCCCGTGTGGAGCTTGAACTCATGCACTGTGAGATCACGACCTGAGCCAAAGTTGGACGTTTAACTGATTGAGCCACTCAGGTGTCCCTCATCTTATCCTCTTTTTTTTTTTTTATTTATATATGAAATTTATTGTCAAATTGGTTTCCATACAACACCCAGTGCTCATCCCAAAATGTGCCCTCCTCAATACCCATCACCCACCCTCTCCTCCCTCCCACCCCCCATCAACCCTCAGTTTGCTCTCAGTTCTCAACAGTCTCTTATGCTTTGGCTCTCTCCCACTCTAACCTCTTTTTTTTTTTTTTTCCTTCCCCTCCCCCATGGGTTCCTGTTGAGTTTCTCAGGATCCACATAAGAGTGAAACCATATGGTATCTGTCTTTCTCTGTATGGCTTATTTCACTTAGCATCACACTCTCCAGTTCCATCCACGTTGCTACAAAAGGCCATATTTCATTTTTTCTCATTGCCACGTAGTATTCCATAGTGTATATAAACCACAATTTCTTTATCCATTCATCAGTTGATGGACATTTAGGTTCTTTCCATAATTTGGCTATTGTTGAGAGTGCTGCTATGAACATTGGGGTACCTCAGAAAATTAAAAATAGACCTACCCTATGACCCAGAAATAGCACTGCTAGGAATTTATCCAAGGGACACAGGAGTACTGATGCATAGGGGCACTTGTACCCCAATGTTCTTATCCTCTTTTTAAAAGTAAGGACTATAATCGCAGCATGAGGGCCCATCCTCATGACCTGATCTAATCAAAGGTCCCATTTCCAAATATACACTGGGGATTAGGGTTTCAACAAATGAATTTTGAGGGTATACAAACACTTAGTCCATAGCATAGCCTATAAAGAAGATTTTTATTAATATTTGTATAGGTAAGTAAACAAGGAACAGAGAGATTAAGTGCCTTGCCCAGAGGAACACAGCTTTTCATGGACAGAACCAGGATTTAAATCCCAAGCAGTTTGATTTCAATCTGAGCTTCACCTCTACCCTGTATTGCAAGTTACCAAAACGTTATCTAAAAATGTGATCCAGAGCTTAGAAACTGACATTTGCTTTTGTAACATGCAACATGTAACATCAATTCCATTGATTCTAAGGATATAGCATATAAAAACAAAGATCACAAAAATATATTTTTGTTAACCCATTATATTTTTATTATACCATGTCAAATGATCTTTTCCAGCCTAATTTATTTTTCAGACATCTGCAAAACATACTATGACCTTGTCACCTGAGTTATAAACTATTGACTGCTAAATAGAACATGGATACTGGCTACTGTTACCAGAGGAAAAAACAAAACAAAACAAAACAGCAATAGACACAATCATTATGAGTGATCATTAATTTTATGAATCAACTTGGAGGGTGTTTTTGGATGAGATTAACATTCAAATTGGTAAACTTTGAATAAGTGGATTGCTGTCCATAATGTGGGTGAGCCTCATCTAATCAGTTGAAAGCTTGAATAGAATAAAAAGACCACAGCTTCTGTGAAGCTTCTCTGGATAATTCTCCAGAATACTGTCAGATTGCCTTTGGACTTCACCTGCACCATTGGTTTTCCTGGGTTTCCAGCCCACTAGTCCATACATAACACAGTTTTTGGATTCACAAGCCTCCATGATCATGAAAGCCGATTCCTTATAATAAATATAAATTTCATGTGTGTGCATATGTGTGTATATGATATATATATATATATATATATATATATATATACATAGGATACAATGGGATGTATATATGTGGATTAATACATACATATATGTATACACACACATACAGATGTGTTTATATGCTAATATATGTATATGTATGTGTGTGTGTGTGTGTTTCTTTGGAGAGTCCTATTAATTATGCTTGAGATTTAGCTGGATTAAAAAAAATCAAATATACCCGAAGAAAACCCAACATAACACCCCAAAGAGAAATATACAAATAAATGTAACAATCATACCACTCTGTCTATAGATTTCATTCTTAATTGAAGGATTTGAGTGATAAGTTGTGAAAATCAACAGAAAAATAGTATTGGAGGTCCTAAATGGGAAGGGAGCTTGTGAAAATTATTCAAGAATTTGAAGCCAGTTGTAATATGAAGAAATACTTTTGACCAAATGAAAGATTATGATTCTGAGGAAACATGAACCATATCACAAAAGTGGGGGAGAGAATGCAATTCACCAAGTCATTTAGGAAAATGTTTCTCCCTAAAGTTGTGGGATGCTGTACAGAGTCTACTATGCCCGGGGCCATACTGGTTGAACTACAGTCTGAAAATAGAGTGTACCACAGCTCTGAAAATGGAAAAGAAATGTTAAACCTGCGAAAATGATGTAAAGGGAGAATAGGTAAAATCTGATGATTTGAATGTTAAATATTAAAAATATTAAAAAATAATATTTAGATTATGAGTCTGAAGAACACGAAGTTTGGAATTTGAACTCCTAAAAAATTCAACTGAATTTGGAGACTCCTCCACATTTTCCTGAAAGAACCATAATTGATTTTTGGAATGAATGGAATGGTTTATATGTGCATGAGGCAGACCATAGTCCATTCTGCGATAAATAGGTTGTCAGATTTATTATTATATATATGTGTGAAAATATTACTAAAAACAAATGTTTAGATTTCCCAACTGTTTTTATGTTGACAATTCAAGTTCTAATCCACAGGAAAATATTAATTTTATACTTTCCCCAGGCAAGAATCTATTTCCCAGTTTTACAATTTTATTTGAACTGCTTTTTAGGTTTGGCTGATAGAAGTCTGCATTGCTACATTGAGAATTTATTAGGTTTATTGTTAAAAGGGGAGTTCCACTATAAGAAAATATTTAGTCAAAACTTAGTGCCTAGTCCTAATAAATGCCTAGTCCTAAAGCATAGACACATGTATTATTTAAAATTAAATAAAGGTATATTTTGCCATAAGTTATTACATGAGAAATATATACAGGAAGGGATATACGTAGGATTCTTTTCTGAGGTTCATCCAAAGGAATTTAGTAATCCAAAGTATATTTTTTTCACATGGCTTTATGGTATTTCTAGAATATTCTGGCACTGATGGTGCTATAACAAAACAAAACTCTACCCTGCTATATATATAAGTAGTAAGTTAGCAGACACCCCCTGGCAATGTTATTTCAATTAGGTAGCAGATCAAACTGACATTGTGGTATTGTCTATTTTCACATTTTCTTTGGTATCATCTGGTACCCAACACAGCTGTCTTCTGTGTTGTTTTGTTGTGTTTTGTTTTTTATTTTCCTAATCATTCTTTGTGCTTGTAGAGATGAAGCTGACACAGAGATTCGGCTCCACGCCGGCTTCGTGATCCAGACATCACACAGCAGTGAATTAAAAGCATGCACTTCCGGACCCAAACGGCCTGTATTTTTATCTTGGCCTGCTATTTACTAGCTCTGTTAACTTGAGTAAGTTACTTGATCACACTGTTTCTGTTTCTTATCTGTACACCGGGCAAAACCATGATACCTACCTTATAGGATTTTTATGGAAATGAAAAGAGCACCTTAGTCCAGTTTTTCTAGAAAGCATAGCATGAGGGAAGATTTAAGAGACCAGCCCTTCATTTTGGTGGTTACAGCCCAGGGTGGTAAGAGGGAGGGAAAAAAGGAAGTGCGGTAACACGGCGGGTAAAATCACGTGATGTGATGTTTCTCCATCTGGGTATTAACTCCACAGCAAACCGCCTACCGAAAAAAGCAGGTCTCTCCGCAGGCATGTCTAGTCTGTACTTGGGAATACCTGGAAGTGTTGCAGTAGGGAATAGCCACGGAAAAGAGAAGAGTAGAAATCATCTCCATGACCCCTCATCGGCTGTTTCCCACTGGTGAAAGTTCACCTTAATGTAGAACTGGCTCTCCTGCAACTCCGTATTGCCATTCAGCCCTTGGTGTTTCCCCCAGGAAACCCTGCAGGGAGGTTCATCAGAGTCTGAAAGTGGGAGGAGAGCCAGCACAAGTAGGGCTCTGTGGGAAAGGATTTCAAGGAAATCTGAGAAAGTGTCCAGAGTGCCTCACACATCCATAAAGATGTGGAAAGCACTTAGAAGAGTGCCCAACGATGGTAACTAATTTGTGTGTTTGCTATTATTCCTCTGAGGCAGGCTGGGGAGGATGTAAAATAAGAATGAGACTTGTAAATAAAGAGTTGTACTTGATAGTGATTCTAGTGGGATTCTAATTGTCCCAAGATTGTCTCTGATGTCCTGGGTTAAACTGAGACATAATTACAATTCCCTCTAATAGATTAGAAACACAAAACGGGAACTAGAAATGGTCAATTCTTACAAGTTTTCTCCCAAAAGAGACACAGAGAGTGATTTCAGAACAGGCTCAATGCTAATTTGGATTATGACCAATGCACCCCGAGGTGCCGACCCGCAGAAGGGAGTGAAATAATTCTGCCATGGTTTTGAAGTTGATGCCAGAACAATACATAGGACACAGAATTTGATTTTCTCTCTGGAGGTCTCCATTTAGTTATATCGCTTTCTGGCTCCAAGGCTTGTGAATTGCTGGAATGCATAACTGAAGAAGACTGGATTGGGGGAATAGCGTATGAAAGGACAAAAAGCTATAACTTTGGGGGAGCAAGGCATAGAAGGTTCTAGTAAATGGAGTTCTGCCGAGAATTACAAGATTGGGCCAGATCACTGGCCTTGTGGTGAGGATTATTTAGTTAAAGCTATGGGATGCTCCAGGAAAAAAATAAAAGCATAAATGTAAAAGGATGAAGATCATCCTTTGTCCACCCATAGCACCTTCCCCCCCCCCCCATCTCCATCCTGCATTCGAGGTCTTAAGTTTAAAGGTTCCTCAAAGGGGTTTTGTGTGTGTGTGTGTGTGTGTGTGTGTGTGAAACTATTACATTATTGCATTTTCAAAGTTATTAGTATGGTTGATAATTGACAGTTTGTAAATATACAATGTAATTGCAAATTCACCATGTAAATCTGAATCATCTAGAAGCTGACGTAAAATTTCTTCTCCATAATTTTAACTATTTTTCAGGAAAAGATAGAAAAAAGATGCTGGTCTGTCTCATTCTAATTAATAACTAAAATGGAAAGCAACCAAGTCCATCAGACTTGACTGTTTGCATGTTAAGTGGGATTCCCTCCTTGAAGAAATTTTTGCATCGTCAAGGGATCAAACTGGCAGCTGTCAGGCTGTTCTCATGCAAACCACAGAATTTCCCCCTCCTCTTTGAGTCTGATGGAGATTTATGCCAGATGCTCACAAGAAAGGACTGGATTTCAAAATCTTAAAGTCAGCATAGAGGGAGAGAGGATTGCCTGAGAAAAAAAGTGGATTGTTTCAGCCTTCTGAAGTTCCTGAAAGCTTGGGAACATGCATTGTTAGCATATAAATTATCTAACACACATGACATAGATACCATCAAATTAAAGATTCAGAATACTTATTTGGTTAGAATGGGTTTCCTCCTGGTCATAATATTTTCTTGACTTTAGGAAAATGTGGATTGATTTTGAGATGCAAAAACTCCAAATTTTCTTTTCTGATTACTTCACTGAGATAAACATAGATGAGATTACCAAGAAATGCTCATTCCTCAAATTAGGGTTTATATTCTGAATTATAATCCCTATTTTTTTCTAACATATGGATAATGTAATGGAAAACTACAATGAAGATTACTTGCTTTTCATTGTTAGGGTTTTTTTTTTAAACCTAAAATAATATCCCTACTCACATTTTCATTACTTAGCAAAGAGTATTAAGTAAATAAGGTTTGTTTATGGGTTTACATTTTAGTGTCTCAGATCTATGATTTAATTATTAATATATGGATTAATTAAAAATAAATTTAATCCTAAAATAATCTTACTAACAGTTTTCATTTTGCAGTTTTGCAGTTGTACTCTTTAGAATAACTTATTAACTTTACTGAGTTTATATCTATTTTTGCTAAAATTATAAAACTTTTGGGGCTCCTGGCTGGCTCAGTCAAAAGAGCATGTGACTCTTGATCTCTGGGTTATGAGTTTGAGCCCTATGTTGGGTGCAGAGATTACTTAAATAAGTAAGAACTTTAAAAAAATATAAACTTTTGGGGGCACCTGGGTGGCTCAGTCAATTAGGTATCTGACTTTGGCTCAGGTCATGATCTCTTTGTTCATGGGTTCGAGCCCTGCGTCGTAATCTGTGCTGACAGCTCAGAGCCTGGAGCCCGCTTTGGATTCTGTGTCTCCCTCTCTCTCTGCCCCTCCCCTGTTTGCGCGTGCTCTCTCTCTCTCTCAAAAATAAATAAACATTAAACAAAATTTTAATTATAAATTTTTTTTCTCCATATTACCTAGACCCTAGGGCTGAGGGATAAACACACATAAAGCTTTACTCTTGAAATAATTAGATTTAAGATTAGATTCCATAAATTAGAGTTTGATATGCAGGCCAGCTTGAACCAGCCATTTGATTCTGTCAATTATTTAAAAATTTACATGATTCCCTGCTTTCTTATTAACATTTATATACCTTCAAATTCCACTTTATCCTATCAATGTCATAAGCCCCAACTAAGTACTATATTTTGTAGATAAACTGTATCACAGTAAAGGTTTAAAAATATATATCTTGAAATAAATTTTTTTTGATGTTTATTTTTGAGAGAGAGATCGACAGAGCACAAGCAGGGGAGGGGCAGAGAGAAAGGGAGACACAGAATCTGAAGAAGGCTCCAGGCTCTGAGCTGTTAGCACAGAGCCCGACGCGGGGCTCGAACTCACAAACCGTGACATTGCGACCTGAGCCGAAGTTGGACGCCTAACCGACTGAGCCACCCAGATGCCCCTAGAAATAAATTGTTAAATATAGCAGAAATTTATTACTAAGTTTCCAGAGAATGTTAACAGAAATATTGGAAAATGACATTTACACTGAAGAGCGGCAAAACTATTGTATTAAAGGCGAAGTTTGTAGGATTGTTACTTTTAGAATCTCTTCAAATATATATATGTTGACACCCACTCTTGATTTAAGATGGATAAAAATAAAGGCTGCAGGGATATTTTCTGTAAAATGCCAGTTATGAAATATTGATAACATGATTAGCTATTCAAGTCACCCCTCCGTAATCTCCTTTACAGGTATGCTTTTGTACTCCACAGGAAAAAAAAAAACAAAACACATATTTTTCCAATTTCCTATTAGATAATAACTCTAGAGCAAATGCAATTGCAGTGTGCAGGGAAATAGATTTAGATTGTTAGAAGATAAACTGAGGCATATTAAACATGTTTATAGTTTATTTGAGCAAAAATCAATTCCAATTGGGCAGCATCTAACCTAGCAGATAGAAAGGAGCTCTGAGGAACTGTGCCAAATAAAGACTTATAGGCAGGAGGAAGAGGAAACAAAGTTATACTAGACGAGAAAAGCAGATTGGTTTTTGCAAGGTCACTGTCCTTTAGGGACATGAGGGATCTAGCAAGCAGATGACCTCACTAGTGCTGAGCAGGTGATTTCTGATTGATTGGTTCAAGATTCCATTTCTGGGAAAGCCAAGCTGTAATTATAGTCTTGTTTTGGTGATGTGGTGCATAGCATGATCAAACTCCATTTGGGGCCTATTGTCTTGTTTTAACAAACTGTTTAGATCATCTCCAACCAGTCAATCAATCAATCAATCAATCAGTCAATCAATCTAACCTTGTGTGTGCATGTGTGTGTTTGTGTGTGTATGCAATCTCATGTTCCTATTTGAAAATAACCAAGCTGTGGTAGATACTAAATTTTTCACTAATGGTTTTAGCTGCTGCTTCTTCTGAACACATGGGAAACTTGCTCCTCGAAATTAGGCATGACCACATGAATGGCTTTAGTCAGTGAAATATAAACAGAAGTAGTTAAGAGCTGAGGTGCCATTTACCTTATCTCTCTTCTAGAGAGCACCCAGTCTTCTCTGCATGAAGATGACCCAGGAAGAGCTCTTTCCCAATTTGTGATAGACTTTTGGTATTAACCGAAAAAATACACCTTTCTTGCTTAAACCACTAAGCTAGGTTCACACATCTGAATCTAGGCTTTCTTGATTGTCTCATTCTCTTTATCTCTATTCCATTCTCTCTCTGTTTTTCTCTTCCTTACCTTTTTTTTCCACTCTCATATACTTAGAGAGATTAAAAGTGTAGTTAATCTTTTATGATATGAGATGAAACCAAAATACCATGGCTAACCAAATTCAATTAGACAACAATGAGTTTCTCTCTCTCTGAATATTTATCTCCACTTTTTCCCCAAATATTATCCCCTGTAACTCTCTCCTCTCTCCAAGACCATCATCACCTGATCAGTGTCCACCTTCTAGTACCTTTTACTTCAGCTATTTAAATAGATATTCATTGTGAGAAGGGCAGATTAAGGAAGCACAAAGAGAATGAGTAACAGAGAAAACTGGCTGTAGAAAAAGACTATAAAAATCTGAAATGGCTTTAGTCAGTATTGTTAGTTCTGATATTAAATAATAATCTGTCAAAATACATGGTCCAGTCTATGTTTTAAGGCTGGAGTTAGGAGAGCTGCAATTCTAATTTATAATGTGGCCCAGGCCACACCTGAATTCATTTTAATCAGAGTCCTTCAGATCAGCCACAGTATTTTTTTTTGGGGGGGGGGTTGGGGAGAGGACTATTCAAAGGGGCACCTTGAGAAGTAAAAATATATTTTGACATGATTCCTATTATAGTATCTATAATGAGAGCGTTAGTGCTAAATGTGCATTTCAAACGCAAAAATGCTTAAAGGATTACACAATATCTTAATGTTTCTTCCAAGGGTTGTTTTTGTTGTTCTTTTGTAATTCCAAGGGGCTCTAGAAACACGTAGGTACCCCAAGGATCTTAAGGAACATTTTTTGTGAGATTCCATAATGATAATTGGGAAAAGCATTTGAATCGCAAAGAAAACAACTGTCTTTGTTTTGTTTTGAAGAGAGATCTCCCTCCCACACCCATCCCTGCTCTTGTCATGCTTTTCTTTTCTCTACATTGGTCTTCATTTCTAGACTTCATGAACTGACATAAGCAATTTTAATTACTTCGTTCTGAAAATGTTTTTGAAGAGAAATTTATATTATCTTCTGTGTTGTAGCAAATTGCAGTTATTTAGAAACAGCTGCTGCCTGCTTCAGGCGTACTGAGAGTGTCAAGGTATACTACCCCTTTGGACCTGAAGGTCGGGGACTATATACCAGAGTCCCTGGCATCAGAGTTCCACTTGTTTTTGTTGTTGTTCAGCTCACATTCATCTTTATTTTTCTCCATTTTCTCCTTGAAAGAGTGAAGATACGTTGTAGTTCCAGTTTCTATTGGCAAAAAAAAAAAAAATTCATTTTAATTGAAACATTTAATTTTGAATTGTATAGTCATTGTAGGTTTTTTTCCCTTCCGTTTGATTCATTTCCAGACTTAATTTTCATGGAATTATTATCCTCATGGGTAAAATTGTTTCTACGTGTGCATGAATTTTACAATATTTGATAATTGATTTTTTTATAGGTTATGGAAACGTCTCTTTAATTACCTTGAATGATGTGAAGGCCACAGAGTTAATTGCAACTAAGGAAGATTTAATTTTAAAGAGTATGTATAACATTTTAAAAATAATTTGCTTAGATTATGTTAAATATAATGGAATAAATGTATTAGGAAATTGTTTATTTGTGTCCTAGAAAACACACTCTGAAAAGGTGTTGGGCATGCAGGATATTATTACGGAGAATGCCCAGACCAACACTTGTAGGAACAAGGGGAAGGAAGCAGGTTTGGGCAAAGAAAGAAGCCAACCACAGCACAGACCTAAACACACCTACACCTGTGGAAAGGAGGGGAAGGAAGCAGATTGGGCAGAGGAGAAAGCCAGGCTGCACGGAAAACCCAGCACATCTCGGCTGATCCTGCAAGTGGTTTTGGAGCTTAAATGCCTTTCAGAGTTGCCCTGAGCTGGGTCAAGATGGTCAGACCTTTGTATTCCCACTTCTTCCAATCATTGGGTAATGTGGGCCACTCGGGAGTAGGAACATGACCTTCGAGAAAGATGACCTTAAGTGGCTGGGCTCTGCGTCTGAGGTGAGCCCTGAAGAGCATTGTGAAAACTGTTGACATACCTGCAGCAGCTGGGGTAGCAAGCTCTTCAGTGAAGGACTGTCTGGATGCTACATCACTGGGTAAGTACGTGTTTGTTTCCTATGGTATGTGTGTATAGATGTATATCTTTCTGAGTGGGTGTGAATAAAGACGTCCTAATAGCTGCAATTAATTATTCCCTCCATGGCCGACCAGAGCCTCTTTAATATTCTGTATTGGTAAGTTACTCTATTAATTTACTGTTTTCCCCCATACAACTTCTAAAGTAGCAGTCATCATATGTGAAGTGAAACATATCAGGATAAAAAATTAGGAAAATATTTTAAATCAGAAAAACAAACTACAGCCTAAACCAGAGTCATGCATAAATAAGTTAAAATTGGTTTTATTAAGTTAAAATGGTCTTGTCTAATGGTTACATATTAGCTAACATTGTCATTGGCTGGTAAATATAAACAAAACTGATAACTATCATTTAATAACTATTAAGATGGAGAAAATAATATGAATTTGATACAATGACACATATAGGTTTAATTGCTATAGATCCAATATTTTTGGCAGGAAAATGTAGGGGGGATGAGGTAAAAAAGGACTGAAATGGATTTTTGTACTTGTTTTAACCTTAGAGCCAAAAGACTATTTAGAAGACATAGCTTACACAAAAGGGTCAAGTAAGGTTAGGTGGAAAGGTATATCTTAAAATGCTTCATTAAATCCTCAAACTGTGAGCTCCATGGATGATTTCCTTACCCTCCTGGGAAGGGTAAGAGTCAACAAAACTAATAGCCAAGGGAAGGTGATGGGGAAAAAGAAAGAAAGGGACTAAGAGTGAAGGGAAAAAAATAAATATGAAAAGAGAGAGACAAAGAACGACCCATCAACAACAACAGAAAGAAAGAAAGAAAGGCAGAGAGAGAGAGAGAGAGAGAGAGAGAGAGAGAAAAGAAAGGAGCAAAGGAGACAATGTGAGAAGCAGAGAATGATCCTGTGACTTTATACCATCTTCGTGGCAATCCTACACAGATACAAATCCTTCCACCAAAAAGCAGTATGGCAACTGGCCCAACTCCTTCATTTGTCCTTTGCATCATTTTTATGGATGACTTTTCATTAGGGAAAAAGTGATATTTAGGGATAAAGGTATGGTTTAAAAAAATGTTAAAATGGGTGTCCCTAGGTCTCAATGTTAAGCTGCTCTGGTCTTTTAGCATCAAACAAATCTCTGTCTCTAATTTCAATTCAAAAGTAAAGTATAGTTTTTACACTGGAAATGTCTACAGCTTAAAAATGTCAAAAGACAGCTTCAACTGTTGGCTGAAACCTAAGTTAAAGAAGGACTGTAAAGAGACTCCTATTTCACATTTAGCATCTTCCTTAGAAACGGTCAAGTGTGCAATGACTGGAGAATATACTTAGAGTGGAATCAAGCTTTTTGAGCTACTGGCTGCCTGCATCTTGAGGCAGATATTTAACGGTAATTAATAAATCCTCAGTTTCCTCATACAATTGGCATAATAATTTTTATTGATATAGTTCTTTTGAGATTAAACCAGATAATACTTTTAAAGGATTTAGCATGATCCCTGACACATGGTACTTTGTCAATTAAAAGTATTGCCAGTTAAAAGCAAAATACAAAACATTTGAGGACTTTATTGATTCTACTTCCAAGAGATTCATTCTCAATACTGGCCAGCAAAATGCTACCCTTAATATACAGGTCAACTTGTCATTGTCATAAACTCACAACTTTAAATATCTGACATTTGGGGATGCTGCCTGTAAAAACAGTCTTTACAACTTCACACAAAAGGAGAAAAGTTATGCATGACTGTATCCCAATGACTACGATTTTGTAAGGAAAGACCCATTTAGAAAAATGCAGAGCTCCAGTAGAAAAGAACACATATTGTCCCTTGTGAATTTTAGGTCAGTGAAAGTATAGACACAGAGAGTGGTGGAGATTTCTTCCAGGGATATTGCAGCCCAAATAGGGAATGGGCGTCTAGGCCTAGAGGCCAGACACAGTCCAAAAGGCCTTGAGATATAACTTGTTGATTTTTAAAAGTGATAGCTCATGTTTCAAAATAATATATAGTAAAAATAATATGTAAGAATTTCAAATTTTACTCAAAATATTACTTTTTCTCTGAGAAAAAACACTGGGTTGAATTTTCTTGGCTTAGGGTGACACTTAACGTTAATTATGTAAGTTTTAATCTCCAGATGCACAGAAACTACATTTTCTCTTTTAAGAATTTTCAAGGGCAACTTTTAATTTTTATTTATTTATTTTTAATGTTTATTTTTGAGAGACAGAGAGAGACAGAGTGCCAGCTCTCTTCTCAGAGACCCAGAATCCTAAGGGGGCTTCAGGCTCTGAGCTGTCACCGAGCCCGATGCAGGGCTCAGACTGACGTGAGCCCTTGAGATCAGATCTGAGCCAAAGTTGGACACTTAAGCAACTGAGCCGCCCAGGAGCCCCTCAAGGGCAACTTTTAAAAGAGCCCCTTTAATCTTCACCAACATAACTAATGAAAAATACATACACCTAATAAATTCTACTCTTCCCAAGGTGTGAAACCGCTATTTCCATTACAATGATTAAAAGTTACGAAAATCAAATTAAATAGTTGTGATGTCACTAAATTCTGATTTTTTTCTACGAAATCACACCTTTTCTCGGATATTTATTTAAATCTTAAGTATCACCTTTTGATGTTTTCATCCTGAAATGCTTGATACATATCAGGTACCATTCTAGGCACTAAGAGATATTGAATAATAAAATGAATACAAATGTATGATACCTCCTTTCAAAGTACTTATGATCCTACATATGTAGGAATTTATTTTGACGTTAGGCACCTATTTTATTGTGCTAAAACATGTATAACATAAAATTTACCATTTCTAAAAAGGTGTTTATTTTGAGAGAGAGCAAGAAAATGAGGGGGGACAGAGAGAGAGAGGGAGAGAGAGCAAGAATCCATGCAGGCTCCATGCTTAGTGCCGAGCCTGATGTGGGGATTGATCCCACAATTGTGAGTTCATGACCTAAGCTGAAACTAACAGTAGGTCCCTTAACTGACTGAGCCACCCAGGCACCCCCTCCCCACCACCAGCTGAAACTTTGTAACCATTAAACACTAATTCCCCATTCTGCCCTCCCTTCACCCCAGTGAACAACAATTCTCTTCTCCTTTCTGTCTCTATGAATTGAATTACTCTAGGAAGAAATTTTTAGACTGGCCTTCTTCACTAAGTATATCTTCAAGCCTTATCCATGTTATACCGTGTGTCAAAATTTCTTTCCTTTTACGGGTGAATATTACGTTGTATGTATGACATTAAGTGCCTTTTACATTCTCATGGTTGCCAGTGACTTTCTCTTAAAAAACTCTATATTTCAAGTCTCTTTCATGAAGCCTTTTATTTAAAGAAATAAGGCTTTTATTTCAGAATAGTTTTAGATTTACAGAGAAGTTGCAAAGATAGTTTCTATATGCCCCACAGGCAATTTTCCCAATTATTAACATCTTACTTTAGTCTGGTTCATGTGTTAGAACTAATGAATGGACATTGATACATTATTATTACCTGAAGTCTATATTTTATTTAGATTTCCTTGGCGTTTACCTAAGAGACCACATTACATGTAGTTTTCATGACTCCTTAGATTCTTCTAGATTGTGACTTTCAGACTTTCTTTGTTTTTAAAGACCTAGGCATTTTCTTGGAATGCTATTCGGGTATTTTGATGTTTTTCTCATGGTTAGGGTAGGGTTGTGGATTTTTGGGGGGAAAAACTGCAGAAATGCTATTCTTATCACATCAAGGGTATAGACTGTCGACATATGTTATCATTGATAATGTTAACCTTAATCACGTGGCTTGAGGTGGTGTTTGCAAGGTTTCTCCACTGTAAACACACTGGTGTTTGCCAGTTTTCTTCACAATAAAGGTACTCCCCCCTCGCAACTTTGTATACTGTATTCTTTGGAAACAAATCCTTAAGTGTAACCAACACTCAATGGGTAAAAAGTCCTTGAGGGAAGAGTATCTATGTGACTTACTTGCAATTCTTCTGTACAAAAGATTTACTTATTCTTCCACTTTTATTTTTTGTAATCATTTATATCCATATGGATGAAACCATTTTTAGCAAAGAAAATCATATCTTTTAATGTTTGCTATGCCCCAGGACCTAGGTGAACTAAGTACCCATTAATTTATGTAATTCTAACCATTCCTATATAATTCCCTTCACCATAAATGAATAAACAATAAACAAATAAATCTCTGGTTTAGAAACTTCAATTCTCCAGGGTACCTGGGTGGCTCAGTCGGTTAAGCATCTGGTTTCAGCTCAGGTCATGATCTCATGGTTTGTGGGTTTGAGCCTCATGTCGGGGCTGTGCTGACAGCTCAGAGCCTGGAGCTTGCTTCGGATTCTGTGTCTCTCTCTCTCTGCCCCTCCCCTGCTCTCAATCTGTCTCTCTCTCTCTCTCAAAAACAAATAAACATTAAAAAAATTTCAATTCTCCAAGAAATATTATATAACTAACTACGTTGGCCACATGGCTGAAATTTTAATTTTTCTGTTACCCTTAGAAATGGATGGGGTTTTGTAATTATTATTATTATTTTATTTTCAGTAACTCCCACGTTAAGAGCTTTGAATAAGAGTCTCATGGAATCTTAAAAACTTTGACAAGGTAGAGATGATTGCAGTTGTGGACTTAAGTAGTTTTGCTGATCAACACAACTGATAACTGGTCCATGGCAAGACCGCAGTTCTGTTTGGTCCCAATCTCTGCCCATTATACTCAGGGTTTCCATCGTTCTCTATGCTATATGAATCTATCCTGATTGGTGTTTAAGCATTGAATTTATAGAGAAGTTAAAACTGTAGGCTTGGGTTCCTTGGTCAGCCGAGAGCCTTGTGGAAATCACTTGCTCACTGAAAACTTCTGATTCTTGACCTATAAACTGGGGGGACGAAGCAGTGATAATAATAGCTACTGTAAGTATTAAAGTAATTGCATTGTGCCGTGTAGGTACTCACTTTATGTTAGCTGTCATTATAGATGTCATTATTGTGTTCTTTACTTGTTCCATATTTGTTTGTGTGAGATGGTCTCATCGTTTTGGTTTGGCTTGCAGAAGACACACCTGAGTCCGATTCATCTGTATGTGATTAAGGTTGCAAGCAGGCAGGATAGGACAAGGAAGAAGGCAAGCAAGGGTATGATTAGGTGACGTTGAGCCTCAGCCTGATCCCATGGAGAGTTCTGGAGTGTACATTGCTCTCCCAAGATTGTTCTACTTAATGTTTATGGAGCTGGACTTCTGTATGTTCCACCAGTCAGTCATTGGCTGTGGGCTGTGGAAAGGAGGATGGGGGAATGGTGGTGGTGTAAAATCTCAGGCACAATCAGGAAGTCCATGGACCATCCTCAGAAGAATGTTGCCCCAGGTGTGAAGCATTCCCAGAAAAGTAGCATGGAACTATTAACAACAATTGGAGGACATCTGAGCAGGGTACCGAACGTGGTCAATATACTCTCTTCTCCCCAGCTACACAGTAAATTCCCTATAGATAAGACATTTAGTAGAATTACAGGTATTTCTTAAACTCTGCAGATTACAATAATGAATTAACAAAAGGAAAAGTAGGCATAATATGCTTGCTTGAAATCTTTTCCTTTTTAACAACATAACCCAGCTTGTCGTCATAATTGTATTGTGTACATGTTATTTTGTTCACATTGATCTGTGGTAGAGATGGCTTAGATCTCTTCCTGAAAACTAAAATAGTTATCAAGAACTATTCATACAAACAGGTGGATAGTAATGCTACTTCCAAGAAAATATCACGGAGGTTACATAGCTGTGGTTCTCTAGCTCATGACACATTAAACACTCCTTGCCTTGGTCAGTACCTCTCCTTTGTCCCCACCCGCAGATGCTCTGATTCATTTGGTGTGCGGTGAGGCCTGGGTTTCAGTTTGCTTTCAAAGCTCCCCAGCCACGATCGAGAACAACCAGATTGCAGTGAAAAAAATAGCCAGTTGGAAAATTTCAAGTTGCCTAACTCCTACAAAATACAAGCAAAGAAATCTGTCTCATCTTGAAACTGTTGTACTGGAAAATGTCAAAAAGGTGTGTAATGACACTTTAGAAGCTAATGGTAAGGGAAATATAGATTATTTCAGTATGTACCAGTGTCTATTCAAATGATCCTACAAATGCAGGCATTCTGTTACCTTTCCTTCTGCTTCGCAAATAGGACTCCTGGGTCTAAGAGAAAATTATTTAAACTATTCTGAGTGAACTGACACGTTAACTTAGGCATACATATAATGTAGTTAAAATGTTAGCCCAGGTATACATGTAAACACAACCGAAGTAAAATTTTACTCTCTGTAAATAAAAAATTGAGCACTCAGAACTAAATACAAATGCCTGAGAGAGACTCAAGCTGGTATGTTTTAGATGGTATAGTTAAACCAGCTCTAACATAATTCTAGTCAGATGGAAAGGCAGTAAAATGCATGTCATAACATTTTCCTTTCTCTGGAATTAACATTAAAAGTTTCAATAGCACATTTAAAAAAAATGAAAGCCAGTGAAAGAGTTTTAATTACTTTATTAACTACTAACGTTATGACAAGGTTTTCATTAGTTTCTAAATGATCTGTAATTTTCTTTCAATGTATTAATCTGCCAACAATACCTCTTAAGTAATATCGGCACCTATAAGAAATAATTCATAGCATTATCAAACAAAGATTTAAAAAACACATGTTACATGCCCTATCATTATTTTTTAAAAACATTTTGAGTCCTCATCTTTTCAGGGAAGAATTGTGATTGACAATACAACAAAAGAGAAAAATGTGTGAGGTTTGAGTAGACAAATGCTTCAAATATGTATGACCTTAAAAAAAAAAAACTACTCTGTTGATTATCACTATAATTCTATGAAGATTACATTTCAAAAACTCCAGTTTTTCTTTTCTTGGTCACAAAAAGTTTTATTTAAAAAAACAAACAACAAACAAAAAACTACCACTAGGTTTCAGCAGGCTTTTCTAAGTTTGCCACAGATATACTTCAATTGAAAGCTATAACTGTGATTTATTGGGCTTGAAATGCGAAACATATCTTTCATGTTGGAATTTTAAGTATCTTATAAAGTGGCGGTAAGTTATGTTCAATACTTCATCAAAACAAACCACTCTCAGGAACCACCAGCTAATGGAGATAAAGGAAGGGAATAATCTTACATTTTCTAATTGCCTCTTTCTGCTTTCCAGCAGTGTTTCTAAAACTGCAGATTTAGATCTCGTCAGATTTACACACCTAGCAAACATTCAGACTTAAGTGGATGTGTATGTTTACAATAGTAACTATTAGTGCACAAGACTTCTGTCAGTAAATACCTGACAAAGTAGACTGATTGTCCTGAATACAATGAAGAGAATGGGCCTGAATTATTTTGGGAGAACGCCAAAATGCAGGTAGCATATGTTAATTCAATTTTCACTAATGTTTCAAACTTTATTTTTCAAATCCTATAGAAGGGAAAATGTTTGCATACTTCTACAAAAATCCTTCTTGGATCTCTTAGATATTCGGAAAATATTGCTGCTGCTTGTATTTTTTAAATGACATCTAGCCATTTAAAGGTATATATTCCACTTCAGATTTTCTCTTTTTCTTCTCTGTGATGACAGTGGTGGTAAATGATGTAAGGGGAAATGCATTTTAAAATGATGATACTTAGACATGAATCCATTGGAAGAAAATGGACAGCCAAGAAAACATGATAGAAACATTATTATAATATTAACAAATATAATAAAATGAGAAATCACTCTGCAACATACTGAACTATGGATGGGACTGAATAAAAATGAACATTTTGTTCAAAAAAGCCATGAGCCACCCTGGAATGTTAAGTACAGAATTACACTCACCTTTCTGTGAATTAAAGAGTTTAACCACAACTGGCTATTTAATTGGTCTGGTTGTAACACCTCTGTTACCTCTCTCTGGATGTGCCGAATTGGATAAATGGAAATCCAGAGCTTTTATTAAATTTTAATTGTGTTTTATTGAGGCACAGAAAAAAAGACATTTTTGTGCTTTTATTATTATCGTGGTAATTTGCCAAGAGAAGGACTTTAATGGTTTAAATTCTAATTATTCAGAGATAGATTAAGCTCTACAAAAAGAAAAATGGTTGCTCAGAGAGTTGGACATGCTGAGGAATAAAAGAGAACATTTGATACAACAACCCATGCTGGTTTTTTTTTTTTTAAGGAAAACCGATTAAAAAAAATCTGCATTTCATGAAAAGCCACAGGAATAAATAAAACCATAACAAAGACACATACATATTTATTCATTCAGCAAATGTTTATTAATTTCCTGCTTTGTGTACCAGTAACTTTTAATCATGGGGTATACAAAGTCAAATTATACATGGTACTGTCCTTGAGGGTGTTAGCAGGAGGCAGAGAGAGGTGAATCAACAGTGGCATAGGACAGTGCTGTAGAAGATTGGAGTTCTGTAGAATTCCAAAGACAGACATGTGAAAGCAGGGTGAGTATGGAAGGGAAATTCCTCCAGAAATTACTATACCATGTTGAATTTTGAGGTAGAAGATGGTTAAATATAAATGAGGCAAGTACGTACTAAGCACAAGGTAGTAAAGCAGAGAAAGAACAAGAACTGGAGAAGTAGGCAAGGGCCAGAGCACAAAGATCCTATTTGCCAAGATAAGGGGTTTGAAATGTATCCTAAAATTTAGAGGAAGCCACTAGGAGGGATTTCCTACCCCTTCTTAAATTGAGGTAAAATTTACATATAGTGAAATATGCTTACTGGAGGATTCTTAGTAGGCCAAAGATACAGTGAGATTTGCATTGTAGAGAGATTACTTAGGCAGAATTATGGGGAATAAACCATCTACCACCTGTCTTTATATCAGTTATCTTCATATACCAGGTGTCTCAGGCATTTGTTGCTCACCAAGGATCTCTGTGCTTCCATGCTTTTCTTATCCCTTTTCACATAGGCAAGGCAATGTGACTGGTTCTGGCCTATGGATTGTGCCAAAGGATAGTGAGATCTGTGAAGGACTCCTTCAGTTATTTTTCTCCCCTTTGGTGCAAACTTAGAACACTGTGCTCTGTATGGTGCAGCCTCAGCATAGAGAGCCTGACTGCCTGAATGACTGTGTGGAGCAGGGTCCACTTAACCCCTCTTCTACCTGGCACACACATACTATGTCAGTTACAGTGTGAGTTGATAAAGAAATTATTCTTGTAACATAATCTAACATAATGCAGATGCCACATTCTGGTCACTTCCTTTACTCTTTGAAAACTTCATTTCCTGTCACTTCAGCCTTAGGAGTATCCTAATTCTTGGCAATTTTAATATCTATGCTGATGGTACTTTCACTATTCTAGCCTTTCTGTTATCTGATTTTTTCTCACCAAGATTGTATTGTCCCCCATTCTATCTCCACCATTCATTCCCATGATTATATACTTGTTTTTTATGATCACCCAAAATTTCAGTTTGAACATCTTCCTTTCTGACTCTTAGCCTTGTCTTTATAGCCACTCCATAGGATATCCCAATTCATATTATCTCTCTAGATCTTAAGGTCATTATTATGATCACTTATTTGCAGATTCTATTCACTCATTTGCCCCTTTTTGGTTTTTAATGTTCCCTTGGAAAAACTTTAGATGTAGCTGGATTCAACTCTACCCTGTCTTCACCTGAAACTTTGCAAATGATATGGCTGGGGGAAAAAAAAAGCCTAGCATGCTTTAAATTCATGACTTCTAAATATATGTTTCCCTTGTCCATTATTTCTCCAGCAACTTTTAATTAGTATTTTAAATTTTCTCCTCTCTCCTTATGTCTCTACCAGAACAACTCTAAACTCACTCACAGATGATTACCTTGCTTCCTATTTCTCTAGGAAAATTGATTTGTCAAAAAGACCTTTCTTAAGCTATGACCACACGTACCACGTATGTGTGTGTGACACGCTCCGCCTTCCGTCCTGTAACTGTAAGCTATCTGTAATGCTTTCCTAGACTAATTTCTCCACTATTGCACTTAATTTCAACCCTCCTTACCCACCCATGACTATAGTTCCAGAAATTCTCCTCACTCTTTACAATGATCAAATTTTCCCTATTGAGAAATTCTTGCCAATGTGCAAAGATACCATATCAACCTATATTTTCTTACCGTTAATACCCCGACCCCTTTTTCCTTATAGCAAATCTCTTCAAACATTTATCTATACCATTTCTCTCCAATTCCTCTCTTCTCATTCTTAATTAAGTCTGATTAGTTTTTACTCTATCACTCTGCTTAAAACTCTGTCAGGTGTCTCCAAAAATATTCATATTATTACACACAAGATAATTCTCAGGTCTCAGATTTCCTGACCACTTTCAATTCTCATATTTATTTCTATAGCCTGGATTA
>NW_024412403.1:40039664-40126183 GCF_014898765.1 Herpailurus yagouaroundi | reverse complement strand
CCCAGGCGCCCCATCTATCATTATTTCTTGATGGTTGTTGAGTCTACTAATGTTTCTCCCTGATTCAGTGCTTGGCCTCCTTTGGTTTATTCTCAAAATGAACATCAGAACGCTTCTTTTGCAACTCAAGCAGACCATATCACTACTCTATCAAAACCCCCTAATGGCTTTCTTTTTCAGAGTAAGGTCCTTACAATGATTTATAAAGTCCTATGTTTCTGGTCTCAAACATTTCTGATTTTATCCTATTTCCTTCTCACTCACTTTGCTATAGCGATGCTGGTCTCCTTGGAGGCCCTGTAACATGCAATGAAAATTCTCACTTCAGGACTTTCATACTTGCTACGCCTCCTATCTTGAATATTATTCTGGGAGATATTGGCAGGTCTGTTTTTCTCTCTACTTTTGGGTATCTGCTGAAACATCATCCTCTTAGTGAGGTCATCCCAGACCACCCTAAATAAACACTTTTAGTGTCCTGGTAATCTTGTGAGTTAGATATTATTATTCCATATTAAAGTTGAGAAAAGATTCACAATGTGTCATCCTCATATTATAAAGGAGGAAACAAAGGCTCATAGAATAAGACCATCTACAGTGTAACTTTGTACCAGGGATGCTAAGCTCTTTACATATATTAACTTAATCATCGTAAGAAGTCTATGATCCACATGTATAAAATGTCCAGAATCACAGACTCAGTAAACTGCATTGGTAGCTGAGACAGCTTCTCTGAATCAATATTCTTTCCATTGTAATCTTTGGGTGCTTAGTATTATGACTCAGTCATGCAAAGATCCCCTTGTTGGTCATAACTAAGTGCTTAGGAATTAGTTATGTGCATTTTTCCTGTTAAATCTCTATTAGCCTGTATTACTTTGACTATAACTTTTTTAAAGTAGTGAAGTCTTAACACCCAGAGTAATTGTAAATTTTGTGTCCTTGGTATCTCCATACAGGCTGTTTGCTGTCCTTTAGTCTATATTATACATTTTTATCACATTTATGGTCTCCCCAACAGGTAGTCTGTTACTTTTCTCAATATAGAGTTATATATGGCAGGACAGGACTTCTAGAAAATAGCCTTTCAGAATTTACACTAACTTCTTTCCATTTTTGGATATCTTTTTACATATTACATGTGCATTTACTTTGTTATCATATCATCAATAGTGCCTAACAAACAATAGTTGGGATTTCACAAAACCACAAAATGTTAAAAACTGAAGGAGTGCAAAAATTCTAAAGAAGGGATTTGTGAATCTTTTTATCTGATTCTAGAAATGGTTATGTAAAGTAAAACTTTCATAAACAAGTATAAATATATTTTAAAAATTCAACTCAAATTTGCAATAATTTTAAATATCATTTGGTTGCTCAAATAAATTTTACTTGTAAACTATCTATTAAAACTTTCTCATACTACTTCTCACCTATAAAAACAATATCTTTCATACATAAGAAATTGAGTTACTTGTACTGCTCATCAGTGTGTGTACTTGTTCTATTTTCCCTTCACTCCTGGACTCTGTTTTCGTTCCCATCAATTGAACCCCATTCTATTGTGTTGGATAGGTCTTTGAATATTCATATAATTTTATAAAATATGTAGAATTAATGTATAGGTGTTTTAAATTTTCCTATGTGGTATTGAGCTATAAATCTTGGTCTGTTTTTTTTTGTTTGTTTGTTTAATGTAATGCTGCTTTTAAGAACTTTTTTTTTTTTACATGCACATCTAGTTGTTTCTAATTGGTGTGTAACATTTCACAAGTATGTGTACACCACATTTTACTCACCCACTCTTTGAGTTGCCTGTGTTTTCCTGCCCTTACAAAGAAAGCCACCATAGATATCTGCCCCTTTGCTGTCATACAGGCCATGTGAGAATTTCTCTGAGACATGCGTCCAGAACCGTGATCTCTGGGTCAAAGGGTATACTTCTACATAATCTTACTAAGTACTGCCAGTTACTTCTAGAATGCCTGTGCCAATATATACCCTCAATAATAACTCCTCTCACTTTTTGAATCTTCTCCCTCCCCCATTTATTTTTTGTGTGGCCATCCCTACTTTTCCACATTTATATCTCCTATCTTATGTATGTTGTTGTATTGACGTTTAACAACAGGAAGACAGAGATTTCGTTAGATCAAAATGTTTGTCTTGTAATATTAGGGTAATATAGAGTAAAATAATTTGTGAGATATATCTGTACTTTTATCTGTACTATAAATCATTTTTTCTTTGCCATATAATTATTTGTGCCTTTGTTTTACATCCTATAATTGTGAGCTATACCTGCAGCTGAAGACAGGAGCTACACTTTAATATTCTAACATTCATCCATGTCTGCATTTCTTTATTTAAAAACATTTGTTAAACACTTCTTTAATGACCATAGTTTACTAGGTACTAAGAATATAGAAATGAGTAAGACACAGTTCCTATCCTAAGCAGCTCAGCTCAAGAGTGGAGAAATGCATGGACATAAATTACAAAAATGCAAGATGATAGCTGTTGACATAGAAGTATATGCACATATATAGCGCATCTCCTTTATATCTTCTTTATGCATCTCTGGCCTTGGGGCATGAGAAAGTAGAGCAAGCTGCAAGCTTTTATTATCCTTTTCTTCTTTATCTATCTCATTCTTTGTCATTGCACAGGAACTACTATGATAAGAAAACAAGCAAAACCACATCTTAAATGTGAACGAGTCAGAATTGAACTCAAGAATGTTTTCTCTGTACATGTACCTAAACACTGACTCTGTAAGCAAGCCAGAAGAGTCGGACAAATAATAATTAAACACTTCTTATGAGCTGTCCCGAGCACTAATAAGTCAAAGGAAAGGAAAATCCCACTTTTGATACAAGTTTGGTGGAGCTTGACTTTTGTGAATCACATCTTGCTTCTGACATGACAGTTGGTCAGAAAACCAGACTGCCGTAGTACATGACAGTTTTAAAGACAGTATCTTAAGTCTTAGCTTCTTAACTTTTGAAATTTGTTGGAGTGAATTCTTTTGGCAGAGACGAAGTAAATTCAGGTCATGGTTTTACAAAGGTCTTCTCTCTGTCTCAAAAATAAACATTAAAAAACATTTTTTAAAAAAGGGTGGGGGGGCACCTGAGTGTCTCAGTCAGTTAAGTGTCCAACTTTGGCTCAGGTCATGATCTCACGGTTCATGACTTCAAGCCCCACGTTGGGCTCTGTGCTGACAGCTTGGAGTCGGAATCTGCTTCAGATTCTGTGTCTCCCTCTCTCTCTCTCTGCCCCTCCCCCACTTGCATTCTGTCTCTCTCTCAAAAATAAATAAGTAAACATTAAAAATAAAATTTAAGAAGGTCTCTATGTGTTGGCCTGCCATATGCATTCCAAGGTGAAGAGTCCAGGAAAAGGAAAGAAAGGAAGGTAATATGGCTACCACTAACAACTTTTCCCAGTGAACCTGATAAAGATAACTTTTTCCCATTTTTTCATGTTCTCAATTTGATTGACACATGTAGGTGTGATGAAGTGGGTAGAAATGAGATGTTTTAAATTCTAGAACAGTAAGAAACAATTCAAAGAAGATAGAGGAAAAAACATTGTCAGTTTTGTCTTGGAATGTTTCTCAGAGGAAGAAATATTTGAGGGGAGTCTTGAAAGGTGACTCACTGGGTGAGTTCACTAGGTAAGTGAAGGAGAGAGGTATATTTCTGGTAGACTAGTATCTGCAGTGGCACAGACGTATGAAACAGCATACTTGGTTCAGGAAGTTAAAAATAGTTCATTGGGGCGCCTGGGTGGCGCAGTCGTTAAGCGTCCGACTTCAGCCAGGTCACGATCTCGCGGTCCGTGAGTTCGAGCCCCGCGTCAGGCTCTGGGCTGATGGCTCAGAGCCTGGAGCCTGTTTCCGATTCTGTGTCTCCCTCTCTCTCTGCCCTTCCCCCGTTCATGCTCTGTCTCTCTCTGTCCCAAAAAATAAATAAACGTTGAAAAAAAAATTAAAAAAAAATAGTTCATTAATGCTGGAGCACAGACAGTGTTCGAGGGCCAGGAAAACAGAGTTGTGTGAAATGAGCCTGGAGGGTAGGTCTCATGAGAAAAAAGTTATAGTTTATTTTAGAGCAATGGGAATCCTTTATCATTTTTTCTTTTTTTAATTAGAATAACCATGTTTATTACAGAAAATGTGGGAAATGTAGAAAAGAAAACAAGATTAAAGTACGTTTACTCAGTATCCTATGATTCTGAGACAATTGCTATTCATACTCCTTTCTGTATCACCAGTCCCATCCATATATTCATCTATCTATAGTTTTAGTATATTACTGTTATCTCAGCTTTTTACTATATTTTTATATAAATATATATTTATATATATTTTAAGTTTTTAAGTTCAAGTTTTTATTTTAAGTCATTAACATACAGTGTTTTATTAGTTTAAGGTATACAATATAGTGATTCAACACTTTCATATAATACCTGGTGCTTATCACAAGTGTACTTCTTGAAGTTTATATATATTTTTTTGTAAAAGATTGCGATGTTTTGCAATCAGCATTTTTTACTTAATACATTGTGTTATCCCAGTCACTTATTCCTATAGCACAGCAGAATAAATCTCCTATTATTTTAAAGTTAAATATTAAAAATGAACTGGTGAAACTCCACATGAGTTTGTTTTGAAAGGAAATTGGAAATAAAGATATTGTGTAGTAGTTATTTCTGGGTTGTGATAATGTGGATCATTTCTATTTCCTTATTTGATTTTCTCTAAATGAATTTATTACTGGGTTTTATTGTAAACATTGTCTGTGATCTTTCAGTCTTGCTACTCTAGTTACTATGACTGTTTTATGGGTAGGTGCAAACTACTCCAATGCCAATGACATTTTCCCCATTTTCTTGTGTTTGTTTTATTTTGTTTTTTAAGTAAACTCTATGCCCCACATGGGGCTCAAAATCATGACCCTAAGATCAAGAGTTGCATGCTGTACCGACTGAACCAGCCAGGAGCCCCCTTACCTCCCATTTTTTTTTGAAAGTACTCCAATTATCACCCACCCTTCAAAATGCATATGGAATTGCACTTTTATTGAGATTTCTAAGCACCTTCCTATAGCCAAATGCAGTATTCAGTTCTTAATCATCTTCATTATTGACCTACAAGAATCATTTGACATGGTTGATTGATCCTTCCTCCTTGAAACAATATTTTGACTTGGCTGCCAGGACATCTACTCATTTAACTTTTCTTCTATTTTACTGCCTAGCCCTTTTGAGTCTTTTCTGGTTCTTCATATCTTGACTTCTGAGGTTCGAAATGTCCCAGAGTTCCATCTTTAGATTTTATATTTTACATATATTTTTCTTTTCTCTAGATGATTTTATTTAGTCTTCAGACTTTATATACCAGCTATATTACATATATGGTACATAAACTCCCAAATCTGTTTTCCTAGACCAGCCTTTTCCCATGAACACCAATTTCATATAGTTATTTGTGTCTCTAATCATCTAATAGACATTTCAAACATCATATGTCTGTAATCAATTGCCTCATCTTACCCATCAAACTTGCTCCTTATACAGTAGCCCAGTTTCAGTTAATGACAATTCCATCCTTGCTCAGGTGAAAAGTCTTGGGGGAAGCACATGGCTTTTCAATCTCCATGTACTATCCAGCAGCAAATCCTCTTGGCTCTATATTTAAAATACATCCAGAACTGAACCGTTTCTCATCATTTCTACTGCTGTGACCCACCAGCCACGACCATCTTAGTTGACAGTATAGTAGAAGTCAATTAACTTGTCTACCTGCTTCAGGCCTTGTACTAACTCTCCAGTTTATTCACAACACATCAATGGCTTAGATTGTTTGATTTTTTTCTGCTCAAAACTGTCCAGTGGTTTTCTGTGTCATGCAGAGTAAAGTTCAAAGTTTATAGAATTTTCTACAAACACTTGCATAACCTGACCTCTTTATATCTCTGACCTTATTCTCTATGCTCCTTATCTTTCCTTTTTGCTATTTCAGCTATACCCTTGCTCTTCTGGAAGTAAGCCAGATATACTCTTGCCTTGGGGTCATTTACATGTTCTTCTCTCTACTGGACACCCCTTCTACATAATGCCTACATGACTCAGTCTCTTACTTGATTCTAGGTCTTCTTTCTTTCTTTCTTTCTTTCTTTCTTTCTTTCTTTCTCTCTTTCTTTTTAATGTTGCTTTCTCAGAGGAGTTAATAGCCTTCTCAGGCTTTAATGATCACCCTATTTAAAATAACTGCCTCCTTTTATGCTATAACTTGCTATTATCAACTAATAATACAACTTATTTGTTAATTAATATCTCCTTGAGCTGTAATGTAAGCTCCATGAGGACTGGGATCATTTGGTTTGTTTTTTGCTGTATCCCCAATAATATACCACCGCTATGTCATTATATTTTTGCTGAGTAAACAGATAATTGAATAAAAGATTTGTATAAATTTAACATTCAAAATTTTGGAAATTATATATATAAATTTCTGATTTCTGACCGGTAACTTTAAATTGCATACAATTTATGCTTTATTTTCATTAGTGTGTTTCATCTAAAGTGAACAATGTTGGATTCTTATGTCAAAAATTCATTGCCCTTATAGTGATGGGATCATAAAATGTTATAGCTCGGATAGCATTAGAAATGATTCTTATTTCACTTAGACAAAAAGTCTGAGATTCTTACTAATGAATTTCTGTAAATTATTATACTTACATAATAAGATGACCTTTCAATCACATGGTTGAATTTGGTATTGTATTTTTGATGTCAATCACAGATTTTATTCCAAGTCATGTGAGATTGAGAGGTGAAAAAGAAGAGAAAAATTGTTTAAAAAACTCAAAATGCTTAAAATTATTATATTGAAAGAGGTTCAGAACACACTACCCCAAAATATAGCAACTTATCATTTAGAATATTTTAAGTTTAAGGAATTTGAGAAATGGCAGGTGCAGGGAAGACTCTCTGACCTCCCCCTTGTCCCCTGAAGCAGGTCATAAGACCCTCATGTGAGAGGTGCCTTCCCTATACCCGGAGGAAAGGAACATCCTTATCTCTAAAGATGAAGGGATGCCAAAAGGAATCTGAAGGAACAGGCATTGTTGTTTCCCCCAGTTTACTACCCTTAGTTCATACCTTTTTGCCTTATCATATTTTTCTATGACTTTTCACTCTTCATCAAACCTCGTATGAAAACACTCAGACTTAACCCTTCTAGTCTTTGTTTCTTTATAAAGGCTCTGTATCACATCAACTTCTATTAAATAATTTGTATGCTTTTCTGTCATTAATCCACCTTTTGACAGTCTTATTCACGGAGCCACAGCCAGAAAACCTAAGAGGATACTAGGAAAAATAAAATTTCCTCCCATATAAAAGTATTCAAAGTTTTTCTTGTTCTAAAGCAGAATAAGGTGTTTTAGATAATTGTATTGTGAAATAACATGAAAGAAAATATTTATGTATATGTGTATATATGTGTGTGTGTGTGTGTGTGTGTGTGTGTGCGCGCGCATGTGTGTGTGTGTATAAATGAATAACATGTGTAGGTAGTTCAAAAAAAATAGGTAGATGTCCTGAACTTGAGACTTGGTTTTTTAGCTAACGTGTGTATTTCAAGGTTTCATGTTCACTTAGCACATATTTCTGTGTCTGAAGACATACTGATTTTTTTTCCCTCAGGCTATCCATAACTCAATCCTTTTTTTAAGTTAGGAAGTTCAATTATGCTTTAGTCTTGGCTTTTAGTCTTGACTGTGAAACACAGGCTCTGGATCAAAGGGCTTAAAATCCCATCATCCTAAAGCCAGTAAGTGACAGAAAGGCTTTTCAATAGCTCTATAGAAACCACTTACATTGAGTAAATTATATGCCACAGTAAAACATTTTTCAGAAAGTTTTAGACCACATAATGGGCATGGGAACTCCATCAATTTGGTTTCTTCATTCAGGAAAGTTCTGTCATATAATTTCTGTGCTGAAGTTTTACATAAGCCTCAGATTTTATTACACCATCCTATTTGAAGTAAAGCATAGATGATACTAAAGCAACTAATTATGGAATTTAAAGTCACAGTAATTAGGCAGGAAACAAGTAAAAAAAAAGAGAGAGAAAGGAAAGAAGAACAGTTACTGTTTGAAAATGCAAAACTATAGGTGAATCTCCTGTTTACTACCAGAGAAATCTTAATTCCACTCAGCCAGTTTTTTTTAGCTTTAATAAGAAACAATAGCTGTAATAAGAAATAAAAAGTTTAAGGCAAAACAGTTGGGACACAATTAAAAAATTATATCTCATTCTGCCCATATCATATTGAAAATGTACAGTATTAAAGCCTCCCGCTTCATATAAAGAATCATATAAATGATTTCTTAGTGTTAGGAATGTTTATATTCTACTAGACTATCACAACTTTCGACTATCAGTGACCCCAGTCCACTCCTTATTTCTCATGTAATGGTCACTTCTTAGCCTTACATCTCTGTAGCTCTGTGGCATCTGCATTGGAAGGGTAGGAATTCTTGTTCCTCCACGCATGACAATAGCCAATGTGAGAAGGAATGGGGAGACTTGAAGGCAGTAAACAGATGTAAAAATCTCCTTGTCCTGCTTCCTAACAGCTGTCAGTCACAGGATATCCACAACAAGACACCCCTGAGAACAAAACCCCCATCGCTTCATGTTTGTCATCTTCATAGAGGACTCACAGCAGGCAGGACAGCAAGATTGACTACCTGGGAAATCCAAGCTTGGGGGATATAGAACAATAAGAATGGCATTAAACAAATGAACAAGGATGGTAGGGCACTCTCTTCATTGGATGCTGGTTTAGCACACATGGCTCCAGTGGCTAGTAGAATAATGGAGACCCCAAGAGGATTAACAACTAGCTTGTACCAAGCACTCAGTTTTGGCTAAGGCATCTGCTCTTTGCTTTACATTGTCAAAAACATCCAAGAGCTGGGTGTTGAGCTCCACAGATTAAGACAATGCCTTGTTCTTCTTTTTTCACAAATAGGATTACCGTACTATTTGCTATCTTGCTTAAAACACTTTGTTGTTGTTGTTCTTGTTTTTACCCTCAAATGCTTGATTGACAATACCCTAGGAGATGTCATAGTTTCTGTAGCAATCATTGTAGTATCCTTGAGAGACAGAGATGCAGTGAAGACTCTTCCCAGGTATTCTGTCAATGAACCAGAAGGATGGCCTCTTAGAGGGCTCACTTATCCACCACTAATATAAACTGATGTCTACTTGAAGAGCAGATAAGAAAGAAGACACTAAATGGTGCAGGGGAAAAAAGAAGGAGACTAAGTTCATTAAGGGTCTCCATCTGAAAGCAGCATGTGCGGAATGTCAATTTAATAATAGAATTGACAGCTCTTCTCTGGTGTCACTCTGTCACAATGGCTTCTTTGACAATTTATAAAATGGACTCTTTGTAGATGTCAATGAGTGGCACTGCATACATTTGTGAATGCCTTGCATAACTAACATTCTCCCTTATGCCTCATTTTGAGGATCTGTCCCAAGAATCTTTTCAAACTGACCCAGGGAACTGGTACATGAAGATCCAGGGAATTTACTCTATCCCAAATATAGTATATAATGTTGGAAACCTATCGTCACCAGGTCATAAATCAAAATGTTAACTAGTTTGAAAATACTCTTAGGCTAGAAGATATCTTTGAGCCATGTTACTCTGCTAACATTAATACAAAAGGCATCTAATCACTTACTTATTTGGTGATGAAATTAGTATAAGCTGACTTAATTATTTCAGGCTAAATTTGGCCTTTTGAGATATATATATATATATAGATAGATAGATAGATAGATATGTATAGATATAGATATAGATGTATATCTATATATATAGATAGTAAGATTTTTAAAAATCTTCAATCACACCGACTGTAGTAAATAAAGAACACTGTAGAAAGCAATAAAAAATTCTCAGTACTCAAGTGTAGAATAGACCACTTAAATTATTTTTTTTTTGTTGCTTAAATGCATTTTTTTTCTGTCCAATTAGAATTGAATTAGGAAAACAAAACAAAAATACAAAACGGTTTTCCCAAATGCCCAAATTTCCTATTTAGAGTTCAGTTGTTCACTTTATGTGCTGAAATTATTTTATCACATTAATGGTGCCAAAGATTATTATTCCTAAATGAGCAAAGACATACAAAGCATTTGAATAAAAATGGCAAATGTATGAATTTCATTTACTATAGTCATCGTGAAAAATTGACCAGATCGATGACAATTTTGTTTAATGTGCTAAAACTAAAATTAAAAAATATATAAATTATTTTTTCATGATAAGAATATTGAGCACTATATAGGAATATACGTGATAGGAAAACATGACTATTCCTTGTTTAAAAAAAAATTCATTGATTCATTGATCCTTTAAACCATGTTTGATTTCTTTGGAGAATAGTTTTACAGTTTCTCAAATAGGTAAAAATAAGAAGATATGGATTTTATCTATAAATAACACATATAAATTAGAAAATACTGAACTAGCTTATTTTACATTTAAATTATTTTTGTCATGCTGATATTACCTTTCTGTCTATTCACTTCAGTAATATTAAATATTTCACTATATATAAAATTAATTTTAATTTTGGATGGAAAAAAGACAAACATAACATAATTCTACAGTTAATTTATAATGTTCTAGAGCTGGAAGGAAGCTTTAACATCCATGAAGGTAACTTTATTATTTTAACTTTGAAGAAACTTAAGCCACAAAGTTAATCAATGTTCTGAATTTTGGGACAGAATATATGAGTGATCACAATACAACCTGTTGATCAGAAATTGTCAAATAATTTAAAGATTTTTGTTTAGTAACATAAAAAGGCAGCTCAAAATGTTTGGCTGTGAAATATCCCTATTGTGCCTAGTTGCCCTGTATATGTGGACTATTTGGGCAACCTGCCACCAAATGAACACATACAAACCTATCCTGTGGAAATATTCAATGTAAATCAAATGTAACACAGTTAACTCGCCATTATTTACTCTATTTTCAACAGTGATTTGTCTTATCAGTTAACTGATGAAAACAAAATATTACGTTAAGGGTATATAAAAAGTTAAGAGGGGCGCCTGGGTGGCGCAGTTGGTTAAGCGTCCGACCTCAGCCAGGTCACGATCTCGCGGTCCGTGAGTTCGAGCCCCGCATCGGGCTCTGGGCTGATGGCTCGGAGCCTGGAGCCTGTTTCCGATTCTGTGTCTCCCTCTCTCTCTGCCCCTCCCCCGTTCATGCTCTGTCTCTCTCTGTCCCAAAAATAAATAAACATTGAAAAAAAAAATTAAAAAAAAAAATAAAAAAGCCAGACTTGTGGAACCATAGAAGCAGAGTAGAATGGAGATCGCCGGAGGAGTTGTTTAAAGGGTACAAAATTCCAGTTATACCACTAGTAAGTCCTGGGGATCTGATGTATAGCATGGTGATTATACTTAACAATATTGTGTTATAAACTTGAAAGTTGCTGAAAGGGTAGATTTTAAACGTTCTCAGCACAAAAAAAAAAATGGTAATTATGCACGGTGGTAGAGGCATATACTAATGCTGATGTGCTAATCATTTAGCAATATATAAGTGTATGAAATCAATGCATTGTACACCTTAAAGTTACATAATGTTATATTTCCATTATGTCTCAAGAAAGCTTGAAAAAATAAAAATACAAAATATATTAATCAAGCTAATTTTTCTACTATTTATCCAAACATAAAATCTTGTATTGTCTTCAGGGTTTTAGAGAAAACTGTTGAAATAAACCGATTACTTGTTGAAAATAATTTTTTATACTGATGATGGTGCTAAAAATATGTTAACTCATGACACTATTTAATAAAATGTATGTCTGGAGCACTCACAAAATTAAATTAAATTAAAATTAAATTAAGTTAGATTAAAAATTACATTAATGCAAAACATATAACATAGTTGGAGTTATTATAGGTTTTTGTTTTAATTTTTGCCTCATCAAAGTATTTTTAAAAATTTTCTTAAACATTTTTTATTGTTGAGAGACAGAGAGAGACAGAGCATGGGCAGGGGAGGGGTAGAGAGAGGGAGACACAGAATCCAAAGCAGGCTTTAGGCTCTGAGCTGTCTGCACAGAGCCCGATGTGAGGCTCAAACTCACGAATCATGAAATAGTAACCTGAGCTGAAGTCGGACACTCAACCGACTGAGCCACCCAGGCTCCCCCAAATTATTTTTAAAGTACAGAAATAAACTGCTTCTATTATGAGATTAGATCTTGTCTCCAATAAGACACATCAATTTCATTAAAATTACCGCTGCACTTTTAAAAACAGTTGAATTCACTGATATAGCCAATCAATTCCTCAATCCTTCAAATAAATCTATAGGACTACAATTTAAGTACTGATTATTTGTTTCAAACTATGTTAATGCCATTTTGTATCATAGACGGAAGCCTGTAACTGTTAACTCTGTTAAACAAGAATTACAAGATGCCTTTTTGTGTCACACAAATACTGAAAATAGAAGATCAAAAACCAATAACAGACAATTCTTACAAAATCGTGGATCTTTTCCAGGATGTGAGGTTAGTATGTTATTAAAATGTGCTTCTTTAAAAATTAAAAGTTTAAGTTCAGTTTCTGTGAAAATACTTCAAAAAATTATTTTAGAGTTCCTGAATTGATATGAGGTGGAACGTCTTTGATGAGAATCAGCATATGATTTATGCTACCTATTAGAGGGTTTAATTTTCTGTAGAGGAGTACATTTGTAATATGTCACATATCCTCACATAGATGGTAATCACATGTGATATGTAACATGTCACATATACGTATATGACAGGCACATTTACCATCTCCACAGTTTCCTATGAGGTATTTCTAAGTAAGCGCTTAGGTTTTCATCCTAGCCACACAATGTAACCAAAGAGAATCACGTGCACTACTTTGCATGAAAGAAGTCTACAGGAAGAGGTCCTTGCATGATCACAAACTTTATAAGAAACTATGCTAGACTAATTGATTATAATAGTACTAAATAAGAGAAATGTTTCGATACTTACTAGAAAAGTATTATTGGGGGTACCTGGGTGGCTCAGTTAGTTAAGCTTTGGACTTTGGCTCAGGTCATGATCTCCCGGTTCGTGGGTTCGAGCCACACTTTGGGCTCTGGAGGCCTGGAGCCTGCTTCGAATTCTGCGTCTCCCTCTCTCTATCCCTCTGCCTCTCATGCTCTGTCTCTTTCTCTCTGTCAAATATATATATGTAACTTAATATATATGTGACATATATGCAACATATGTCACATATATTATATGTTATATATGTTTTATATATATATAACATATGTATGTAAAACCTGCAACTTACTGAGAGCTAAACATGTAACTTCTTACAAAAAATATAATTATCAGTCTTGAACAAACTTTAAATATACACAGTAACATTTCAGTCATTTTTAACATCTAACTCATTGAATAAAACCACAATTTATAAGTCTTCATTTATGTTGCATTTATGTTGGAAAAATGTATTTCTCCTACCCTTAAAGTATCTTTTGTGTGGACAAGTCTGTGTGATTCAACAGTTTAATTTATAGCTTCTTCTTGGTTCAGAGGCCAATTTTACTTCAGCTTATTCAGGTGAAATGATATTAGATTCCATTTTATATGTGATTAAACTACCTCTGTGACACAGAGTCATGGCACAATGTCGGGAAATTATCAGTTTCTGCTTTGGGAAAACAGATTAATATTAAAGTGGAGAGTAATGTAGAAAAAAAAAGTCAAAAAGGATAGTTCATCTATATCCATCTTTTGATATCAATCTTTTATTTAACTGCAAGGTGAAAAAAGTGTTGACAAAATGTTAACATTTAAAGATTAATAATAAAGATAAATAAAAGAAACAGAAAGTAGACTGGTGATTGCCAGGGGCAGGGGAGTGGAGGAAATTGATGAAGGTCGTCAAAATTATACAAACTTCCAGTTTTAACATAAATTACCAGGATCTAATGTACTGCATGGTGACTATAGTTAACAGTACTGTACTGTATACATTGAGGTTGCCAGGAGAGTAGACTGAAACTTTCTCATCACAATTGTAGTAATCATTTAACAACATATATGTGTATCAAATTATTATATTGTGTTTTCCTTTTCCCCTTCCCTTCCCTTCCCTTCCCTTCCCTTCCCTTCCTCTCTCTCTCTTTCTTTCTTTCTTTTAGAGAGAGAGAGCGTGAGCAGGGGAGAGAGGCAGAGGGGTGGAGAGAGAGAGAATCTTAAACAGGTTCCATGCTCAGTGTGGAGCCTGATGCAGGGCTCGATCCCATAAACATGACGTGAGCTGAAATCAAGAGTTAGACTGAGCCATGCGGGTGCCTGTCTTTTTTTTTTTTTTTTTTAAATGATTTACTTTTTATTAAACAATTATGATTCTTATTCCCTTCTATTTCACCTCCAAATGATTATTTTAGAACTCTGTTCATCTTTCCCTTTTGACTTATAATTGCTTCCCTTAACCTTTTTTTATTTTGAAATTTTCCCAAATTTTCTTTAAATTCTAGTTAGTTAATATATAGTGTCATATGGGTTTCAAGAGTAGAATTCATTGATTCATCACTTACATATAACACCCAGTGGTCATCATAACAAGTCCCCTCCTTAATACCCATCACCCATCTAGCTCATCTCCCACCCACCTTTGTCCAGCAACCCTGTTTGTTCTCTATAATTCAGAATCTCTGGTGGTTTCTCTCTCTCTCTCTCTCTCTCTCTCTCCCTCCCCTTCCAGATGTTCATCTGTTTTGTTTCTTAAATTCCACATATGAGTGAAATCATATGGTATTTGTCTTCCTTTGACTGCATGTGTATTATATTTCAATAAAGCTGGGGGAAAGTCTTCTGGCTCTTCCTAAAAAAGGAAAAAGAAAAAGAAATAGCAATTTGAAGAAGCTCTTTAGAGAACCAAAGTAAATAAAAAAATTATCCTAAACAACCCCCAGAAAAAACTAGATCTCAGTAATTATATACTACTTCCAATGTATTTTTCATAGGTATTGATAGCAATGATAACCTTCATAGCCTTAGTGAAAGTGACTTGAACGTGTATACATAATATCTTTATCTAAGATGTCCACATCTGTATCTTTACCTGTAACTTATGTTTATTATATAGCTTCTGATATAATGCTTCCACAGAATGGATTGAATTACAAAATGTAAGAAATTCGAAAGAAATTAGTCTAATTGTGCCTTGGTCCTGTGTAGTGACTCTTATTGAACAATAAATATTATCATGGAAAAAAATGACATTCTTTTAAATCAATTTTGAAATATTTTTTAATATGAAATATTACAAAGAATTTTTTTTCCTGTAAGAAACAAAGTCTTTTTTTTATTGAAGTGTAATTGACAGATGTTTGTTTCCAGGTGTATAACATAGTGATTTGACAATTATATACATTACAAAATGCTCATCACCATAAGTCTCACCTCTGCTTCTCTTCTCCAAGCAGGATTCCATGTGATCCCTGAATTGTTATTGTTTCAAGTTTACAGTCTGAGATGGATATATCTGATTGGTAAAATCTAGATCATGTGCCTGTCCCTTCACATCAGGAGAGTCTGAGAATGCCCCCCTCCCCCTTTTTTAACATCTTCAAATTCCAGTGTGGGGAGTCAATATTTCACTCCTAAAAATGAGTTAGAAGCTGGGCGACCAAAACAACTAATAGATGTCTATTATCATTATAAAATAAGAAATTCAATACTATGTAATGAAGGCAGTCTTAAAAAAACATGAATGAACTCAACTCAGAAAAAGTAACAACACTGATATGAATTAATAGTACCCTGAATTAAAAGGGATTCTCTATATGGAAGTATCACCTCAATTATTTACTAACAGTATTAAATAGGATTCAGAGAAGTATGACATATTTTTTGGTGTTAGTAGGTAGTATAAACTCTACATGGTCCCAAATAGCCTTATACTAAAATATTACAATTCACAAGGACAATTGTTACTATCTTTAGAAAAATAGAAGCTTTGAGTTTACTTGTGATGGATTAAACAGTGTCCATTCTATACTCTCCTTATATGATTTGTTACAGTATTTGAATGTTTTCAGAATTCTTTTAACACTTTTGGCAAATTCTTTTTGAAGTTGTCACATAACTATGTGAGCAACTGACTATGGTTAAAGTCAGTCTGTGACTGTAGAGTAGTGCAGTCAAGTTTCTTTTTCATAATATTGGGACAATCTATAAATTCTTTTTTAATCCCTCTTATATAAATGATATTTGACTTAAAAAAAAAGGCAAGGCAAAATTTACAATATCCTGGCTCACAAAAGGTTAATGCAGAAACTCTGATTACCATTCTTAGTTTCAGAATAAAGAAGATTAGATGAAATCACTGTATCTAATGATTGCTGAATGACAAAATAATGATAACAAAGTGAATCTGTGTGAAAATCTTTTGTGGAAACATTAAAAAACGTAGTATAAATCAGTGCAGGGAAAGAAATAAAGTAATTGGAGCAAAGGGGCAGAGATCATTATGTATTTGCTCATTCATTCAACAAATCTTTATTGAGTGCCTATTATGTACATTAGGCATTTGGCATGTATAAGTGAACAAAATAGATTACCCTCCAAAAAACAAAACAGAAAGCTGCTCTTATGGACTTTACAATCTAGTAGAGCAATGTGGATTTTTCTTTTTGGGGCTTATTTTATTCCTTCAATTTATTTTATTCCAGTGTAGTTAACATACAGTACTATGTTAGTTTCAGGTGTACAATATAGTGATCCAATTGTTCATACATTACTCTGTCTTTATTAAGACAAGTGTACTCCTAATCCCCTTTACCTATTTCACCCATCCCCCTAACCACCTACCCTCTGGTAACCATCTGTTTGTTTTCTATAGTTACAAGTCTGTTTTTTGTTGTTGTTTTGGTTTGTCCTTTGTTTTCCCTTTGTTCATTTGTTTTGTTTCTTAAATTCCATGTATGCGTGAAATCATGTGGCAATTGTCTTTCTCTGACTTATTTCCCTTAGCATTATACTCTCTATATTCATGCATAGTATTGCAAATTTCAAGGTTTCACTCTTTTTTATGGGTGACTAATATCATATATATATATATATATATATATATGGATGCAAAGGCCATTGTTTTAATTTAGCTGAATTGATTTATAATGGGCTTCTTTATATCCTTGGCAGGGTGATCTGAGGGTGGTAATAAACATTAGAGTCCCAAACTGGAATATGGCCCCCTGAGTTCCAAATTGCCTCGTGCGTGCAATACTCAACACTGTAAACATTTTAGTCTTCATCTATGAAACAAATAAACAAATGCATGAGAAGTTTATACATAATTTGACACACAGGAAGAGCATGATAAATGTGTTAGCTACCACTAATAGTGGCAAATATTAATACTAATAGGAGTAGACTGCTTTATATATTCCATCAGAGAATTACAGACAGCATATATATGTGTCATTTAATATTGTAATTATATATTTACAAAATATTTATTTTGGAAATTCAATTATAGAAAAATTAAAGCTTGAAAACATCTCTGTGGCTTTTGGGAGCATATTTTATGGTGAATAAAAGTAGGAGAGTGGTGTGGTGCCTGGCTGGCTCAGACAGTAGAGCATGCAACTCTTGATTTTGGGGTTGTGAGTTCGAGCCCCATGTATGATACAGAGCTTACTTAAAAAAATAAATAAATCAATAAAGCAGAGGAGTGAATGGGGCTTAGCCAATTGGGTGGCTCAGTTAGTTAAGCATCTGACTCTTCATTTTGGCTCAGGTCATAATCTGACAGTTCCGTGGGTTTGAGGCCTGCATAGGGCTCTGCACTGGCAACATAGAACCTGCTTGGGATTCTTTTCTCTCCTCCACTCCCCCCACTCATGCTGTCTCTGTCTCTCTCAAAATACATAAATAAAGAAAAAAAAAAAAAAAGGAGAGTGGAGATGGAATTTGGCCTAACTGTTTTTGAAGGCAATAGGAGCATGAGAATTTTACAATCACAAGGAGGCATAATAGAGATTGAGAAAACTGGTTAAGCTTTCTTTGAAATCTCACATCAGCAAGAGTAAAATAAAACTAATATGAGGTAAGCTAAAAACCAATTAATTGTAACACATTACACTTAAAAGTTAGTGTAGTAACATAAATACATATTCTTGGAGTCTAGAACAATGGAAAAATAACCAGAGTTAAGTTTACACAATATAGTTCAAGAAAATGTTTCCATTTACCTTTGGGATATTCTCATGGTAGAGGTAGACATTCCAAGCTATCATTCCAAGATACCAGATGATAAGATAAAATAGTCTAATTTTGTTTCATTGTAGTTGAGAGAGCAACAGACACAGATTTAGATTTAACTGGTGTATCACCCTAGATAATTAAATATACAAATGGAAATGTTTCTAATTACTTATATCATTATCATGATCCTCAGTATAGATCTTAATAAACTCTCCTTTGAGAAAACATCTTTAAAAAGTATACTAAATCCATGCTTTGCTCAGTGAATTACCCTTTAGAAGTCATTTTCAATGTCAAGCTCTTATAATAGTTCATTCTCCTTCAACTCTTGATTAACCCTGAATGGATTATTCACTTGGTTATTTGTAAAAAGTCAGCCACCACAAATATTTAATGCCAACATTGTTTACCCAGGACTTCTGGATACTCTAGGTTCAACATCTTTGGACTGTGATTCTCTATGGGACTACGTCAGAAAAACCTCAAGGGGTCTTGTCAGTGGAAAACACTCAACCGCGTTCACTAAAACATCCTTCTCATATTCATTAGATTTCCCTTCCAAGCCCTTCACCTTTTAGAGATGAGACTCCTCTAGTCAATTTCATCATTGCAGGTTAGAAGGTAGCACGTTTCTCAGTGTCCGTTAATTCACTGACATCCTAATTTATAAATGAATGTCCTGTTAATTTATTTGACATGGAATAAATTCCTCAAAGTAGGAGCACCTAGGTGAACTGCAAAAAAAAAATTTTTTTTTGAGTTTTTAAAACACAAAAGAATAACTGACCTATCTTCACACTGAGGCTATGGTCATACCATAGAATTTCTAGTTTGAAAAAAAAGAAATACTTATTAAATGATAGTTTTCTAAATCCATATAAATTTGCCAGAAGCAGTTGGCTGTTCCACATGTTTTTGAATTTCATCAGTGTAAGGAGTAAGTACAAGGAACATGAGTGGTATTTCAATGTCCTGGAACAAACCCTTTAATGTGTTTGTATATATTGCTGAAAACGTGGCATATAAAATATTTAAGTTCACTTCATTACAGTCTTGGAGCACGATTGAAATGGTTCAAGAACTATATATAACCAGTGAGCCAGCCAAGTCTACCACATGTGAAGATAGAAAATCCTCCATAAATGCGACACACAACATTAACTCTAAATGTAACCATGGTCTCCCATTTCATTGATGATCTTCAATATGCTTCTCAAATGTTATACAAGTATAATCCATCAAAAATTCAGACAGAAAGCAGATGACAGGTAAATCTTCTTTTTCAAAATCCTCACATGAGAAGCACCGCTTTTCTAGAATTTAAAAAACTGCAGTCCATGATATTAGAGAAGGCAGATTTAACTCAAATAAAATGGCCAAACAGCCAGCCATGCTATTTCAGATATCTTTATATCATGTTATTATGAGAGGTGATCAATCTTGGTACTTCTGTAGAAATTGTGTGTGTGTGTGTGTGTGTGTCAAAATCTTTGTTTATTCAAAAAGATATATTCATTCATCTCAATGAAAGAAAAGAATTGTCCATTCAATGTTAGTCATCAAATGAGGAAAACACTCATTTAATTATTTTTTTCAGTTTTTAGAGAAGACATGATATAAAAATCACCCATGAAAGCACAACTTCAGCATAAGATGGTATAAAAAAAAATCAGTCAAAAAAGTAACTAAAAAGATAGTCAGTTTAAATCAGTGATAAGTGTTTATAGCCCTATTGTGATATTTGTCTACACGTCTACCATGTTTCCCATATTATTTTTGTGATGCAAATCGCTGAATGCTGCTCAAAGTAACAAAATATAACTTGCAACATCACATAGTTACAAATCAATGAAGTCAGAGGTTTAGAATATAAAGCATATATTAATGTTGCCTATTGCTGCTTTAACCATTTACCACAAATGTACTGGCATGAAACAAGACGTTTGTTACCTTTTAGTTTTGTAGCGCAGACGTTCTGCAAAGGTTTCACTGTGCTAAAATCAAGATATGAGCAGGCTGTGTTCTTTCTAGATGCTCTAGGGGGGAATCCATTTTCTTCCCCTTTCCAGCTTCTATGCCCCCTTTCTTCATCTAAAAAGCCAGAATCTTCATCTCTCTGTTCCTTCTTTCATTGTCACATCTCTATCTTTGATCCAGCTTGGAAAGCTTTTAAGTACCCAAGACTAGATTGGGCCAACCAGCATGATCCAGGATGATGTTCTCATCTCGTAAACTTTAATCTTAATAGCATATGTAGAGTCCATCTTGCTATGTAAAGTAACATTCACAGGTTCTGGGGACTGTGGTAGGGACATCTTTGAGAGGTCTTTATTTTGTCTACAAAGGGGCAGAAATGCAATACAAGATTAAAACACACCACATTTACAATTGATTGTGCTTGGCATCTTTGCTTCAATTCTTGTCAGTGTTATTGGGTGTTTACTTTCATGTTAATCAGTTAATTCAGAATTTCAAGATGATTGGAGTCAAAAATCTGGCATCCACCACAGGGTGTAGAAATTACCTGTTGCCTTTCAGTTCTGCAAAAGGTCTACAGAATTTGCTGATGTGTTTTGTAGAACCAGCAGCTTGGAGGATGCTCTCTTAAATCCTTGCTAATTCTTGCAATTAAGAAGATTGGGAAAACATTGTTTTGCACTTAAACCTTTCACTTTGCACTGAGACAAGTTATTTTCCTTTTGAAATAACTTAAATATTTTATATTGTGTGTTAAGTATATTAAAAACAGTAATAATTACTGGGGTGCTTGGCTGGCTCAGTTCATGGAGCATATGATTTCTTGATCTCAAGGCTGTGAGTTCAAACTCCATGCTGGGTGTAGAGATTACTTAACAGAAAATTTAAGTGTGCTTTCTGTAAGAACACCTAGTTGTGATGCTTTTGTATACCATGTGAGGTTAATGAATTTACTAAATCTCTCATGCGTTGTTTTCTCATTTTTATCCACTCTCACTGCATCTCATCATGTAGGTGATGGTCAAATGTAATGATGTTAGATTTGTTAGCAATGTTATTCAAATGCCAGTTATTCTTCTTTAAAGTATTTTTTTAAACAGTTTATTTTTGAGAGAGAGAGAGAGAGAGAGCGTGAGTAGGGGAGGGGCAGGGAGAAGGGGACAGAGGATCAGAAGTGGGCTCCTCACTGACAGCAAAGAACCCGATGTGGGGCTCAAACTCACTTGCGAGATCATGACCTGAGCCAAAGTTGGCCACTCGACCAACTAAGACACCCAGGCACCCCTACAAATGCTAGTTATTAATATTTTATTGTTAGCACATACTTGGATAGGGTATTATTATTTTCATTTTAATTAAAGCAATAACACACACATGCACATATAGAAAAAGATAAGTGACTTGATTAGGTGGTTCAAGGAATAGTTATAGAACTTCCTCATTTGCTGTGTTTCCCTGTGGTGTTTTCCTTTCTGGGCTACTTCTTTAAAAATTCCAAATTCTCTTTTGACATGGCATTTATAACTGAGGAGGACCAGGTGCTAAATTGACCCTGGGTAGTAGAAATTAAATTCCTGAGAATTTTGGGATTGATAAATTAAGGCCCTCATTCCATTTTTACTTTGGGATAGTTCTTTCAAAGAGTCTCACAGCAAATTACAGGCACTCAAAGAGATAGGTTTGTAGACAAGAAAACAAACTTGTCTTTCCAGTTTGCCTCTAAGCAGGGAAGTAGGTAGGGAAGTGGGGCTAACTAAATGTTCACAGTGTCTTCGTGGTTTTGCTGATCTGTGCTAATTTTGGTTAATATTTTAATTATCAGAGTAATTTCTGTTAAAGTTTTATGTATAGAGGAAATGCAATGGGAAATGTATTCAATTCTAAAAAGAAATGCTGTGTGGTTGGATTCTCACTGTACCTTTCCTCTGAGGCTCAGGACACCTGCTGCATTTCAGGTTCATATGATCCACCCTACAGAAGCACATAATACTTTCCAGAAGATCCCTCTGCCAGGGGGCTTGCAATAAATCCCTCCTCAGCCAGACAAGTTGGCCTTTATTTTTTGTTAAGTTGCTCTGGGCATCTCACATGACATTGCCATATAAGGTATTGTACTATAAGCCTGCTGTGATTGCCCATAATGACTTAACTGCAAAGGAATTATAACCGTATGAATAACAGTGGTTTGCACTGTGAATGTCCTAGCTACTCCAAAAATGCCAGAGCAACAAATATAAAATGCTTCTCATTCGCCGGTTTGAAAGGAGTAAAAGTCAGAAGAGTACAACTGCTGCTAATCTGTAAACACTGATTGTTCATTCAACAGCAGGAAGCAAAACAAATGTAAAACAAGTGATGGCATTAGCCATTCTGCTGTATGTAAAGGCAATTCCATTAGAGGAATGAAAAGAAAATAAAACTTATATCCAAATACAAGACATTTGGGTAGGAGAAGGGTTTTGCCTGCAAATTTGTTAAACAGGAAATTCATGTGCATTTTAACTTTGGTTTTGGGAATGGTTACATTACCATTGTTGTTGGAAATGTGTCTCTCCCTATATATTCTGGCTTTATAGATCAATGGCACAGCAGTACAAAATTAAATGTATGGTATTTATATTATTATACTTTTTGTTTACTTCCAAGCAGGATTCGAGTTAGTTTACAAAATTAAGTATAGCCCCGTGTTTATTTTTTTTAAGATTTTATTTATTTATTTTTTTTAATTTTTTTTAACGTTTTTTATTTATTTTTTTGGGACAGAGAGAGATAGAGCATGAACGGGGGAGGGGCAGAGAGAGAGGGAGACACAGAATCAGAAACAGGCTCCAGGCTCTGAGCCATCATCCCAGAGCCCGACGCGGGGCTCGAACTCACGGACCACGAGATCGTGACCTGGTTGAAGTCGGACGCTTAACCGACTGCGCCACCCAGGCGCCCCAAGATTTTATTTTTTAAGCAATCTCTATACCCAATGTGGGGTTTGAACTCATGATCCCAGGATCAGGAGTTGCATGCCCCACCGGCTGAGTCAGCCCGGCACCCCAATATAACATCATTTTTTAATAGAATAGAAAACTTGTTAAAGAGACCAAATATAAATGACACTATTTATTATGTAGCATGTGAGGATAAACGTGAAATAAAAAGTTTCAGTAAATAGCCCTATAATATAGGTACACTTCAAACAGTGCTTTATTTATTGAACTGATTTTTAAACTCTAGAATTGCAGTCTACTCTTAAACATTATAGATGGGATGCAACCTTTGCATAGCATTATAAATTAGAGCAGTGAATTTAACAGACATTAATTTCATAGGAGATGGAAAACTGAGAAAGACTTCCCAGCCTAGAAAGTGAATTAATGCCCTGTTGCTTCTATGACTTTAAAATTGATAATATTTTAAAATATAGGACTTTTCTTGCTGTAACAAGTAACTTTATAACTGTGAATGAATGTTACTTTTCATTAATAAAAGGCAAACACATCTTGCTTTAGCAGTTTAAAGAATTTTTAGGCTCTAAACTAGAACAGGTTTGTGGTGTTTCTAAATTATTTTATAAATCTACCTATTTGGACATTCCTTTTTTATGCAGGTAACCTTTCCACTAGAAATGATCCCTATCTGATTTAATTGTTTCCTTTCATGACCTCATGGGGGGTGTCACTTGTCTAAACATTTATACGACTTATGATGCCATGTGCCTCAACGCCAACATCATGAAGTCTTGGCAAGCCAGATGAATGAAAGTAGGAAGGTATCTCAGAATGTTATGGATGGTTTTTACAATTGCAGTTACCCATAGAGATTTATTGACAGCTCATCTATCAGATGGGCTATGGATTCAGAAATTTACTTCCTCAACAGTGAGAACTGTACTTCACCCGTTCCTCTTGCTCTCTGGGTTTGAATACTTGGTTTCCCCCCCGCATTGGGACAAGAAATGGCTTACACTTGGGATTCTTGGATGATTGCCAAAAAGGAATTGACTCTGAGAATTGCCTTTTTCCAGGTTCCCATAGCATGCAGTAAGCCCAGTTATTCAAGCTGGGAGTGAGAGACCTGCCTGGTACGAACAGAGGAGTAAAGATCCAGATGATGGTGCTAATTAATTACATAGTTATTGTCTAAGGGGCGGGGTGGAAGAATCCATTATAGCCCATTTGACACTCTTATAAGGGAATTAATATTCATATTAACAGCACTAGGCCACTGAAATCACACAAAGTTTATGCCCACAAAACATAGCACTGAATTTCATGTGTAAGTCACAAAGTATTTCCTAAGTATTTTCTCATTGTTTAAACTAGCTCAGGGGTTGACAAACTATGGCCAGCAGGCCAAATAAAGCCTACTACCTGTCTTTTATAGGCCTGCAGGCCACAAAATGATTTTAAAGTCACTGAAAACAACCGAAAGAAGAATTACAAATAAATCATGGCACAAAATTCAAATTTCAGTTTTGACAAATGAATATGCATTAGAACACAGCCACTCTCATTTATGGATGTATTGTTCACGACTGCTTTCGCATTACAACTTCAGAGTTGAATAGTTAGAAACCGAGACTCTATGGGCCACAAAGCCTCAAATATTTACTATCTGGCCTTTACAGAAAAAAAGCCTTCCCACCCCTGAACTGGATCATTTACTCCTTAGGGTCACAGACCATATTCTGTACATCGCTAACATCCCTCAGACTAACGGAAACACAAAAGATTCTTAATGACAGTTCATTCTTGCTCACTCCAACGTGACTGCCAATTCAAAACAGGCATGAACTGTACTTCTTAACAGAGAGTATCGTGGCCTCGAGGGATTTTGTAGCATGTGAGCAGGACTCTTGGTGTTTAGGACAGAGTGGTTGCACATCGAGCAAATGTTCTTTTTTTTTTTTAATTTTTTTTTTCAACGTTTATTTATTTTTGGGACCGAGAGAGACAGAGCATGAACGGGGGAGGGGCAGAGAGAGAGGGAGACACAGAATGTGAAACAGGCTCCAGGCTCTGAGCCATCAGACCAGAGCCCGACGCGGGGCTCGAACTCACGGACCGCGAGATCGTGACCTGGCTGAAGTCGGACGCTTAACCGACTGCGCCACCCAGGCGCCCCCATCGAGCAAATGTTCTATGTAATTAATTGTGCTACTTTACCTTTACCTTCATATGGAGAGAATTTAAACTTATGCTATTAGAAGATAATGGCGAAATGTGTAAACACACATGATAGAGAAGATAAGGGGCTCCTGGGTGGCTCAAGTCGGTTAAGCCTCTGACTCTTGGTTGCGGCTCAGGTCATGGTCTCTTGGTTTCATGAGTTCAAACCCCACGTCGTGCTCCGTGCTGGCAGCTTACTTGGGTTCTCTCTCTCCCTCTTTCTCTGTCCCTCCCCCACTTGTAGTATCTCTCCCAAATAAATAAATAAACTTAAAAAAACCCTAAAAACCAACAATAAAAAATACCCCCAAAACAATAGTGAAACATAAAATAAAAAGACAAGGAAATGGGACCAGTACTAATTTACAATATAAAATGATCATCTGTGTGACAGGCACATTATGATTAATGTTTTTTCTTGTGTGAGAGGCACATGTTATAATCTCTTAATTTTTTTTTCCCTATAATGCTAACATTAGTCCTTTGAAGTGGTTTTTATTAGTTACCACTTTAATGATAAAGAAACAGAATTATTATGATTAACTTCTACAAGGCTTGAAAAATTGGCAAAACTAGATTAGAACACAGATCTGACTTTTCCTCAGTGAATACCTATAGTGGGCTGAATTGTGTCCCTTCCAAATTTAGATGTTTAAAGTCTTATCCATTAGTGCCTCAGAATGTAACTGAAGTGATAGGATTTTTAAGTTAAAATGAGGTCGTTAGGGAGGGATCTAATGCAATATATCTAGGAAGATATTCCTGTAAGAAGAGAAAGTGAGGGCACGGACATGAGAGAGAGAAGGCTGTGTGAAGGCACAGGGGGAAGGTGGTCACCTGCAAACCAAGAAGAAACCGAACCTGTTGGCACTTGATAATGAACTCCCACCCTCCAGAACTGTAAGGAGATAAATTTCTGTTGTTTAAGCTACCCAGTCTGAGGTACTTTATTATGCCAGCCCTTAAATATTAATACGATACCTAAAAAGTTTAAGAGAAATGTGATTTCCCTAAGACTGAATCTCTGCCGTTCAGAGTATGAATAAAACTGGGGTATCTGGCTCGCTCAATCAGTACCGTATACGATTCTTAATCTCAGGGTCATGAGTTCACGCCTCAGCTGGGCATGGAGTGTGCCTAAAAAATAAAGAAAGAAAGGGGAGCCTGGGTGGCCCAGTTGGTTAAGTGACCGGCTCTTGGTTTAGGCTCAGGTCATGATCTCATAGTTCATGGGTTCAAGCCCCGCGATGGGCTCTGCACTGATAGCGTGGAGCCTGCTTGGGATTCTCTCTCTCTGCCCTCCTTTGCTCACTCTCTCTCTCTCTCTCTCTCTCTCTCTCAAAATAAATAAATAAATTAAATAAATAAAAAGAAAGAAACGAATATTAATGAAACTGATTGCATGATGGAGCTAGCACTCATGTTTAAAACTTACCTTTTAATTTTTATCTATATTTTTTGAGTGCCTATCATATCAACAGTATTATGCCAGGAATTCTGTATGTATTGGTGAGCAGGAAGACTAAGTACCTGTCTGTCCCCCATGTAGTTCACACTATACTGGAGAGACAGTCAATAGGCATATGAAGAAATATATAACTAACATGTTTAAGGTAGAAATAGAAACTTCCTGGGAGATAATTCAGCTATCATACTTGTGAACCACTCCAAAGACATTTAAGCTAAATCTATGTGGTGAGGAGACATTTAAAAGCTTAAAGAAAAATCATCCAGAAGGAATCCAGAGTTTCTAAGGTAGGGCTGCTTTCATCATACAAAGTGATGTTAGAAAGGCCATTGTGGCTAAAGCATAATGCAAAAAAGGAGGATTGTTAGGAACTGAAGTCAGAGAAGCAAGTAGGATGCAGGTCTGGAAAGGTGTCCTACTTTCAGTGGGAGAATTGGAGGAGTTTTGAGCTATGGAGTGAAATGACATGTTCTAAACTTTTACAAGTTTTTTTTTTTTTGCCCACTCTTTACATCAGGTGAGCAGTGATGGCTTGAATTAGAGGTTTAGCTATAAAGAGTAGAAAGTGCCAAGATATATATTGGAAGTAATGACAATGGAAATGATGTGTTGGATGGAGAGTGTGGGGAAAATGGAGGGAACAAGGGTGAGTCTTTCAAAAGTGACAATTGAGAATTTTATCTCTAACTTGTAAAGGGGAAGGTGATTAAAACTTCTATATGATATATTTTTAAGTCTGTATATCAAATATACATGCAGAGATATACAGTGGACAGTAGGACATATAAGTAAGAAGGTCAAAAGAGTTGGTGGAGACAGAGATAATATGCAAGCATACTTTAAGACATAGGGCTGAGTATTCTACAATGAAAAATTGTAGGTTGAAAAGAAAAAAAAATAGAGAAATCCAGCATTTGAAACCAACAAAGATGGGTGCCTGGATGGCTCAGTTGGTTAAGTGTCAGACTCTTGATTTTAGCTCAGGTCGTGATGTCATCATTGGTGAGTTCGAGCCCCACATTGGGCTCTACACTGATAGCATGGAGCCTGCTTGGGATTCTCTCTGTCCCTCTCTCTCTCTCTGCCACTCCTCTGCTTGTGCTCTCTCTCTCTCAAAATAAATAAATAAACTTAACACACACACACACACACACACACACACACACACACACACACACAAAGGCACCTGAGAAGTGGTCAGCAAGTTAAAAAGACAATCAAAAGAGTATAGTGTCCCAGGAAGTAGAGTAAAGGTCTGTCAAGGGTGATAAAGGCAGCTGTGTATAAAGGGTTTATTAGGATCAGATGTTGCAACATGGAGATCTCCATAGGCATTTTAATAAACAATTTCAGTAAATTGGAGGGGAGATTGAAACCCGTGTGGAGTGAGTTGAGGAGTGGACTGAAGATGAGAGAGCAGGTTCAACAGGCACAGACAAAGCTTAGGAGTTCAAACCAGAAAGCGAACAAAGAAAATGAACAGAAACTGACGGTTGGTTTCTTTTTTTCTAAAGATGGTGTGATATTTTTTTTATTATTGTTTTGCTATTGGAAGTAATGTAAGAATGAGAAAAAATTTGATGACACAGAGAAAAGAGGGCTAATTTTACATGTAATTATAAAAAGCAAAGCCAATAAATGGATGAGACTGAAGGGATTCTTCAGACTACTCACAAAGAAGAAACTGGACTTAGATCACAGAAGATATCTTTTTCTTTGTAGCAGGAGGAAGAAGACTGAGTACAGGCACAGGTAAATGGGTGAATTTGGTTGAGGAAGATAAGATCCGCTCTTATGGTAATGAATTATTTTCAATGACATTTGACATAATCTCCTCAGTGTAGAGTGAGAGAGAGTGGTATAAGTGTTTGAATGGAGAAGAAAATGTGTGCAATAGTATCTTAAGTGCTTAGGGAAGTGTAATAGAAGTGTCAAATTGACATCACAATTTGAGATTTGTAAACACAAATTTAAGGTGAGATTAGTCCATAGAGTGGAGAGAATTTTTTTCTCCAGACAAATGCAAGCTGAAATGAAGTGTTGGTGAATAGTCGAATTGAACCACCGTTGGGGGTTTGCCAGCAAGTAGGTCAGAGGGAGAGTAGGACAAGGACGTTAACAAGGCATGGGTCATAGAGCTGCACAGTCATCCAAGGAATCTCAGGAATCTCTGTTGAGCAAAGAAGGCAGTAAGGACAGGGGTGTGGAGGAAGGTAAAGAAAAAGATAGATGTGGACAGTGGAAAAGTAGAGACAACTATTAGAGGCCTGTGTGAAAGGTTGAAACTTAGCTGGAGTGTAATTACTTCATTAAGTAAACAGTAAAGTTAGAATGTGGTAGTGAAATGGGATCATTAAAATGTAGATTTTTAAAGTAGGATTGATGGAGATGAAGACAAGATCCAGGAGAGAATAACCTTAGAAGATGAAAAGATCAAAGATTTTGTATCCAAGTTGAATTCCCAAGAATGGTAACCAGAGCAGCAAAAGAGAAATCAGGGAGCCAAGTGCTAAAAAGCATCATGAGCTGGGAGAATTGTTGTACATTTTCATTCAAAATGTTAAAGGGTGAGAGATGGTTTATATCTCAAAAGCACTGTCTTTTTCTGCCTTTTCAGAAACTGCAGGCTAATGATTTAGTTTTTAGGGATGAATGAATTCTGTTTATCATACTCCTAAATAGTGCACATGAGGTGTAATGTGAAGTGACTTTGTATGTGATATCAGAATGCCTGAAAAAATCTTTCTGATAAAACCTGAGAATTATTGGCACATATGTACATTTATGGATCATCCCACTTACCTTGGTCTATTTGAAAAAATTAGAATATTTCTCTGAAATAATCTACTATTTGCCTATTTGAAAATTTTGTTTTCTAACTCATAACAAAAGTTCATGCAGTAGAGTTTTAAACATTAAAATAATTTTAATCTAGAATACAAAATTCTGTTAAGTGGATGTTTTAAAAAAGTGTACAGTAAGAAATAGCGATATAATACAGTCGATTCATTTATATCATAGAAGTTGAGAAAGTAGATTGGAGTACATATTACATTAAGGAGTGAGTTCTTATTACCTCATCAGCAGGTTATTCTTTGGTTGAAAATGTATAGCCGAGTAGTATAAAAGTAGGCCCCGAGTAACGTGAAAAGGTGTATTATAAAGAATCAACATTCATAAATGTATCATACATGCTGTTATATTATCATTTTCTTTCTAAGAGTATAGAAGATATGAATGGAACATGTACTTATGTAGAGCATATTCAGAAGGAAATTTCACTTCCTAATTGGCACACATATTTATTTGAGTTATAACCTGTTGTTATAATCATTGGTAGGTGATTGACCTTTTTAAAAAACTGGTGAAGAGACTTACATAGTTCTTTTATAAAGTATAGCTTGTTTAAGAAAGATAGCATATTCTCAAAGTTCTAATAAATGTTGCCTTTCTGTAGGTAACTAGACTGTCATAAAACTGTAAGCAGTAAGTGTGCCATCTATTGGTGAAACAAGCACAGTGTAAGAATGCCCACAAAGTCGTGGTCTAATGGCAGATTGTGCAGGCACCTTTTTCTATGTCATTTAAGATGACATGTTCTTATACCAAAATATTCTAATTTGCCCACAGAGAAAGCAGGCTCTTTCCTGCTGTGCTATTAGCCCAGTAGCAGAAAAGACATCAGATCAGAAGTCAAGATGTTCTGGAGCTTGCTCCACCTTTCTGTAGTGTTCTGTATAACCGTGCATGTGCTGTTTTGTTACCTTAGGCTCCATTTTCCTTCTGTATAAAAGTAAATTACAAGAGTGATAGCAACAGTCCATCAGTTCCTTTAAGATCTAATATTTTGCCAATTTTAGAACTTGGATATATAAGCAAAGGCAAAGATGGTTCCACTTAAGGGAGTTTACCATATTTTAAATTTTACTCTTGGGGACATGTAGATTCTTCTAATGTAAACTGTAGAAGCCATTATACAGGGTCTTACCTTTAGGAGCATAGAAATTACTCAGTGCATTATGACTGAAGGCAAAAATAAATAGGCAAGCCACAAAAGGAAATATATTTTTTTAAATGTTTATGTTTTGACAGAGAAAGAGAGAGCAAGAGAGGGGCAGAGAGAGAGGTAGAGAGGTAGAGAGAGAGAGAGAGAGAGAGAGAGAGAATCCCAAGCAGGCACTGTGCTGATTTACATAAATTCATATGCATTTTTATATTTATACAAAAATATTAAAAAAAAATTATAATTTCAGGGGCATCTGGGTGACCTAGTTGGTTAAGTGTACGACTCTTGATTTTGGCTTGGGTTGTGATCTCACAGTTGTGGGATTGAGCTCTGAGTTGGGCTCTGTGCCAAGAGTAGACTGCTTGGGATTCTCTCTCTCTCCCTCTCTCTCTGTCTGCCCCTTCCCTGCTCACGCTCCCTCTCAAGATAAATAAACATAAAAAAAGAAAATGTATAATTTCATACCCCCCAAATTTATAATTTCACAAGTTTCACACATCATACTAAGCCTGAGGCAGAAACAAGTTTGCTCATTCATATACTAATGATTAATGTAATCATTAACTTTTATTAACCTGTGACACAGGGTTTACTGAATGACTACATTGGAAAACTCCTTTTTTGAAGCAGATATTATAGTGGAAGTTAAAAATTTATTTAAGTTAAATGAATTCAAGAGGTCATTTATTTAGATTTTTATTTAAAGAAATTAAAGTATTTAGAAGTCTTTGAGTTTTGTTGTCATTTTTTATTTTAAGTGACAAAAAGTTTAGATTTCCATGAATGACATTGTAAGTAAAATGAATTACCATTTCTCCAATCCATTTAAAAATTAATGTCTTTAAAAAGTGATGATGTCTTGTGATAAGGAGTAGAGAAGCTAGCTGATGGCAGGTAATTGGTACAACTTTTGAGACATTGATAACATGGTTTAATTTAATAATTTTTCTTCTAGCATTTATCCTTAAGATATAGTCAGGAATTCATGGTGGAAATTATATTTATGTATGTTCAGTGTTATTGATAATATTGACTATTAAAAACTAAATTAGCAAGACTATGTGGTTATTCAAGAGTAGTTATAGCTCCAAAGAATATAGAAAGAATATATTCGTACAACATGCTCATAATATTTATGGTACATTAAGGAATCACAGTTGATATTCTCATTAGAAAAAAAATAGGAAAAAAAGAAAGAAAGAAAGAAAGAAAGAAAGAAAGAAAGAAAGAGAAAGAAAAACTAAAGGTCAGTGCCCCTATAAAATAAATAAAAATGGGAAAGCTAAATTGAAATAAAAACCATCTATGATTTAATATCTGAATATTTTTAATATACTGTTAAGCTAATACATTTTAATTTTAATTAAGAAGATAACATTCATTAACATTGGATTACACCTTGTCCAGAAGTTATTGTAAATCTTACACCTTGAGGTCTGTATTAGACATACTACTGTTCTGAAGTGTGAGATTTTCTACAGAGTGATACTACTCAGTTTTTAAAAATGAAGTAACACACATCGATGAAAGCAAGACACGTTAATTTTTTTTCTTTTAAAGAAGAATTCAATATATCTTAAATAGAATTAAAAAAAAAGAAAAGGAAATATCTCTATCATAGAGTTCTACTTTTAGCACTAATATTTTATTTAATATTTTAACCATCAAAGTGTTACCTGGCTAACAACGAGGATCCTTATAATACATTTTTCTTGGAGGACAAGGAGATGGAGTTTATGAGGTGGAGGTAAGGACATTTACAAGACTCTTGAGTCTTCACACATGTTTCAGACATCAAACTAAGCCTGAGGCATCAACAAGTTTACTCTTGGTGTCTATATTTCTATTTATTCTTTTATGTTAAAAAAGCATTTCATTAAAGATTTCGGACAGTTTGTCATGATATAAAACTAGAATTCAAGTATGTGTTTGCATTATGAATTTCAGTCCATCTTGTAATGAGAAGGAAATAAGAGGTGAAGGAGTAACACAGCCTTAGCAGTTGGATTCTTCCCAAGACCCCACTTATCCTGGATAAGTATCTAACCTCAGGATCTGAGGTCTGGAAATTCACTTATTTTTTTGAACGAGAGCCATTTATTTGGCACCTATTTACAATGTTAAATTGATTGTTTTACTTTCCAGTCAGCTCGTTATGCATATTGTTTCAGCGTATGGGGACATATGAAGGAATAGATAATAACAAGTTGCAAAGCCAAAAACATTTTCCAAGATCAATGAAAATAGAAATTTGTTCATGTATTTGCACAGGGTGTCAAATAAAGAGATGGGATTTCCTGTGAAATTATACAATACCGATTTTGTAATCTTTTGAAGTTTTGAATTATTAGTGTAACCACAAACTCTTGCTTCTTCGAGAATGGCAGCTGAGCATGAAAATGTCTACTGAGACAACAGATACGAATCTTTCTCAAAATAGATCAAAATAAGAAAAAAAAAGTATTTTTAAAAACTCACCACAGGGACTTAACGTGTTTTTATTCATGTCACCTAATAAATACACTGGAAATTATACCAAAGAGGGAATTGGAAAGGACATTTGCACAGATGACATATTTCAATATGATGCTTTGGAGGAAAGTGAGTCTGATACAGGTACAACAAGATAAGAGAAATTTATTTCCATATAGCCACCTATCTGAATGGAATTTATAATTAACTGGATATCTCTTTGCTTTCTCATATATTTCCTTATCAGTTTCACTTTTCTTGCAAGGATACTCCAGATGTTCAAGAGGCATTCGCTATTTAAATTCCTTGATTTCAAGTGCTCTGTAACCTTTTGAATAAATTAACTTTTGAGTCAAAATTTATCATGCTATTCTCAGTCTGATTCTAAGTTTGGTAGAAATAGTTTGGCTGCCTTTTCGTATTCAAGCATGAAAGAACCACATTTTTCATACTTTCAGACATATTTGGAAAGATTCTCCACCCTTGGTTAACTCAAGCTTAAGCACAGAATGACAAGCTGATATCTGTCTACTGGTTCCTCCAGCTGCCAATCTGTTACTAGGGCCCACATTGATCTCAAGAGACTGGGGAAGGAGGATGGAACAAGGGTAGTGTGAATATGAATTAATCCTAGCAGAAAAATGAAAGCAATGGGAATAAGAAAACTTGGAATGTATGTATTGGGGGAGACTTTTGATCTCTCATTTTTTCCCTCTCACATGAGAAATAGAAAAGGCAGGGTCATATCACAAGTGAGAGACTCTGAGAGCAACTTTATTTGATTAATTTCCAAATATGATTTTGCAGGAAAGAGTAAGAGTTTGTAGAAAGGGAATATGAGTAACGTGGGAACAGTAAAATTTAGTTCCTAGAGTCAGGATTTTGGTTCATTACAGTCCTGAATAGAAAAGGCAAAATTCACGAAAATAGAAAAGCAGCATATATGCAGCTTTTCTCTTTCAAAAATAATAAAAAAGAGGAATATATGATCCTAACTTGGACAGTTTAACTTTGATTCCTCAACTCATTCAATAATCAAACTGATACTACCAAAAAAAAAAAAAAAAAAGAGTAAACACCAAGATAGTATAAACAGTGAGGCTCTGTGAAGAATAAATTGAGTCAAACTAATTTAATTTTCTATGAGACAATGGTAAGTTTCACAATAAGTAACAGTAGTGCTATTTGTACAAAAGATTTGTTTCCATCCAAGATGGCATTCTATCACAAGTAAGACTTAAAAACGAACTTGTTGAACACGTCATGTTTCATGAATTCTAGTCTAAAATTTGTTATTTCACGAACAGTATGATTAAATCACATAATATCTATTATTTTATGTCCAAATGTGTTTAAAGGAACTGATTGATTAAGGGGCTATTAGATATAAAATGCATAAAGAAAAATTTACAACGGTTCAGAACACCACACTTAGGAGATGGTGTCAGCAGCCGATGAAGTTTTGATCACATTAATCGTTGAGAATGAGACTTGTGTGTGAAAGTTTTGTCTGCACTTCATTTCTTCCAATTATAATGCAAGGGAAGGTGAAAGAAATTTTTTTTCTAGACAAACACTGAAATAGGTAAGCATTTAGAGGTATGACTATCTTTCACTTCTTGCTTCTTGGAAACATCTAAGTCATTTTATTAGAGTGAATATGGGTTTGAATTCCTCTCTTCTGAAGTTCAGAATCGAAGTGTGACCACATCTGTGCATTGTAACAGTACTATTCCGGAATTTATGTTTTCTTGAAACTATCCTCTGCTTAATTTTGTATATGTGTTTAAATGTAGGAATTTATAATGTATACAGTATCACATTTTAGTATTAATGGAAAAGATATTATACAGCAGTGATTCTCAGGTCTCTTCTACCCCCAAGAGGCTTCAGGAAAATAGTTTTTTTTTTTTTTGTTTTTGTTTTTTTAATTTTTTTTTTAACGTTTATTTATTTTTGAGACAGAGAGAGACAGAGCATGAATGGGGGAGGGTCAGACAGAGAGGGAGATACAGAATCTGAAACAGGCTCCAGGCTCTGAGCAGTCAGCACAGAGTCCGATGCGGGGCTCGAACTCACATACTGTGAGATCATGACCTGAGCCGAAGTCGGACGCTTAACCGACTGAGCCACCCAGGCGCCCCAGGAAAATAGTTTTGATGCTTTAGTGGTAATAGTCACTGGAAGGAGGGAGCTACTGGCATTTATTGAATGGAGGACAGAGATGCTAAATATTCTGTAATGCATAGGACAGACTCTCAGAACAAAGGATTGCCCCTCTCCAAATCCAGTAATTCCATTGTGAAAGACTGAAGAGGTATTCCAACCAATTTTCATACTCAAAAACGTGCAGGCTTCTTTTACCTTATGGCAGATATCAGATGACTTACAGCAAAAACTGGAAGTTTTCTAGAAGGATAGTCTTTCATGGCCAATCCAGTTAAATAACAGCAAATATCAATTTGATAACAACCAGACACTTTTACCTCAGCTTGAGGTTAGCAATCCTTTCCATGTATTGCCTCAAGTGTTCTTCTCTGAAGGGGAAGGCAATCAAGTAGCTGTTGACCATTGCGTTCAGGAGCTGTTCTCATAGGGATATATTTCAATCCTCTTCAGAAGATACTTTGCACTGATTATGTAGCAAAGTCTCTTTGGACAAAAGCCGTAGAAACTCTCCACAGCTGAGGAAAGCTTGGCAGGAAATAAGAGAAAGAGGAAAAAATAACTCTTCTCTGTTCAACTATCATATAGTTGTTGAACTTTAACCACCTTATGGATGAGGACACTGTTCCATCATTTCCTGACGTTCTCTTCTGCATCTGGAGGAATGATAAGCAGCTCGCTAATATTTCATAAGAAGTAACTCCTAGATTGACAAATTCTCAAAATAGAATTGATAATTAACCCATTATGAAACTGTGTTCGTGTGTGTGTAAATGAGTAGAGCATACCATTTGGTTAGCATTACAACTACCTTAGTTCTCAATGGAATTTGAAATTTCCTTGTAAGTCAAGAGATAGGAAATATCAGTAGACATATAAAATATAATAGAGAAATAAAAGACAAAGTATTCATGGATAATATTTACCATATTTGCTCTATATTACATGAGAGTAAAGTGAGGGGCCAACTGTGAGACAATTTACTAAGAATGACATTGAGAACATCCTGGGCCATAAACAGTGTACTTCTTAGCAATGGTGTTTTAAGGAAGCAAATATCTTCATAGAAAAGATAGAATGTTGGGGCGCCTGGGTGGCGCAGTCGGTTAAGCGTCCGACTTCAGCCAGGTCACGATCTCGCGGTCCGGGAGTTCGAGCCCCGCGTCGGGCTCTGGGCTGATGGCTCAGAGCCTGGAGCCTGTTTCCGATTCTGTGTCTCCCTCTCTCTCTGCCCCTCGCCTGTTCATGCTCTGTCTCTCTCTGTCCCAAAAATAAATAAACGTTGGGAAAAAAAAATTAAAAAAAAAAAAAAGAAAAGATAGAATGTTAATAAAATATTTCTCTTAAACTCTGATTACAGTCTTAATAAATTCTTGCCTATTGTGTCTTATTATAAGCAGATGTGGAAAGTTCAGAGAATATCAAATGAAATTTAGGAGGTAAACGAGATTAAGATTAAGATGCTAAGAATATACTTTTCTAATTTGGTAAAACTATCAAAGCAAAGGAGAGTAGGAAGTTTCTCAAATAGAAAAAATTTTAAAATGGTAAGTTTGAAGTTGCTAACTTCCTTCTAACTTCAAGCACAACACAAAAAGACAGGCATACATTTGAAATTAAGCAGGACAGTAATGTAGTTTCTTTAGTTGGTGAATTTTCCTTTCTACTTTCTTCGAGCATCTCAAAATTCATTTCATTTGGGAAAAACATAAAAAGCATACATAGAGAATTTTGGTTATTCCTATCAAAGTGACACCATCAATAGATCTTTCAGGAAAAGATTAGCTAGATTATATCTATGGTTTTTCCTCACTAAAGTTCTTCCTTTGAGATGAAAGAATGAATGGGGCTTTTCCCAGCTGTTGGTAAATTGATATGCAGTAAGGATTAATTTTCTTAGGATGATTATAGAAGCAATCTAAACACATTAAGGGAGCAAATCCAAAATATTAGGAAAAACAGATTATATATCAGCTATTGAAGCAAGAAGATAGGCCCCCATTAAAATGTGAAGTTTTCTGCTTTTCCCTTTTCAATGACACTGAGGTAGGCCTGCTTCTTTAGCCTGAAGCCAAAGTGAAAAAGATGTGTGCAGTAAGTAGGACTGCACACGATTCCACCTACAGTTAAATTGTGACCCAAAACTCGTTCAACTTTTTGAGGTCGTTATCTTAACAGAATCTAACAAAAGCTATCACATATCTCGATAAGTTCCTAGGACAATGTGTGACATTCTAGATCAGTTCGTGTTGGTGAAGTTGTTGTCATCATCATTTTGTTGTTATTCATAATTGCTGGATTTTAAGCATTCCCGCATCCCGAGAAATGGAATTGTTGGACCTTAGGGCTCTGCTTATGTATATTAAGATAGTAGTTACATAGATTTGGGAAACCTGTGCTTATATTGAATACTAGCAGGCAGGAAACAATCCCTAAGGGGGATTACACAGTAGACTGTCTAAAAAAATAGTCATATGCAGTTTGGTAGGTATAAATGAATAATCTGGGCCTTACCTTTGGTTTGGGGGTCTGGGTAAGGGAATTCTAGCTAAGCCTGGAAATCAGAGGCTATTGATATGTTTTATCCAATTGTGTCTCCTGGCCTAAGAATAAACAGTAGAAGTTGCTAAAGTCAAATAGGAACCCCAAGAATCTCTGGAAATCATGGAAGGGATTGAGGGTTCAAGTCAGATGCTGTTAGTGGCTTCAGTGTGACTACAAACTCTTATTTATGGTTATGCACTACACAGCTTTAACTCAGAATGTGAACTGTTAATATTTCTCAAGTGCCATTTATCCAAAACTATTCTCAAAGAGCCAAAAGATAGTAGTAACAAGATAAAAAAAAAATCCTAAGAACACGGTATTTTCTGAGGTTAGAAGAAACATTTAGTTAGAAAATATAAATGGGTATGTATCATTATACTTCCTAAAAGATTCATCAGAAGGATTGTTTTTTTCTGGGGTTATATGATAAGGAAATCAATCCATAAATATTTATTAAATGCCTATATGATAGAATGTCTAGAAATTAAAAATGTCTCAGATACTGCCCAGCACACGAAGTGCCTATAATCACAGTAGATGAGAAAAATACTTCAAAAACACTTATTTTTATTTTATTTATTTTTATTTATTTTTTTAACATGAAATTTATTGTCAAATTGGTTTCCATACAACACCCAGTGCTCATCCCCAAAGGTGCCCTCCTCAATACCCATCACTCACCCTCCCCTTCCACCCCCCCATCAACCCTCAGTTTGTTCTCAGTTAAAATACTTATTTTTAAACACATCATTGGCAATGCCAAAGGTATAGCATAAACAGTAAGAACTATAAGACTTCAGAGTGCTGTCTATAGTGTGCTATTATGATTGAAGACATGTTTTAGTGTTTTGTAAGCATAGGTATAAAAAGGATTTATCTACTTGAAGTGAGCATATCATTCATAGAATCAAGGACCTAAAGAGTCAAATTTATGTTCATATGTATGTATGTAAGTATGTAGGTAGGTATATATGTATTTTGTTTGGAATTATAGATATTTGTAGATATTTGATCAAATAATCTGTTTATAGAAAATTTTTAGAGATGACTCAGATTTCTGCTCGGCAACCCCGTGAGAATCATCCTACATCTAGTATAATTTTAAGTCAATAAGCTCAAGTTTTCCTAATTTGTAAGAAATTCAGAAAAACAGAAGACCCCCTCACCCAACTGATTCTAAAGTCATACCTTTCTGATTCTTTTGCCTCATTCCACATTCCATCAATACAAACATTCCTGAATACAAACAAGAAAGAGAGAATGAGGAAGATCACTAACACATGATAAGTTTGAGGAGGAGAAATAAGAAAGATAAAGACCCATTAGGCAAAATGGAATGTAATGAGAACTCTGTAAAAATTCAGGCTTAAATGAGTAAGCAAGATGATGATAGTATAAAATTAAATCGCAGCACCATTTCATCTAAGCTTTTCTAAAAATGGGCAATGAAAAAATTAATGAAGTCATTCTCCTCTCTTCCTTGAGATCTTTTAGGAACCAAACTTTTTTCACCTATTTATTGACATCTGGATGTTGACCTACTAGGGATTACAGAGCATATCTGTTGTTGAGGTAAAGCTGGATGCCGTTTTTACCAGCTCAGTCTGATGCTTTCTCTAATTTTCTGTTTAGACAAAAAAATTCACTCTTCTTGGTCAAATGAAGATTAAGGATTATCAGAAAGAATATTCTATTCTTTTATAAAGTTTATAAGGCATGTTTTACTGATAATGAAAAGTATAATTAAATCATGATTTAATGTATGTTATGTAAGTGCACGGTACCCACTTTTAAATGTAAGAGTATATAATGGAAATTTTCTGATCTTGTTCTGCCATCTAGTGGTACACTTCATAGTTTGTCCTTTTAAACAGGCCAGAGTAGTGAATTGGAATTTCAGATTTCGGTCATTTAATAAGTAAAAAGTTGTGAATAAACAGAAATAGAAATTCAGTGTGTGGTACTTTTATATTACCTACTCGGTTGCAAGGTTTTTGAAGGCTTCTTTTGCTTTCTACAAAATGTAAAACTTCAGTGTTACGATAAGCTAGATATGGTTATTGCTCTACAGTCATAATCTCCCAAGTACCAAAGGCACTAAATGTCAGATATTATAATGTGAGGTTTTACAATTCTAACTAGCTATCTCATATTGTTTCATTACTTAACAATTGTACAGCCCTTACCATGTGGCAGGTGCTCTTTTGAAGCACCTGTACAAAGACCGGTTCTATTATTTATGTACATATCTTGAATAAAGACGTTTTTGGCATTGTTTTTTTTTTTTAATTTTTGTTAACATTTATTTATCGTTGAGAGAGAGAGACAGAGTGCGCGCAGGGGAGGAGCAGAGAGAGAGGGAAACACAGAATCAGAAGCAGGTTCCAGGCTCCAAGCTGTCAGCACAGAGCCCCACTCAGGGCTAACTCACCAACTGTGAGATCTTGACCGGAGCTGAAGTCAGACGCCCAACCAACTAAGCCACCCAGGAGCCCCTGGCATTGTGAAGTATCTGTTGTCTTAACACTCACTTTAAAAAGCAATTGCCTCTAAAAACCAGAAAAAAAAATATTTGAAGTGATTTCGAAGTATACAATTCAGAAGTATAGACTGGCTATTAACTGCACATTCAAGCTCTTCTTTGTGGGATAGAGTCTGTTCTTCAGTGAAGGGGTAGCAGCAATGAAAGCAGGTGTAAGTAGCTTCAACATAAATGACATAGAGAATGCCATGCTTTTTTTCTAAAATAAAATATATCCAAATGAAAAGTTAAGTAGAGTGAAAATGCTCATCATGTTTAAGGATGACATTGACAAGCGAATATATTTCATTTGAAATGTTTGTCGAGTAGAAAGAGCGTGTTTTTACTCCCCAGACCTCTGCCAATACATTGTCTTTTGTGAACAAAGCCTGCTGTATCTGAAAAACACACTGGGTCTTCACTATAGTCTGTAGCTAGGAGGAAGAACTGTTCTTAATATAATGAGAAGTGACTCACACAAATGTTAAAATTTCCTGGAACATGGGGACAATTAATATCACACTACAGACAAAAAATTAATTCATTATTAAAAGAACATAAACACATGTCTTAATATTGGCAAAAAAAGAGAAGTAGACATATAGATGATTATCCACTTTTTTGAGAACGATCAATTCCCTCATGACTCGTTACTTTCTCTACTTTTAATTTGGAAAATGACTATTCTACTTACACATAATTAATAATATTTTACACCATCATATGACATCCTGAAAGAAAAGCACAGTTTTTATAAAACTATATGCACAAACAGACGAGATACTCATTTTGATGTGATAATCTAGTCAACATTTTCTGTGGAAAGTTCTAGTGCTCCTGAGAATACCCAAAGTGAAAATGCAGATGTAAGGCGATTGAAAGTTGTGCAATGTTTCTCAAGAACATAGCAAAAATAGTTGTAATCACTAATAAGTTCAAAATGAAAAATAAAACAGCTGATTTGCCATGTTTCACTTTACACTCACTGCATAAAATCTTACCGATGGGCACGAGGTTAGGCTTACAACTATTTGATGTAGATCTTCTATCAGCAGATTTTAATTTAGGCTGGCAGGGTCTCATATATATTAGTAATTATGCATAGATTGATGCCATCTAATGTATTTATTTGAATGTAAAGATCATGTATCTAAAATATAACATATTCCCAAAAGTATTTTTCCAAAGTTGTATTCTAAAATAAAAATTTTCCTAATTGGTAGTACTTACTTAACATCTTACTTATTTTTATGGCATCTTTATTCTATTGTTGTTAGCAACCATCAGATCATTTGAATAAAAATAAAGCATTATTCTACCTATAAAATTGTTCTACAAATGTCAAAATGTAGTTGCTATAAAATATGGCATTAGTAGGGGCGCTCGGGTGGCTCAGTTGATTAAACATCCAACTCTTGATTTTTGGCTCATGTCATGATCTCGCAGTTGGTGAGTTCGAGCCCCGTATTGGGTTCACTTTGAGCGTGGAGCCTGTTTGGGCTTTCTCTTCCTCTCTCTCTACCCCTCCCCTGATCGTGCTCTCTCTCCCTCAAAATAAATAAGTAAACTTTTTTAAAAATATGGAATTACTAGGCATATTGCAGACTCAGTGAAGCAAATCCTCTCATCAGACATCAGACTGCTTAGGAAACATCCTATCTGATGCCATCTTCTCTGCAGGAAGCAGCCTTTAACCATTCTTACAGTAGTAATCATTCTTAGAAATGTATTTGCCAAGGCAAAGTCACCTATTTTCTGCTTTTTGGGTAAATCTGTCAAATTGTTTTGTGAAATGTACTTTCTAGCAGCAAGATTTCCAAATTGAAAGTATATCTACATATCAATACTGCTTTCTTTTCTACAATTATTTAAAAGTACATTTAGCTTTAAAAATAGAGCGATGGTTTGCAAAGCTGTGGGAATGACATTCTTACCCAAGGCTGGTGTAAATAAAATTAGCACAACTTTACATGTGTTTTTTTCTGATTATAATATCTATTTTTGACATATAAAATACATATGTACAAGGAACTAAAAATAACATTTAAAAATATGTGCATTCCTATCAGGTCTATGTGTATATGTAGCATATATTTATAAATACCTAAACCATATATATAGACATATATGCAATCATACATATGTAACTATACATATAAAACCATATTTATGATATATATGATTACCATTTTTTTAGCTAACAAAGACTATGTTTTAGCTAACTAAAACTATTGTTTTAACTATCAAAAAATTTTATATATTTTTTGCTTCAATAATATTTGTTATAGAATATTATATAACTTCTTTCCTAATCTTTAGGTAACTGACCTTTATTGTTGGATTTTTCCTATTAAAATCAATAAATAACTCCACATATTTTAGCCTATTCATTATTGTTTTTACAAATGCCTAATAGTCAAGTTCAATAAAAAAGGCATTTTGAAGATTTGACATGTATTTTCATATTGCCATCCACAAAGCTAGCAAAAACTCTGAGAAAAAAATTCTAAGTAGGTATCAAAAACCTTAATATTTTATGCCCTTTGATTATATATTTCTACTCCTATAAATTTGCCTAAAGGAAACAATCCAAAATTTATACAGTGCTTTAAGGCTGAATTCATTTCAGTGCCATTTATTATGTTGAAATATTGGAAATCATGCAAACACTTGAAAATACCATAATGCTTAAGCAAACTGTGGTAGAATATTCTTTATGAAATATTATATAGTCATTTTCATTATAACAACAAAGAATCTATAATATAAAAATGTAGATATATAATAATAAGTAAAAAATAAGTACTTATAGTATGTTAACACTTTCTTAAAGAAAAAATATGTGAATTCCAGAAAATCTACCGAACTAACTTTGGTCATCATTGGATGGTGGGGCATTCAAAATGTACCTGTTATTTTATTTTTTTGTTTTTTTTCAACTTACAAAATTTATAAACAAGCAGGTACTGATGTATCAAGGAAAATGTATTATTAGCTTTATTTTAAAACATTCATCATGCGGGGCACCTGGGTGGCGCAGTCGGTTAAGCGTCCGACTTCAGCCAGGTCACGATCTCGCGGTCCAGGAGTTCGAGCCCCGCGTCAGGCTCTGGGCTGATGGCTCGGAGCCTGGAGCCTGTTTCCTATTCTGTGTCTCCCTCTCTCTCTGCCCCTCCCCCGTTCATGCTCTGTCTCTCTCTGTCCCAAAAATAAATAAACGTTGAAAAAAAAATTAAAAAAAAAAAACATTCATCATGCAAATCTACCTTTTTTCAAAACAGAACTATTTGACTCTAGAATTATTTACTTTGGGTGGCTTTAGCAAAAAGGAATTCTAAAAATTGATGTTTACAATGGAGAAGCACTGACTTTGTTCTTCTGATAATTTTTCCTAGATTTGAGAGAACTCATAGATGAACATATCCCAGAACATCTTTCTTCCTCTCTGTTATATGAACATTGAGTAGCTATGACTAGTAATATATATTAGGAAAGGACAAATGTTCTTGTTCAGTGAAGAATGGTCAAGAATGGCCAAGGAAACTACTTATAATTTGCAACAGTAGTTCCTAAACTGCAACCCAAAGAATTCCAAGGGAGGTAGTTTTCGTAAAGATTTATGGATTCAAAGTTGTGCCAATATCTACAGGTAAAAATATGTATTTTATATACTTATGTGATGTAATTGTAAACTCAAGGAAAGGAGCAGTGACAGCATCACAGTAGTATGAACAAATGAAAGAGTGAAAGTTTTGTGACAAATTAACATTAAAATTTTACTTGAAAGCATATTGTTGTTTACTTTCATTACATGTTTTTTCAACCGATGAATGGTACCATTATAGCTATTCTGCTTTTACTCTGCAGTTTTGTAGTAAAAACAATGATTCTCAAAATATAGTGATCACATGGAGTGTTCACTGCCTAACCCAAGAGATTGTGATATGGATGTTTGGGGCAAAATGCATTGATATTAGGCATTCTAGAAGATTCTGGTGCCTGTGATCTTTGGGCCTTGCTTTTGGAAACAGCACTTAAATTCTGGGAACAAGTAGATGGTGAAGCTATATTAAAGTTCTCATTTAAAGAAGGGACAGCACCTCCTTAGTCCAATGTAAAAATTTCTAGCCTTTTTAGTAAGATGACGTTCAAAACAGGGAGTTGTCACTAAAAACTACAAAAAGTCTGATTTTCTATAGCAATGAGAACTATTGTCCAGAGGGCTAATATCACTTATCAAAACAAGTTCTATGTGTGTGTATGTGCGTACACATGTGTGTGGACAAACGTGCATGCATAAGCAATTGCCCTATGGGGTTCTTGAAAATAAATTACTAAAATTGTTTCTGTTTTGCCTTGTTGTATTATCAACAAGAGGGCACTAAACACATTGTATATTTCCTTTGGGTGTCTCTATTCTTAATTTACTATGAGAGGTAAATAAATACTGAAAGCTGAGTGGTTAGTGTCTTAGAAAATTCTTGAAATTTATAAGTATAGCCACTTCTACAAAACTGCTCAAATAAAATCTTACACAAATAAAGGATCAGGTTGTAATTAAATGTCAGCAACCTCTCCAGCGAGGCAGAATTTAAAGGCTGCAAACACATAATTTTTTGTAGTTATTGCTTCTGAGGTTTCTGTGGTTGTTTGTTTTCTGCCCTCATGTCTTCTCTGCTTTCTTCTCATACTGGCTTATAGCTAGCAGGAGACACTCTCAAGCAGTGATGTGATTTGCCCTTGACCCTTGCTGTGACTGTAGATTTTATAATCTAAGTTAATTTCACTCACAGCAGGGGCTATTGGTAAAGTATTTCAATTCTAAACAGCAAATTGGTTAAACTCTTCAGTTTTGGGTGTCCAAGGGATATTCATGGGCAACTGAGTTTCATAAACCCAGACAAAAGGCTTCTAGTCCCAGTATGACAAATATATACTTTATATGTTCAACTGAGATATGGTGATGCTTATAATATTGAGACTTTGGTTAATTGACCACTTTTATTAGTATTGGTAATCCAAACAATGTCTTAACAGAATATAAGCTTTCCACACAGTGTACTAAATTATAGCACACTGTAAAATATGAGGCATGATATTATACAAATTTCACAAATTTGTGGCATTGCAAATAGCAATGAGGTAAGCGGATAAGGTAAAAACTGGCTCGTTCCTAAATGGAGCTTCAAAACAATCTTAATCTAAATTCTTAGATAAGAAAAACTTCTCAGATTTCATAGAACAAGTTCAAATATGAGGTAGGAGAGTTTATATAGAGCATGGAGCAGAGAGCCTGTTAAAGATCATAATTGTATAAACTGGGTTCTATGTAAAATAGCAGGAAATGGTGGGGACAGTGACAAATTGGTTAATGCACGATTCTTCTAAGGAAAATTTAATTCAACTCAAAGAAAATGAACATTGAAAAAATAACCCTGTGACTACAAAGAAAACATACCTGTGGGCTTCTCTTCATTCATAATATAGAGCCCTTCCCCTCCCTCCCCATCCCTTGTAATTTTCCTGCTTTCTGAAAGCCTTTGTTGACTGTTCAGTCTTCCAACTCAGGGACACTATAGCTCTGTAACCATTTTCAGCTAAGAATGTCATTCTGAACAGAAACCATTGACCAACACATATTAGCATTGAATTATTTAAATTTAGAAGGAGAGTGAATGAACAAACTTGATTTGATATTCCTTGATTCCTGATATATTAGAAGTCATCTGACAGGCTATAGGCCCTTTATTAGTGCTTTAAGAAAACATATGATTTTTTTTCCTCGTTATAATACATAATTAACATGTTTTTTTTGATAAGGATTTGTTCCCCTGGGTACAAATGCCTGTGCATTCCAGGCTGTGACGCTTGTGCAAAACGTCACCAACCATGTTTTTGGAGTTTTTAAAAACGTCAGTTGTGTAAGAATACACTGTATCGTGAAACTCAATTGTTAGTGAACAAACTGAGAGATAGTTGTGATGGAATTGAGCTTTATGAGCTAATTACAATATATTTATGAGAACTAAGTTCATACTTCAAATATGAAGTGTAGTGGTCTCCTGGAATCTACACCTAACTTCATGATTACATGAGACAAATTCATACTTGAAAATTTGGGCAAAAAAATTGCATTACCTACAAGTTAAAGTAGACCTAATTGCATAGAGTTTTTAAGGAATGACAGTACTTTGATATTTCATTTGAATTGTTGATAAAGTTTAAGTCCAGTGAAATGAACTGATCACAGAGAGGCAAAAAACTTTTTGTTTGTTCTACATCAACTAATTTGTTATATTTATGGGGGAAGAAAACATATAATATCTGTTGATCCATTCAAACCATGTTCATATGCAGTGGGAACAGACATTTCAATGGCCTTATAGACTGGAAGGCAATATCTCTAGAACTGGTAATTTTTTATGGCTACTCTATGAATTTGGTAAATAAAAGGACTCAAAATTCAGTCGATCTAAAGGAGTTAAGTGTATATTTCACAAAGGAGTTAAGTGTATATTTCACAAAGGAGTTAAGTGTATATTTTTTTCCAAAGGGCTGGAAATATTTTAGGCTATTTACAATGTAAAAAAATTCTAGGCATAGCGACTTTTTTCTGACTTGTGTATTTGAAAGTGATACAATTCCAAGATCATTTCATCTCATTTGCTTCCCATCCAGTTTCTATTTTATCTACCCTGTAACTTTTAAATCTTGAATTTTCTTTTGTTTTAACTTTTTTAAAGTTTATTTCTTTGGAGAGAGAAAGAGAAAGCGCGCGCGCGCGCGCGTGCGCACATGTTGGGGAGGGGCAGAGAGAGAGGGAGACCAGGATTCCTGAGCAGGCCCCGTGCTGTCAGCACGGATCCTGATGTTGGGGCACCATCACTGAACTGTGAGACAATGGCCTGGGCCAAAATCAAGACTCAGACGCTTAACTGACTGAGACACCCAGGTGCCCTTCAAATTTTGAATTACTCCCCAGGTGGGACAACTTTAGGCATCATGCCTGTTCTGTTCACCATTATAACCAGCACAGAGCGCATAACACATGTTTGGTGCTCAACAAATATGTGCGGAGTGAATGAGTCAGAAGAGGAACATTCTCTCCACACAGGCACCCGGAATAGAGGTAAAATGCTCGACAAGACTGGTCAAATGCATTGACTTATTTTCCCTAAAGGTTTCCCATAAGATAGAATTAAAAATATTTGATAATTAGTCTAGTATATATGGGTCTGCTAGTAGGGTGCCTAGGAGAAACATAATTTTCTTATACAAAACCCATTTTTCACTTTGTGTGTAGTTAAAAAAAAAGTGACTTTTGAAAAGTAGATCAAATACAGACATTGATTTCTATGGGCTGTTGATAATTTCTGTACTTAAAAGAGAGCTAGAATAAATAGCTGAGTCATGTATAGGCCTAGGAGAATTTTTACATTGCATTTTAAATTTGAGAGCATATTTGTGAAAAATTTCTTAAGATGTTTATTAGCTAAGTATTGCAACGTTAAATGAAAAGACTATTTTTAAGAAGATTGTAGTATTGGTTTTATGAGGAATGGAGAACTATTAGTTAATGTATTTTTCCTAGTTATCCGTGAGTTAAGAAAAACATATAGTATTTTACGAGGTATTATCCATTTTGAATATGTGGTTGATTTTTTATTCACATAAAATAAATCAGGGGAATGCAGAAAATGTGCTGATGGCTGTTCTTTGGATGTTCATGTTACTGAATATTAATAAAATAGTGTGATCTGGAGGTCAAAAATATTCTTTTTATTTCCAAAACTTTCTAGAGCTGTCTGCATTTTTTATTTGGAAAAAGGAACAATATATGGAAAATATTTAGCTGTTTGGAAAAAACAATTGGCACATAATACATTAGTTACCACACACTGTCATACAATAAAGTGGTTACCAAAACAACATGGTTTAATTTTATTTGTTTGTTATTTGCACATAAATATTTTCCACATGAATAATGTCAAAATATCTTCTGATTCAAGCAGAAACTCACAAAAACCATTTCTTTCTTAGCTAAAATCTTAGCATGTAAGATTTACTTAGAAGTTCTTGCTGAAACATGAAAGTAAAGAGAAAGCCTATTTAACCATTTGTTCAGATAAAATATCACAAATTACAGCAGTGCATTTACAATACTTCTTCCTAGGAATCTCTCCATATTTTTTAATGTTTAAATTGAGATATATGAGCATAAAGTGCACAAGAGTGCACTTTATAGGATTCTGGTGTTTGGAAAGGCAACTGAGAAAAGTGTGGGTTCATAATACAAGAATCTTAACTGAGAAATAATCTACAGGTACTTAGAAATGTATTTCTGCCCTTATTCAAAAATGACGCACTGTCAACATAAGTGCTGCAAAGTATCTTTTTTATTGAATTATAATTGATACACAATATATTAGTTTCAGGTGTACAAGATAGTGTATTTGATAATTTTATAACTTACAAAATGGTCACAGGTCTAGTAATTATCTGTTACCATACAGTTATTACAATGTTCTTGACTATGCTGTATGTTAAATCCTTATCCTATATATTACCTCCCTATGCTGCATATTACATCTCCATGACTTACTTATTTTGTAACTGGAAGTTTGTACCTTTTAATATCCTTCACCTACTTCATTTGCCCTCCTACTCCCCTCCCTTTTGGCAACCACTAGTTTTTTCTCTGTATCTCTGAGTCTGTTTTGTGTGTTTTGTTTTCAGATTCCACGTATACATGCAATTATACAGCATTTATCATTCTCTAACTTAGTATAATACCCTCTAGTATAATGCACCCTCTAGGTGCATCCATGTTGTTGCCAAAGGCAAGATTTCATTCTTTTTTATGTCTGAGTAACATTCCATTTTATACATGTGTATGTGTGGGTGTCTATATCCATATATATATCTAAGTATCTATCTCTATATATGTATCACATCTTTATCTGTTCATCTATTTGTGGGCACTTAGGTTGCTTCTATATTATGACTATTGTAGATAATGCTTCATTGAACATAAGGGTACATATATGTTTTCAAATTAGTGTTTTTGTATTATTCATAGAAACACCTAGAAGTGGAATTTCTGGATCATATAGTAGTTCTATTTTTAATTTTTTGAGGAAACTGCAGACTGTTTTCCTTAGTGGCTGCACCAGTTTGCCTTCCCACCAACAGTGACAAGATTTGTCTTTTCTCCACAAACCTGTCAACACTTATTCTTGTCCTTTTGATAATAGGCATTCTGACAGGTATGAGGTGATATCTCATTGGAGGTTTATTTTTTTCCTCTTTCAAGTTTTTATTTAAATTCCATTTGGTTAATATACAGTGCTCATCACACGTGCCCTCCTTAACCCCCATCACCCATTTTGCCCATCCCCCACCTAACTCCCTCCAGCAACCCTCAGTTTGTTCTCTAGAGTTAACAGTCTGTTTTATGGTTTGCTCCTCTTTTTGCTTTCCCCCATATGTTCATCTGTTTTGTTTCTTAAATCCCATACATGAGTGAAATCATACGGTATCTGTCTTTCTCTGACTGACTTATTTGGCTTAGTATAATATTCTGTAGCTCTATCCATGTTGTGGCAAATGGCAAGATTTCATTCTTTTTGATGGCTGAATAATTAAATAATTATTAATATTACATAAGACATACTATGTATTATCGTGCATTACTGCTATATATACATACATACCACATCTTCTGTATCCATTCATCAGTGGATGGATATCTGGGCTCATCCATAATTTGGCTGTTGTTGATAGTGCTGCTAGTGCACTATCATCGGGGAATAGTCCATCGGGGAGCATATATCACTTCAAATCAGTATTTTTGTATCCTTTGGGTAAATACCTAGTAGTGTAATTGCTGGATTGTAAGGTAGTACTAGTTTTAAGTTTTTGAGGAGCCTCCCTACTGTTTTCCAGAGTGGCTGCACCAGTTTGTATTCCCACCAACAGTGTAAGAGGGTTCCCCTTTCTCCACATCCTTGCTGATACTTGTTCTCTCATGTGTTGTTAATTTTAGACATTCTGACACGTGTGAGGTGATATCTCATTGAAGTTTTGATTTGTGTATCCTTCATGATGAGTGATGCTGAGCATCTTTTCATGTATTGGCCATCTGTATGTCTTCTTTGGAAAAATGCCCGTTCAGATCCTCTGCCCATTTTTAAATTGAATTGTTTTTTTCTGTTGAGTTGTATGAGTTCTTGATTTATTTTACGTATCAATCCTTTATCAGATATACCATTTGCAAAAATCTTCTCCCATTAAGTAGGTTGCTTTTTTGTTTTGTTTATGCAAAAGCTTTTTCATTTGATGTAGTTCAATTTGTTTATTTTTGTTATTGTTTCCCTTACCTAAGGAGACATACCCAAAAGAAATATATTGCTCAGACTGATGTTACAGAGATTACTGCTTATGTTCTCTTCCAGAAGTTTTGTGGTTTCAAGTGTTACGTTTAAGTCTTTAATCTATTTTGAGTTATTTTTGTACATGGTCTAAGAAAGTGGTCCAGTTTCATTCTTTTGCATATAGCTGTCCAGTTTTCTCAGCACTTTAATTGAAGAGACCATCTTTTCCCCATTGTATATTCTTGCCCCTTTGTCATAGATTTATTGACCACATAAGTGTAGGTTTATTTGTGGGCTCTCCATTCTGTTTTATTGATCTATGTATCCATTTTTGTGCCATTACCATACCGTTTTGATTACTATAGCTTGTATTATAGTTTGAAATCAGGAAGCATGATATTTACAGTTTTTTCTTTCTCAGGATTGCTTTGGCTATTTTTGATAATTTGTGGTTCCATATACATTTTAGGATTATTTGTTCTAATTCTGTGAAAAATACCATGGGTATTTTGATAGAAATTATATTATACCTGTAGATTGCTTTGGATAGAATGGACATTTTAACAATATTAATGATTCCAATTTATGAGTGCAGTATCTCTTTCCATTTATTTGTGTCATCTTGTTTCTCTCATCAAGTTCTTATAGTTTTCAGAGTACAGGTCTTTCACCTTTTTGGTTACATTTATTCCTAGGTATTTTATTCCTATTTTATCTTTTTGATAGTCTGTTATTAGTATATAGAAACACAACAGGTTTCTAGATATTAACTTTGTATTCTGCAACTTTACTGAATTCATTTTTTAGAATAGTTTTTGGATGGGACCTTTAAGGTTTTCTATGTACAGTATCATGTCATCCGAAAATAATGACAGTTTTACTTCTTTCTTCCCAATTTATATGCCTTTCATTTGTTTTCTTGCCTAATTGCTGTGGCTAGGATTTTCAATGTTATGTTGAATAAAAGTGGTGAGACTGTTTTTGATCTCAGAGAAAAAGCTTTAGCTTTTCATTATTCAGTATGATGTTAGCTGTGGGTTTATCATATATTACTTTTATTATAATGAGGTATATTCTCTCTATACCCACTTAGTTGAGTGTTTTTATCATAAATGCATGTTGATTTTTGTCAGTTGCTTTTTATGCCTCTATTTAAATGATCGAATGGTTTTTATCCTTCATTTTGTTACTGTAGTTTACCATATGATTGATTTGCAGATGTTAAACCATCCTTGCATTCCTGGAATTAATCCTGTTTGGTCATGGAGCATGATCCTTTAAATATATTATTGAATTGTATTTACTAATATTTTGTAGCATCATTATCTGCTTTTGATATTAGGGTAATGCTGGCCTTGTAAAATGAATTTGGAAGTGTTCCTTCCTGTTCAGTTAAAAAAATAATAATTTGAGAAGGGTAAGCTTTAACTCTTCTTTAAATATTTGGTAGAATTTACCTGTGAAGTCATATGGTACTGGGCTTTTGTTTGTTGAGAGTTTTTTGATTACTGATTCAATTTTATTACTAGCGATCAGTATGTTCATATTTTCTACTTCTGCATGAGTCAGTCTTAGAAGATTGTGTGTACCTAGGAATTTATCCCCCCACCGCCAGATTCTGTAATTTGTTGACATATACTTGTTCATAGTATTCCCTTGACCTTTTGTATTTCTGCAGTATTATTTCCATTTCTCCTCTTTTACTTCTGATATTACTCCTTTCTTGTTTTCTTGGTGAGTCTGGTTAAAAGTTTTGTCAATTGGGTTTATCTTTCTAAAGAAATAGCTTTTTTAAGTTTCACTGATCTTTTCTACTTTTTGTCTTTATTTCTTTTATTACCACTATGATCTTTATTATTTCCTTTTTTCTACTAACTTTGGGCTTTGTTTTTCTTTTTCTAGTTCCTTTACATTTAAAGGGACTAGATTTAATTTAATTAAAATATTTTTAAATTTATTCATTTTGAGAGGGACAGAGAGAGTGGGGGAGAGCCAGAGAGAGAATCCCAAGCAGGCTCTGGACTGTCAGCATGGAGCCTGACATGGGGGTCAAAACCATGAAACGTGAGATCATGACCTGAGCTGAAACCAAGAGTTGGACACTTAATTGACTGAGCCACCCAGACACCCTAGTTTAATTTTAAATTTAATTTTAGTTTCTTAAACTTTTTTCTTTTTCTAGTTCCTTTAAATTTAAAATTAGGCTGTTTATTTGAGAATTATGAATAACTTTTATTATTTGTGACAAAACTTTGCTTCATCTCAAAGATTTTAGAACATTATGTTTCCATTTTTATTTGTCTCAAGGTATGTTTTGAGTCCCTCTTTGCTTTCTTTGTTGACTCATTAGTTTTTTAGTAGCAAGTTATGTTTGACTTTTTGTTTAATAGCATATTGTTTAGTCTCTGTGTGTGTGTGTTTTCTACTTTTTTCTTGTAATTGATTTTCAGTTTTATACCATTGTGGTTGGAGATGTTTAATATGATTTTAATCTTAAATTTATTGAGACTTGTTTTGTGGTCTAACATGTTATCTATCTTGGAGAATGTTCCATGTGCACTTGGAAAAGAAATGTATGTTCTGGTTGCAGCTTGTCTGCTGTGTGGGTAGGATGAGGTACAGGGCATTTGCTCAGCCTGGTTGTAGCTCATCTGATATGTGGGAAGGACAGACTTTCTGGTTGCAATTTAGTCTCTGTATAGAGTGGGCAGGGTGCTCAACTAGTGGTACAAGGTGGGCAGAGCATGCCCTCTGGTGTTGGCAGGCCCAGGAGACAGCACCAGAAACCGCACCCGTCTGCTGTCATCAGTAAGTTAGGATGCAATTGCAAAAATGGCTTCCACCAGCACTTCCATCCCTGAATGAATTCCCTGCATGTGCCTGCCTCTCCAGCAGCCACTTTAAAATTAGTAAGTGGGTTTCCTTTATTTATAATAGTCTAGGTGATTTTCACTCTGTTGATTTTGTGATAGATCTCAGGGTAAGTTGATTTGTGTGTGAGCCCAATAAGAGTAGGATCCTTGTTATAGTTCTGCAATTCTCTTGGTCTTACTCCTTGTTGAATTTCAAAACAAGATGTTTTGTGGACTTGTAATTCCAGTATGACCTCCAGGGCCTGGTATGGGGCACAATCCCTGTACCCTGTGAGGGAGTGTTCCATACTTTGGGAATTGTTCCTACTTCACTGCTTCTGGGGTAGCATCCCAGGTGAGGCTGTGTCTGCCTCTCCTACCCGTCTACTTCTTTTGCTTTTTTTTTTTTTTAATTCATTTATTTATTTTGAGAGAGACAGAGAAAGAGAGAGAGAGAGAGACTGCACCATTGGGGGAGGGGCAGAGAGAGAGAGGGAGAGAGAATCCAAAGCAGGCTGTGTGCTCTCAGCACAGAGCTAGACATGGGGCTCAAACTTAGAAACTGTGAGATCATGACCTGAGCCAAAGTCAAGAATCAGATGCTTAAATGTCTGAGTCACCCAGGCACCCTTCTACCCTTCTCGATGTGTCTCTTTTGTCTTTTGCTGTGGAGGTGCTATTCATCTAGTTCTCAGGTCTTTTTAACAGGAAAATTGTTCTATACATAGCTGTAAATTTGTTGTGTCTGGGGACAAGGTGACTTCAGGATCTTCCAACACAGTCATCTTGAACCCCCTCAGAAATTAGGTATTTCTGAAATGGTTACCTCCTAGTGGATTACAAAGAGTTGATAACAGTCTTCTGTCTTCCTCAAACGGCAACTGCCACCTCTACTTGTGTTCCCACAATGGCTGGTAAGAATCTGTGATTCACATTATAATTTTCAAGATGAGGCTCATAGGTTTGAGGTGATTCGAACAATATTTTAACAGATTGAAATGGGTTCAAAGGTAAGCATCAATACATTCTCTCAGTGATTTGGGGCCAACTTCTTGCTTTGTTTTTGGTAATTTGTAGCTCAATTGTAGAGTTAGAGGATTACCCTCCTCTACCCCATACTCTTTAAAGTGAGTTCCTGAATTGTTTCACATCCATAAGAACTGGTATGGAAGACACTTTCAACATCAACAATAATAAAGGCAACATATGAAATGGAAACAAAAGTAATAATTTTAGCCTAAATTAGAGTACAGCATCAAGATGTTAATAAGCATAGTCTCTGTTGCCTCTTGCAAGGTAATTTTTTGGGTTTGACGTAAGCGTTTTAAATTCTTGTGTTTCTCTACTTGTAACTAAACATCAAAATAAGATCAAAAGGTCATTTCTTATTAACAGTTTGCCTGCTGGTCTTTTAAGTATATAACTTATCGACACATATAAACTTACAATATGTAAAATGAGAAATGTAAATAGTGTGTGCTCAACTCTGTTCCTAGGTAGTTTTGTGAATAAATTTCCATTAATCTAGTAGCAAATGCACCCTAAAGTTGTATAATTCATGCCCTTTTTGGATGAGTTTAATAAGAAATAATCTGCTATTTTTTATTTTCTTTCCTCTCTCTGCTCCAATTGCACTTCTATAGAAGTTTTAAATGTTTATGTATGTATCCGGTTATACATATTGTAGACATCTGTCACCTTAGTAAAACTCATTGCAGGGTAGTCATTATTTTGAAGGAAAAATTGAGCTCATCTCAATGAAACTTAATTTAAAAACTGCTTCAATCCAGAATTAAGGAAATACCAAGTCAGACACTTAGTTTTTACTTATGTGATTTGACCAGAATACCACTAGAGAAAAATAATTTATATTCTTTTACTTTTACAAGTGTCTTTCAAACATGCAGTGTATACACACACACACACACACACACACACACACACACACATATACACACACACACACATATACACACACACACACACATGCTTGTGTGTACAGGAAGAGTATCATCAATAAATATCATATCTGTATTCCAAAGGACAACTAGATGTTATGGAGGTCTTGTCTGCCTAGCTTATGTACAATGCATGGACTATTCAGGTATCATGGGATGCCAAGTCAGGGTGGACTCTTGCTTTGAACGGGAATACAAATTGAATTTGGGAGACTGTTGAAAGAGACACTACACAGAACAAGTTAGCCAAATATGACTGCAAAGTAGTTCCCAATAACCAGGTGAATGGACTTTATTTTTTTAATGATGTTTGAAATTAGAGGTTTTGTAGGAAGCATCCACATGATAATTCATTGTGCGGTAACATTCATTTTCATTTTGTTCCAGTTGGACTATTAAAGGGGAAAGCCACTGGACTAATTATTCCGTCCTTTAGAAGGTTTTATAGCCTGGGTTATAATTTGGTAGCTTTTATTAGTTATCGTGGGGTTGCTATGGCAAATCTGAAGAGTCCCATTTAATAAGATATACGCTTAAGGTTAAAAATTAAAGAAAAAAATAAAGAAAAAAATAAAGAAAAAAATTAATTAAAGGTAATTTATTATACCTGATTTGAATCTTGGATATAAGGCCAATTGTTCCCCCTTTTATTATGTAAATCATCCTAAACTTATATTTAATTTATTGTATCTGGTTTGAATGTTAGATATAAAGCCAATTGTTCTTTTTTCCTTTATTATGCAAATAATTCCTAAACTTTAAATTTCACCCTAGGATTCTTATGTGGCAGTACCAAACTCATATCATTATCACAATTTTTTTTCTTTATTTTAATGATTTTATCTATACCTTTGTAATTCCATATATTTTAAGAAAATTTTTACTTTATTATTATTTTTTTCTGTTTTTTGTTTTAATCCAAATGTGGATCCACATATTATGAAATAAGGGAGAATAGCGACCTCAATATTTGACCGTGTTAGGTCCGTACCATTGTGACATGATTCCAAATAGTAACTAGTAACCACATAGGGGATCCACTACCCTTTAATCCATATCAGTCCTGAAATACAGAAGTCAGTGCCTGGTTAGAGGCATCACAACGGCACTATGCTTGTTAAGCAACTCAGCCTCCATTTCCTTTTGCTTCTTCAACCCTACTCAAGGTTTGGCTCTTTACCATTTTGTTCCCACCCATAGGGTCAGTTCAGTGTAGACAAATTTAAGACAGATTAAATCTAGTCAACCAAACATAAAGAGGCACAACCCAGAGCACAATTACACAAGCTCAGTAATAACTGACCCTACTTAATCCCACGGAACTGTGTGTAATGTATCCAGTTAGTAAGCTAAGAGGGAGAAACTAAGGATACCTCACACCAATGATCATTGCCATGACATCCTGCTCATAGTGCCTATTGTCTTATTAGGGCACTTAGCATATCCTCTGCTGGATCTTTGGCAGCATCTCTCTCCAGAATTTATGGAGATCAGGATTAAGGACACATAGGCATTAATGAACAAAAAAAGTAAAAGAAACATAGTAAACAAAGAATTCTCTAAGGAGAAGGGCTCAAGTTTTGCCTGGAGTAGAAACAAAGGAGGGAGGGGGAGTAGATTTGCAGGCAGGTGGCTCTATTGCTTTTTGAGGTTAGAAGGTGGAGCCAAGAAGGCCTGTGTTGGCATAGTTTGAACTTCCCGTGTACAGTCAAAGGAGGCTGAATGCCATGCCCACATGTTGGAGAAGGGAAGAAAAGGGAGAGTGTGCATGAAAAATTTTTGAGGCCAAACACCAAAAATGGAATTGAACTCCTTGTGACAAACTCCTTTGTGCCTTGTGATAAGGGCACAAACTTGAACTGTTGAAGGAACACTAGCATGTCAAGTGTGGCTGGAGCTAAAGAAAAGGTGGTCCAAGATGTGAACAAGCCCATGTCATCTGGGACATTGTATACCATGGCAAAGAACTAATATTAATGAGTGGTGCTTTTCAGGATCAAATAAAACAATGAGTTAAATACTATAAGGGAATTTTTAAAACGTGTGAAAAATTAAGAGGAATTCTTCTGATACTTCTAACAGATTTGACCTTTAAGAATTTTTAGAGTAATATTCAGTGCCTTAATTTGACCATGTTCCCTTCAAAAATAGTGAGAAGATTGAAAGATGGGAAGTAGTTGGGAGATTTTAAGAAAAATGATAGTATGTGACTTGTATTTAAATATAAAGAAACTATTCCTATGAGGATAAAGATTATATAAAATTCAGAAGGTGATTTCAGTAAACCAAAATGGGTATAATGGCAGCTTGTATTAGGTGGTAAGAAATGTCTGGCTTCTGGCTATATTTTGAAAGTAGAACCCATAGGAAATACTGATAAATTGAATATGAAAGTTGAAGCCACTTCATATGGCTGAGAAAATAAAAATACTTTGGACAATATGCTTTGTATTAGATTTATTGACTAGTATATTTTCAGGTTTTTAATTCCCATGATAGTGTTTTGCTCATTGACAGAGTAGAATATGTATTTGTTATATGAAATAAAATGCGAAAAGGGCTTAGAAATATTAAAATGCTACTTGTTATATTAAAATATTTAAAGAAAAAAGAATATATTAAAAACATGGACAGAGAGGTCTTTTCCTGCTTTCTCCTCTAGGGTTTTGATGGTTTCCTGTTTCACATTCAGGTCCTTTATCCGTTTTGAGTTTATTTTTGTGAATGGTGTGAGAAAGTGGTCTAGATTCAGCCTTTTGCATGTTGCTGTCCAGTTCTCCCAGCACCATTTGTTGAAGAGACTGTCTTTTTTCCATTGGATATTCTTTCCTGCTTTGTCAAAGATTAGTTGGCCGTACTTTTGTGGGCCTAGTTCTGGGGTTTCTATTCTATTCCATTGGTCTATGTGTCTGTTTTTGTTCCAATACCATGCTGTCTTGATGATTATAGCTTTGTAGTAGAGGCCAAAGTCTGGGATTGTGATGCCTCCTGCTTTGGTCGTCTTCTTCAAAATTACTTTGGCTATTCAGGGCCTTTTGTGGTTCCATATGAATTTTAGGATTGCTTGTTATAGCTTTGAGAAGAATGCTGGTGCAATTTTGATTGGGCTTGCCTTGAATGTGTAGATAGCTTTGGGTAGTATTGACATTTTGACAATATTTATTCTTCCAACCCATGAGCACGGAATGTTTTTCCATTTCTTTAAATCTTCTTCAATTTCCTTCATAAGCTTTCTATAGTTTTCAGCATGCAGATCTTTTACATCTTTGGTGAATGGGATCAATTTCTTTATTTGTCTTTCTGTTGCTTCATTATTAGTGTAGAAGAGTGCAACTGGAGAGTGTTATGCCAAGTGAAATAAGCCATACAGAGAAAGACAGATATCATATGTTTTCACTCTTATGTGGACCCTGAGAAACTTAACAGGAACCCATGGGGGAGGGGAAGGGAAAAAAAAAAAGAGAGGTTAGAGTGGGAGAGAGCCAAAGCATAAGAGACTCTTAAAAACTGAGAACAAACTGAGGGCTGATGGGGGGTGGGAGGGAGGGGAGGGTGGATGATGGGTATTGAAGAGGGCATCTTTTAGGATGAGCACTGGGTGTTGTATGGAAACCAGTTTGACAATAAACTTCATATATTTTTTAAAAAAACGTGGAAAATCTTGAAGACAATTTCTCAACATTCATTATTTTTTATAATTCTTAAAACCAAACAAACACAGGGCACCTGGCTGGTGGCTCAGTTAGTTAAGTGTCTGACTCTTGGTTTCAGCTCAGGTCATGATCTCACAGATTGTCAGATCAAGCCCCATGTTGGGCTCTGCACTGATAGTTTGGAGTCTGCTTGGGATTCTGTCTCTCCCCCTCTCTCTGCCCTTCCCTTGCTTGCTCTCCCTTTCTCTCTCTTCTCTCTGCGCCCCCCACCCCTGCAAATAAATAAGTAAACTTAAAACAAAATAAAACAAACAAATCTGTTAAAGAACAAAACCTGTTCATAGGCCCTAACAATAAATATATGTGATTATATGCTAATATCGATTACAAAATAAAATTACTATGCTATTTTTACCACTAATGGTAAAGATTGGAGCAAGTTGGGGCGCCTGGGTGGCGCAGTCGGTTAAGCGTCCGACTTCAACCAGGTCACGATCTCGCGGTCCGGGAGTTCGAGCCCCGCGTCAGGCTCTGGGCTGATGGCTGATGGCTGATGGCTCGGAGCCTGGAGCCTGTTTCTGATTCTGTGTCTCCCTCTCTCTCTCTGCCCCTCCCCCGTTCATGCTCTGTCTCTGTCCCAAAAATAAATAAACGTTGAAAAAAAAAATTAAAAAAAAAAAAAGATTGGAGCAAGTTAACCATGAAAATATAAGAAAATATAAGGGTGGGTGCTATTTTCTGTTAAGTGTCATATATATGTTTCATATATCTATTTAAATCTTTTAGCTGTCTTGGAAGTAAACATGGTAAAATTAAGGCATTATGTTTTATTCTAAAAACACGTAAGGGTTAAATCTGTTAAAAATATTATAAGGATAGCTTTTAATTTTATATATTTTTTAAAAAAACTATCCAAAGATATTTAAAACTCATTTTTTAGCCAATAATAAAAAAAGCATCATTAATATATCATGTTTTACACATTGCTCTATGAATAATAACTAAAACCAAATTAATTTATTTGATCTCGGGTTAAATAATTAGAATATTACTCTCTAAATCTTTTCCTGGGCTGAAAATAAAGAAATATAAAAAAGTATAGAAAATTAAAGGGTCTAGCCTATCTATGATATGGCGGCTGAAGATCTAAGAAAAGAATTTGTGACTCCCTGATATTAATCATTAAACGGATTTCCAATTAAATGTTGCTAAACATTCATAAAACACACAACATTTGATGTTTTATGACGAAAATACATGATCTTGTACAAATTTGTATCAGATATTCTTTCTCCATTTTTCACTCTGGTTCTTTGTTTTCCAAATTTTAAAAATTATGAATGGCCTCCAGTACAATTTAAAAACTTCTCTAAGAGGCATATCAGCTTGTCATGCTCCCTGATGTGGTAACTGGAGCCTCTTGTCTACCCCCCACCCCACGATTTTCTCAGTTGCCAATCACATCTGGAAATGAGTAACTCAAGAATAAATATTGTGCATTTAAGGGACCAACATGCATGAAAACTCTTTACTTCTTTCTTCTCTGGTGTTGACCTAGCCTATTTATTTTGGTTCATTTATACTTTCTCATTTTCATTTCCTATTAGTTTTCCTATATCAGTTGTTCCTTTCTTTTGTATCACAAGATTATCCCTCCCTGAATCTCCCTGCCTTGCTTTTGTTGGTCCCTCTCTCTGTGTCAGGATCTTGAAAGTGTCTCTTCACTGAATCTGAGCAATGAACAATGGTGTATAGTAGGCATTAGTGAGCAAAAGAAATTGTGTAGTTGAGAAAACTTGAAAAAAGGTAATATTTTGATTAAACCTTTAGTTATGAAAGGAAAAAATATTAAGAAAATGTTTCAAAAATTAACTTTTCTAAATAAATGGAAGAGCTCTTGAATATATGCTAACTCCCCATACTCTGTCTCCAATGTGCAAATGCATCTGTTTTAATCTGTTTGCATCATCTTGAAGCTTCAACCTTTATGTCCATCCACCTCTATACAATGACAATTTTTTTTTCATTTGAAATGGTTCTTTTATCCAATATTAGTATTATTATTATTTGTACTATTTTAGGATATAATTATTTAATGCCACCTTAACATCACCGGTCTCTTATTTTTGACTCATTATATGCTCTGTCTCTTACAGTAATCTGAGAGAAGATGACCTTGAACTTACTACCAATTAATTCTAAGCACATTAATTCTAAAAGAAAATTGTAGAAATATTTATAAGATTTATAAGTTTTTAAAATAACAACCTTATTGAGATGTAATTCACATACCATACAATTCATTCAATTAATTCAGTGTTTCAATTCAGTGTTTTTTTTTTTAACATATTCACAGTGTTGTACAACCATCAACACCACAATCAATATTAGAACTTTATCACCCCAAAAAGACACTCTATACATATTGGTGGTTATCTTATTCCTCCAACCTTCCTCCAGCCCTGGACAATCACTTTTGGCCTCTACAAATTGTCCTATTCTGAATATTTCATATAATGGAATCATATGTGTTCTTTTGTGTCTTGTTTCTGTCCTCTTGCCACATGTTTTAAAGGTTTGCCCATATTATAGCCTGTATCAGTACTTCGCTTTTAATTACTAAATAATATTCTATTTTTTAAGTATAGCACATTTTATTTACTCAGTTGATGAACACTTGGGTTTTTCACTTTTTGGCCATTATAAATATAATAAACATTTGTTTACAAGTTTTATGTGGACATATGTTTCCATTTCTGGATACATATCTAGGAGTACAATCACTGAGTCATGTGATAATTCTTTGTTTAAGCTTTTGTGGAACTGCTATACTATTTTCCAAAGTATTTCTCTGCGCATTTTACATCTCTCATCACATTGTATGGGACTTACAATATCTCTCTGTACTCTCCAATGCTTTTTATTGTCTGTCTTTTTTATTATATTCATCCTAGAGGGTTTTAAATGGTTTTAATTTGCATTTCCCTGACGGCCATCTCATGTTTATCTCAAATTATACTGCATGCCTGGGATAACTTACAAAGTGCCTTGTTTTAAACTGGTGTTGAATTATCTCAAACATCATTTAAAATACGGAGCTTGAGCAATAATGAACAATATCAAAATGCAGATGAAAGAGTATCTGTACATTCAGGATGCTTTCGATGGCTTATTCCTACTTAGAACTTCTCTACACACCTTTCTGCCTGCGTCAATGTCTACCAATGGTGGTAGAATCAGATATGACTGGAGGATGTTCTCAATGTCATTTGTCTTATTCCAATCAGGTGGCCCAATAACAATAGTACAAATGATATTTCTAAATATCATTCTTCATGTATTATTCCAATGAAGTATCACAGATTGGTTTTATAAGAGATTAACTAGAAAATATCAAAAAGTCATAAACTTCTTTTCATCATATTTTATTCTCACAGATACTACTAAACATTGAAAAATGTATCTAAAAGATTATTGGCCCTCAAAGAAATCCACAGCTCTTTTGTGAGAAGCAGCATTTTGGTATATTAATAACAATGATAATTGATATAATATGAGAAGGTGTTATCAAAATAAAAAAAAACACATTTACTTGATCACTCAAAGCAAATTCAGGGAACCTTTGGGTTTTACTCTTCTTTCTTTTCTTTTTTTTTCTTTTTTCTTTTGTGAGCACACTGGAGTTTGGTAAATGAATCTGCTGTTTGCTCTTTATTTACTAAGTATGACATGATTCTTGAATAAGTAATTTGTGTAAGAATATTAAAAAGTCCATTAACATTCTGGTTTAGAAATTTATGACTTAAAATTTTTATAAGCACAAAAATTTTTAAAGTTATGTGTTTGTTGAATAAGTAGATTTTTAAATGTGCAGTTCTATCAAAACTGCATTGCCATATGGCCACAACAATAATTCATAACTATATAAATTTCAAAATTGTCCTACAATGCTGGAGGTTCTAAGTACAAGCAAGAATGATGGACTATAATTAAGTGTATTTGTCTATGCCATCTGGAAGCCTTTTGCAGTCCATTAATTAGTAGGATTATTACAATATTCTCAGTTAATGGATTTTGTCAGATTCAGGCTTTAGCTTTGTTTGTGGTTAAAGGGCTGTCTGTGTGTTTGAATTAAGTGCTTGGTTATTTCAGTGATGTGTCTGACTGTTACTAAACACTACTTATCCATTCCTTAATATCTCAATTTTTTTAATAGATTGAAACTCAAGAAATTTACTGAGGTTTTTGCAATTTTATACCAGCAATAGTAAAAAAAGTACTTATGTGCATAACTGCACATGGTCTATAGAGCAGTACTCATCCTCTATTTAAGGTTACCATGGGTCAAATATTTGTCTTATCACCGTAGTAGGTTTTGAGGGCAAGAAAAACATGCTCCCTTAATTCAGTATATAACCTTTGTTGTAGAATAAAGAATTTGTCTAGTCTCTGTTCATCGTTCCTGGGAGGAAACTTCTAAACCCGTGGGACTTCCCAAGATATAAGAATGTCTTTGTTATTGTGATGGGCCTTTGGACCATACCTGAATCTATGCCAATGCTGACTCAGGGATAGGGACTGGTCATACCAACAAAACTAACCATATGTTTAGAGATTTGAGGTTTTGAGCTTCATGTATGAGCCTAATCTTCTGACATCTGAGGAGGAGAGGATTGAGTTCAGTCATGTGGCCAAAAATTGAATCAATCATGCCTCAGATTTGTAACCAGTTACTCAGAAATGCAGGTAGACAGGAGATGCCCAAACTTTCAGCTGGCTTAAGGGCAATCTTATTGGGGACCATGCCCTTAACTTGTGGAGTCTTTGCTAACTTAGGGTGATGAATGTCAGAATCAGCATAGTATTGTAAACATTCAGTTTATTTCTACCTAGAGTTCTCCATTTCACCCTGAGAGTGCTGTCTACAAAGCCTCTAGTTAGCCACATTCTAAACTTTGCAAAAATGACATTGCTTGTTGGCTGAATGCCCTGATTCTCTGGATTCTGATCATCTGTATTATTTCCTTCATTATTTAAACTCTTATTATATAGGAATGTCTTAGAGGCACCTGGGTGGCTCAGTCAGTTGAGCATCTGACTTCAGTTCAGGTCATGATCTCACAGTTTGTGAGTTCGAGCCCCGTGTCAGGCTCTTTGCTGACAGCATGGAGCCTGGAGCCTGCTTCAAGTTCTGTATGTCCCTTTCTCTGCCACTCCTCCACCCATCCTCTGTCTCTCTCTGTCACTCAAAAATGAATACACATTAAAAAAAAGAGTGTTTTATAGAAATTATAATATTATGGAGAGGAATATGGCTCAGTAAAAACATGATGAGACTGAATGTTAAGAGTTGGACAGTCACGTAATTACTTTATCACCAACTATAACTGTGCATGAAAATAATTGCAAATAATTTGTTAATCACTCTGAGCCACTTTCTTTATCTTAAAAATAACATGGTCGATAAAATAACCTTTAAAATCTCTGGGAGCTATTCTTTGAATTTCAATACCTCACTTTTCTTGTCAGCAAATGGGAGTTAATCTGACTGGATCCCATTCAACATTGATGGAAAATAACTAAACTATTTTTACCTGTGAGAATGAAATAGACTTTATCTTCTCTATTTTTTTTAATTCTGTTGAAATTCCTATGGAAAAATTACAAAACAAACAAATGAAAGGTAAAGCTCCTAGTTTTAGTGGAAAAAAGTTTTCCTAAGCATCCATCAGTGAGATAAAATGTAGAAGTCTATACAGTGAAGAGCAGAGATGGAAATGTCACTGTATTTGATTTCTACATGTATATAATGCTAAAATTAATACATAATGGCAATTTTGTTTAAAACACACTTGCAATAAGTGACACAATTTCTACTTAACTACCTAAAGGTCTGTGTTCAATTTCTTCTTTTCTTTTTCTTGGTTTGGTTTTGCTTTGTTTTGTATCCCCCACCTGACTCTGGCTTTTGGGGAAAATTACTCATATTAGTGCACAAGCCCAAGTATGAGTCAGGAGGCTTAGTCACACATTAACCCACATGTGTCATTGAGCATTGTGGCAATGAAGCTATGTGATTATAATGCTACAGAAATTTGCATTATACTCAAATTATAAAAAGACCATAAGATTTGGAGTCAAGCAGGGCCAGATTTGAGTCCTGACGCACAGCTATGTGACCTTAGACAGCTTACATTAACTTTGATGAGCCTTGGTTTTCTCCACTGCGCAATTCCTATTTTACAAGGCTGTGTTTAGTGTTTAGCAAGTGGTTAATATATAATAAATGGTCAATAAAATAGTAACTATTCTTCAGCGGATGATGAAATTCCATCTTCCTTTGTTGGTTTCAGGTTCTGCATCTTTCAGATGAGCAGGTTGGACCAGGTAATTGCTAAAGACTTCCATCTTTAATATGCTGATTCTTAATTGTTTTGTTTTTTCTTTTTCATCAACATTGTGTCACCATGTCACTCTATTAGTATAATTTATAAGGCTACATTGTACTATATGAAGCTTCTATTATTTTATGAAAGGCAAATAGGTTGACTCAAACTATTTATATTATCCCTGATATTTTTCAGTAACTCTCACAGAGTGTACAGCAGGTGCCTCGAGTTTATTTTCTTGCCACTCACCTTTCCTTTTTTTTTAATGTTTTATTTATTTTTGAGAGAGCACATTGGGGGAAGGGCAGAGAGAGAGGGACAGAGGATCTGAAGCGAGTTCTGTGCTGACAGGAGCAAGCCTGATGTGGGGCTTGAACTCATGAACCCATGAAATAATGACCCGAGCTAAAGACAGACACTCAACTGACTGAGCCACCCACATGCCCCTTGTCACTATCCTCTTCCCCCTTCAAGTGTGTTTGAAATGGAGTAAATTCTCTGACCTGTTCTTTTTGGGACATATCATCATATTTTGTGGTGGTAATTAAAGCCCCAAGTATATTATTTGATGGCAAAAAATATTAATTTTGAATGAGATATCTCAACCATGTCAGTATGCAGAATATTTGTTCAAGAACCCCTGAAGGAAGAGAAAAATACCTTAGAGCATCTCTTTGGCACATTGGTTAAATAGACATTTCAACTTCAAGACCTTCACTGAGTAGGGTACAGCATTGCATTAAGTATATGGTTTATGTGAAAATTAAATTTCACCCATGGATTAACTGTGGTGCAATTATGGGTTTCCCCAGTGAACATAAATATAAAATTTATTCAAATGGCATTTATTTATTTTTTTGCATCTTTAAATTTATCAATTTATCCTTTTGAGGTATCCCCAAATTTAAAGGTATCCACTTTAAACCTTTTGGGGGATATATGCATTATATGAAAAATTTGAACTCGTCTGTTTTGCATTTGTGGACCATTGGATATTCTTATTGCAGAGACAGTGAAAAAATGGAAAGGTTGGTGGGTGGGATAAACCTTTTGGAAGGATATATGCATTATATGAATAATTAGAAATCATCTATTTTGCATTTGTGGACCATTGAATATTCTTATTGCAGAGATGGTGAAAAAAATTGAAAGGTTGAGGGGCGCCTGGGTAGCTCAGTCAGTTAAGTATCTGATTCTTGATTTCAGCTCAGGTCATGATCTCATGGTTAATAAGATTGAAACCCCTGTTGGGCTTAGAATGGAGTGAGGAGACTGCTCAGGATTCTCTGTCTCCTGTCTCTCTGCCCCTCACCTACTTATTCTCTCTCTCTCTCTCAATCTCTCTCTCTCTCTCTCTCTCTCTCTCCCTCCCTCCCTCCCTCCCTCTCTCAAAAATAAAAAAAAAAATAAAAAATATTGAAGGGTTGAAGAATAAAAATGGGGTTTTCTAATTAATAGTTGATTTTACCATCCATCACTAAGCTGTGGGCTCCAACTAGAGTTATTTGTTGTTTATTTTTTGTTTTTATTTGCCAGAAAGAACTGATGTTTTTCTTAAAAAAAAAAAAAACTGTTCATTGCATTATATTATGCAAGGAAAAATGAAAATCTTTGTCTTAAAAATGGCTAAGGAGGGGGACAAAGTGGGGAAAAATAATTTAAATAGTTGTTTTAGATTAATGAGAAAAAAAGTAAAGACCCAGCCCTACAATATGCATTTCCTTTTTGCCAAGGAAACTGTTTGGCAAAGATGTTACTTTTGAAAAGTAAGAGTCAGAAGTCTGTCCAAGTGTGCCAACTCTACATTTTTTGTGTGTGTACAGCTATTTACAAGGCTATCTTCATCTCCTCACTACAGATTTGATTTTTATGAGGCTCACATTTTCTTTGTATTGAACTTCTGTCACATTATAATCACAAAATAAGATTTATTAGGGTACAACTCCTTTGGCAAGTGGAGGGCTGAGCCTGCAAAAATGACTTTCGAGAACACACATGAGGAATGGCAAAATTTTAGACAGATAAATTTTTTTTTGATATTAGATTCTACAATCCTAGTAGGGAAGTTCCCTTTACAAATAAGAACTGAATGACCAATAAAAGTTGTATGTGGAAAGGATGAATTAATGTAACAAAATGAGAAATTTAAGAAAAATGCTGTATATTTTGGTCTATCCCCCAAATGTTACTATTTCAAATAAAAACTGTAAAAAAAACCCAAATAACATTAGATTTATTTTTCAAGTTAAACAAAATTTTACAAATGGATCATATTTAATATCACTTATAATTTACTCGGTATAAAGTCACATTTAAAGACAAGGTGTAACTAATTCCAGTTGATTTATATATGCCTCTTTTCCAGATGGACTGTTGAACAATTTATCAATTGACACAAGATAGACTTTTATTTTCCTTTTCTATTCTTTTATTTTGCATGAATTATCCAGGATACCTGATTATGTCCCCACTGCATATTCTTTAGGTGTAGCAGCAGGCTATGAATCTTCTCAGAAGGCAGGTGATCTCATTTCTGGCCAACTTAAATCACAATTTTCTTACTGGAATTCTTATAGTCTCTGTTTCTTAGGTGCTAACAAATCATACCAAATGTCTGTGTCTGGCCCTCACTTTTCATTCTGGCCCCGGTTACTAGTTAGGAGGCCTTTTAAACATGTAGCAGACAGTGTGAATGAGTGAATCAGGGAAAAGCCTTCCAACATTTTCTGGTCAAAGATGTAGAGAGGATTAATCCTAATTATTCAGCTGTTATTCTGAAAAATATTATAACTATTATGTTATATGCATGAAGAATTTAAAAAAAAACACTTAGTGTTTATTTTTGAGAGAGAGACAGAGATGGAGTGTGAATAGGGGAGGGGCAGAGAGAGAGAGGGAGACACAGAACCTGACGCAGGCTCCAGGCTCTGAGCTGTCGGCACAGAGCCTGATGTGGGGCTTGAACCCATGAACCATGAGATCATGACCTGAGGTGAAGTTGGACGCTTAACCAACTGAAGCACCCAGGTGCCCCCAGAGTCTTTATTTTAAATATTTTGATCACTCTCTCAAGTTCTTGCTTCCAAGATGACCAAGATAAGAAGAAATAATGGTTGTGCCAAAATGGGCCGCAGTCACCTGCAGCCTATTCACTACACCAACTGAGTCTTTTGCAAGGACAAGGTCATTAAGTTCCTTATCTGGAACATAGCGGAGGCCCTCCGCCCCGAGAAACATCGCCAAAGCGAGAGTCTTTGAAGCCTAATTGCTGCCCAAGCTGTATGTGAAACTACATTGCTGTATGAGTTGTGCCATTCACAGCAAGATGGTCAGGCATCGCCCTGGTGGAACATGGAAGGTCTGAACACCCCTGCTCGATGTAGACCAAGGGTGCTGCCCCTATGACCTCCACCAAGCCCCATATAAGAAGCTAAGTCCTTAAGGACTGAAGAAACACTGTTCTCTGGAAAAAAATAATAAAATGAAGATTATACTTTAAAAAAATATTTTAATCATGCTAGATATTTAGCAAAGTGGGAATCATGTGTTGACCTTGGGGGATTAGACACAATGAGTCAGTAGTCATATGTCTTCAATAATAAAGCACAGGAGAGAGGCAAGATGACATTCATAGATATGCAGTTTCAAATCACTTATTTCTTTATGTCAAAGTATGTAGGAATAGATGAAATAAGCAGCGTATAATTTGAGGCAACCAAAGAACAAAGTGATATATCTGTAGTGGCATTATCCAAACCGGTAATACTGTTATATGCATTAATAAACAACCACATTACTCTATTTAATTTAGTATGTAACATTTGTTATTCACTGAAATACTTTTTACCTTTATGTTTAGTGTCTGTCCTTTTCACTTTAGTGTAAGCTTCTTGATGGGAGGCTCTGCCTCCCTTGGTCATTGCTGTATTTCCGACTATGGAAACAGTGCCTTGTCCATTGTGAGTGCTAGATTGTTATTGAAGGCTGACTGATAGTGACTTCTTATTTTACCCTATTTCCAATGGGACACTATTGATGCTAATTTCTGTTAGTGCTTTACAAAAACTTTTCATACAGTATATTTTTAAAGTCTCCAACAACACTAAATACCTAAGATATGTATAATTTTTTGTCATTTAACAGTTGAAAAATCAGACATGTAAATAGTCAAAAGATTCAGAACTAGAATTCAATCCAAGTTGTCTAACTAAAGAGCTGTGTTCCTTCACATATGATATGATTTTAGAACTCTTCAGCTTTAAAAAGTTTTAGTTTCTATTTTATAATGGACAAAGACCCAATGCATTACACAGGACAAACCCTTTATGACAATAAAACAGATGTGAAAATACGATCGAGCAATTAAGTCATTGGTTTGATAACTAATGCAATGTGTGATAGTATTCCCAAACAAATAAAATGTTGAATTCTCCTGGGAAGTTATCAACAGTATTTCAAAAAGCAACTTTGAACTAACAGCAAGATATAGTCAAATAATAACTCTCATATATGACTTAAGTATTTTTATGCCTGACTAAGCCATTGTTTAGAACACAAAAATTCTGATTTATATACTTTTTTTTTTTCCAAAACCAAGAAACCAGAAGCTAAGTAACAAACCATAGGTTTACCCAGACCTGTAGGGAACAGTTTTTAATTCCAATATTTGATAGAAATTCAAAGCAAATCATGATTCCAAATTGCAAATTTTCTTTTCTCCCAGAAAATTTAAGTATGTATGTGTTCGTTGTGCCTAGCTGGCCAGCATGGGCAGGGGTGAGGCAGGGAGATTCTAAAATACATAAACAAAGGAATTCAACTGTGGATTTTATATGAGATAAGATGCTCTGGTTACAAAACTTATCAGTAATGTCAAAGGTTTGCTCTTTCACATGTCTAAAAAGCTGTAATGCACTGTTTGTATCACTGATCTGTGGCAGATTTACTAATAAACAATTTTTCTATTTCCTTGTAACGTGATTCCCCACCTATGGTGTTACAGCAGCTGCAAAGTTAAAGAATAAGCTTACAAACAGCAATATTTATTTTTTTATCCCTGAATTTATGTTTCCTTACTATGCACTCTTTTCATTAATAGAATAAGCTATTCTTAACACTAAGTTAAGCTGGATCACTCTCTATACCTTGAACATAGTGTCGAAAAAAAATAGGATAGATATACTCTATTAACATTTTTAAGAAGCATTTAAATATTTTTTAACAGAAATACTATCTTTGGAATCCAAATTTAGGACCTAGATAAAATAAAGCCTTAATAATTCAAGGCTGGAGTGCTTTGTGTTTCTATGAGGACCTTTTGTGTTCATATGAAGTTTTAGCAAGTTTTATTACTCACTTTCATTTTCTAGTTCAGAATTTGACTACTCCCTATTTCATGTCCTATTTTTTATCTCAAAACATCAAGCAGGGATGGCTTCATGAGACAATTGGATAGTTGTCTAAGTATCATAGTCCATGCCTAGTTAAGATTTATCTATCTGTTCTTTGGGGTGCGTGGATGTCTCAGTCGGTTAAGAATCCAACTCTTGCCACTCAAATATTTTATTCTAAATATTGAAATAAGAAATAAGAAAAAATGAGAAAAAGTAAGAAAAAATGAGAAAACAACAACAAAAACAACTGTTGATATCGGCTCAGGGCATGATCTCATGGTTTGTGAGTTCAAGCCCCGCATTGGGCTCTGTGCTGATGGTGCAGTCTGCTTGGGATTCTCATTCTCTCCCTCTGTCTGCCCCTCCCCACGCTTGCACTGTCTCAGTCTCTCAAAACCAAATAAATAAACTTAAAGAAAATAAAAAAAATCTGATCCTCAATCGAAATCTATCTTCACAAACTCTTCAATAGTTCACTTTATGTTTTTTGTGGTATCTTGTGGAGGAAGAGACATTAAAAAGTAATTTAGTTCAACTCAGTGTCAAAAGAGTTATTACCCATGCCGAGAGGAGATCATTTGTGCAAAAAACAAAACAAAACAGAACAAAAAACAACAAAAACCAAAACTGACGCGATGTAAAAAAAAAAATATCAAACACTTCAAGAGACTATTTATTTACTTTTCAATCCAATTCCTTTTCTCCTGACTCACTGGAACACATTTTCAAAACATGAACATTTTGATGAAGGTCACGAACAGCAAAAGGAAGGAAGGAGCAGTGTTTTCAGAAAATGGAGTATATCACAGGAAATTAGGCCTGGGTTTGGAAGAGCCAAAAGCTGTGTAAGGAAAGGAACGACTATTTATTTTTTAAAAAAAATTTTTTTCCAACGTTTTTATTTATTTATGGGACAGACAGAGACAGAGCATGAACGGGGGAGGGGCAGAGAGAGGGAGACACAGAATCGGAAACAGGCTCCAGGCTCTGAGCCATCAGCCCAGAGCCTGACGCGGGGCTCGAACTCATGGACCGCGAGATCGTGACCTGGCTGAAGTCGGACGCTTAACCGACTGCGCCACCCAGGCGCCCCAGGAACGACTATTTATTGAAGGATGTATCAGAAAGAGAGAAAGGAGAGCAAGAGGAAAGCTTTCCATTTATCAAAAATTTTGCTTAAGGCTGGTCCTAGGCGATTTCCTAATTTCAGGACTCGACCCAATTCAGGAGGGCACCATAGCGTAAGAAGCTTAAAGGATTTTTTTCCTACACACTAGTAAGCAAAAGTCATAAGTAAGTTCCCTTAAATATTTTAGATGTCGTCTGTGATTTTATCAGTAATGGTAATAGCGTGTGTGGAGTGAGGACACTAAAAATATACAGTCTGGTTCTTCCTGACCTCATAAAATGTTCCAATGCTTTAAATAGGCTTCAGCAATGATTCCAGAGAAAAGGAATCTTGCTGCCAGTGGGTTTAATTAGTATAAAATAATATTCACATAATATTCACCAGCTGTAGTTTGAAAAATATTTTTTGAATTGATAGATGCTTTTTTCATATTTTTGAACCAACACTCTTGTTTTATTATATTTTTGAAAGAGAGTTTTAGCAGTTTAAGTGGCAGTGGCAAAATGCTCACTCATTTTCTTTTTTTTTCTTTTCTTTTTTTTTTTTTTTAATTTCAATGTTGTTCTCCCAGGCAGATCTTCCCAAGGAGATTTCAACACATTATACTTGCTTTTCAATTAGTCATATATCCTGCATCTTTCAGGCTGTTTTCCTACTGTCACAAGTAAAAAGAAAGAAAGAATGATGGTTGAAACTGGAATAATGAACTCTATCTAAAAGACGTGAGTATGGGTCTCACGCAACAATTCATAGCTCCAAGCCCAATCCTATCCTTACAGCCATGATCAGCTCTTTGCAGGTATGTTGCAGAAGAAGTAATCAACCATGCTGATTTTCATTTAAACCACTGGAGCCTCTTATGGGTTCAAATAAAAATTTCTGTGACATTAAAATAATATCCATTCAATGACTGGATATAATAGCAGCGTGCTCCAGGCAGATAAATTGCAGTTAGTTATACTCTAGGGTAGAAATAGCAAATTTGCATTCCATAAATTTCCACTCCTCAAGTCATAGGTTGTTTGCTGTCCTGCCATCCTTATTTAAAGGATGAAGAGCCCCTAAGACAGCACTCGGTATTTACACAAATACGTATTAAGAGGAGTACTGAAAACACATGTACAGTTTTCTGTCTGTTTATTTGTGGACTCTAAACTACTCATACACACTGCCTGTTACAAATACACAAAATAGAATGAAGTTGACGGGTTTCTCTGAAATTTCTTTTTGGAAACTTTTTTTCTATTTACAGAAATATTTGACAAAATGTGACCTTCTATCTGGGTTCTTAATGAACTCAACATGGTGTTCGTAACATCTAATAAAAAAAAAATCTGCAACTGTGTGTTTAAGCAAAAATTACCTCAAGTAAACTATACGTATATCAATCAAATTCAATAATTTTGAGGAAGGTCCTCCAGGTCTTGTAAAATGCTCGTGCATTTATTAAACACTAAGTCACACACTTCTCTACCTATTAGTTTGGCCAGCTGTGTGGCTGTTTATCCTCTTGTACTGAATTCCTGAGAGAACAAGAGTATTCTTGTTGACATCCCTTAAACTGCTGCTGCCCCATAGGGGTTCAAAGCAATGAAGCGAGAAATTGAGTTGAGGGAGTGGAGAGGACTCTTGACAATATCAGCAACACACTGTTTTGTGCTAATCATCAGACAATGGCCTTGGAGGATTCTGGGTCCTAACTAGGCCTCTTTTGATGGCTCTGTTAACCTGATAGGGTGGGTCAGATTGTGTCCACACAAATCTACAATTGTCAGTTGAAAAGTAGCGGGAAAAATTAAACATTTGATACTAGGTTGTATATATAGCATAATGAGTATTTTGACTCTTTTTTTTTTTAATAAACTAATTGGCTGGAAAGCAAGGAAACAGAGATGTGTTCAGAATGGAAGTATCCTCTTCAAAAACTAACATCTTAGGATGTAGAACCAAATAAATGAATAGCGGGGAGTCTCATATATAAGCACAGAAGAACACATGTACACCATTATAATGCTGAAAGACTTATTTCTATTTTCAAATTTTGTTTATCTAATTACTTATTCATTCTACTTAAAAGAATAACCCTTGTGTTAACTTCTCTGGTACATTCTGTAGAATTTATAAGTTAACAAAGTAATAAGGAGTGAGACTCAGTAAATGCTGAATACACAAACTTCAAACAATGAATGCAGAGGGCAGATTTGTGGAATCACTTTAGATTCAAGATAATCTCTTTGATTTAAATTAGCAAGGACTAGGGGTGCCTGGGTGGCTCAGTCGGTTAAGTGTCTGACTTCGGCTCAGGTCATGATCTCACAGTTTGTGGGTTTGAAACACACATCAGGCTCTGTGCTAATAGCTTAGAGCCTGGAGCCTGCTTTGGATTCTGTGTCTCCCTCTCGCTCTGCTCCTCCCCCACTCATGCTCCGTCTCTCTCTCTCAAAAGTAAATAAACATTTTAAAAAATTTAAAAAAATAGCAAGGACTATACCTTTAAGATCAGCTGTCCCAATCAAAAGATACATAAGAGGTATCTACATTTTACTTCTTAAAATTTTAATTAAAAACAAATTGAGTGTATTTGTATCTGAAAACAAGGTTGTCCATCTTCTCAAGTGGGAGCACCATTTAAAGCAAATGAGGAAGTCTGTTTCAGAACTCTAGTCTCTTCTGATGCCATTATTTCCAAAGTGGCCTAAGACTCATTGCAACGAAATTACGGATGACTTTATAAGGAAAATTTATACCGTGTAGACAGATGTCTATACAATGATTTTCTTTCTGAATGCATCTGTTCAGTGTGTTTCTTACATTTCCAACAAAAAGGTGGCATTCTGGGCTGTGCTTCTGTCATTTAATCACATGGAAATATGCCGATTCTTATTAACATCTTGACATTTTATTGCCATAAACTTATAAGTTCTTCTAATGTAAAATGGATTTAAATTCATGGAGTTGAGCTTCTTGTTAGGTATCCATTAAATGCCTGATCCTTTGCTCTCTACATCAGCACAACTTTCAGTCAAGTAAATCAGCTGTTGGCCAGAATAAGAATTCTAGATTAGGCCTTGAAAGGTTAACAGTTTGCTGTTTGGGATACAATTGAAAAGCTAGAGAAAACAAAAAGAATAAATGTGTGTTAAACTCTTTCATATTAACTTCTACACCAGGTAACTGACATGTCAAGCTCCTTATATTTAGACATTACCCGGTGGAGGTGCATTGGATTCTTATTACCACAATACAGTCCTTCTGTTGCTTAACACAAGGTGTTCACCTTCCAATTGCTACAAAATTAAAGGTTTAGCTTGGAAACCTGTCTCTAGACAAAAAAACAAAAAACAAAAACAAAAAAAAACACATGATCTGAGGCTGTAACAAGGCTCATCAAAAGGCTGAAAATGCTCCAGAGGTATTCTTAGGTACGTCAAGATATAGTATAAGGAAAATGTCACCATGATATTTTGTCTGTGTTGCAAATGATTAGAGAACTATTAACTGGTCCTAATCCAATATGTAATAAACACATTGAATGCACCTCAATGAATGTATAACAGATGTTCTCTACCTAAAGGGTTATCAAAATCTTTTCTAGAGAGAATCATAATTTCTTTTTTTTTAAATTAATGTTTATTTTTGAGGGAGAGAGAGAGAGAGAGAGAGAGAGAGAGAGAGAGAGAGAGATAAAGGTAGAGAGAGAGGGAGACACAGAATCTGAAGCAGGCTCCAGGCTCTGAGATGTCAGCACAGAGCCTGATGCAGGGTTTGAACCCACAAGCTGTGAGATCATGACCTGAGCTGAAGTCGAACACTCAACTGATTGAGTCACCAAGGCACCCCGAGAATCATAATTTCTTAACACTCTGTATTTATGTTAAGTTGGATAATTTAAAATAATATATTAAAATGCAGTACAGCATACTTACTTCTTTTGTTATGTTTGTGTCAAAGACAACATAAGTTTGACACAAAATTAGCAATTGATGCTTATTCATAAATAAGTATGGCAAGGGAATCCATCTGGCTGCAGTAGTTCAGTACTCTTCATCAAGGAGAGTATGTTTTATATATAAAAAAAAGTAAATATTGATAAAGCCCCTCTAATGGTAGCAATGATCCTACTAAGACAGGATTTGGGGAAAGGAGGCACTGGAGAGATTTCATACTAGTATTCAGGTATATCAGGTAGCCATTGGTTGGCAGCAAAGGAGCAGTTTGGAGACATTTAAAAGAGAGATGTTGTTCATTTTTGTTGGGGGGGTTAGGTTTCTATGGCCAGCCATTTCTTGGACCAAGTCAGGGTCATAGGGTGTTTCTGGAGGTCAAACTCTTATATATGAGAGTTTGCATCTCTTGAGTGACTGAATTGAAGTTAACAATTGATGGCCATGTATTTCTGTACCTGCTGATGACAAAGAAAGGGCACCTTGCAATTAAGTCAGACTTAGAAAATCTTAAAGTGTAAGACCAAAAGGTTTTATACATATTGTGGTTTTTGGAAGAAAATTTAAAAAAATATTTTAAAACGTCTAACTCTATATTTTAATTGCTATAAGCTAAAAATAGAAAATTTATTTTGTCATGTATAAACAAACTTCATTTCTACTCTTCATTGACAAAGGAAACAAAGGAAAATGCCCATAACAGAATCACCATTTCAATCAGCATAGAAAAAATAAAACATAAGAAACTTGTTTCTTACAAATAGCCCTTTCAAGTTTGCATATGGTTTTCCCCTTTTATCAGTAAGCAAAGCTTGTTTTTTGTTGCTCTCTGTTTGTTTTAGTCAGGAAATTAATCAGTGAATCAACAAATACTTAATGGCAAGACGTTTTGCTGGGTGATGTGAAAAATGGGAGTGATCCCAGCTGTTTAGATACTTGTAATCTACCTAAAGATGTACTCACAAAAGTAAGGAACATTAAAAAGCAGAGTGGAGTTGGGGTCCCTGCGTGGCTAAGTCAGTTGAGCATTGGACTCTTGGTTCCGGCTCAGGTCATGAACCAACGGTTAGTGAGTCTGAGCCCCGTGTCAGGCTCTGTGCTGACAGTGTGGACTCTGCTTGGGATTCTCTCCCTCTCTCTTCCCTCCCCTGCCTGTGCGCTCGCTCACTTTCTCTCTCTCTCTCTCTCACACACACAATAAATAAATAAAAACTTTAAAAAAAGGCAGAATGGAGTTAAGTGTTATCTGAGTTTTACAGCAATATAGGTTAGTTGAGAGTCAATGATAACCCTACAGCACAAATAACCATCAGCTGGAAAGAGGCATTACTGAGTTTAAGGTGGCTGAAAATGGCTGTATGAAATGGGTCATGAAGAGCCCAGTGACATCTCTATGGAATAGCTGCAATGAGATTTTACTTACTAAATGGTTGTCTTAATGAAAATGTGAATAAATAAAGGAATTGCTGTCTGGAAGAATGTTGAAATTCCAAGAGGACAGAGCATAATGTTGGAGCAAGGGTTAAGAACATGGCATTTTTGTTTGAGACATATTAATCTGACTTATGTTGCATCTTAGTGTGGGAACTAGTGAGATGAGTTGAAAAAACTGAGCAGGACAATACTGTGGATGCTGAACAGATGAAGCTTTAAACAGGAATTAAGGCTTATCTGTGGAATGATTTTGTTCCTCAGAGTCTGGTTTCCTTTCACCTCACACGACCAATGTCCTCTGATGACTCCCTCCATTGCACAAAGTTCGACTATAAGTTATTTCTCTCACGTGTATATCTCTGGCTGGTACCATTCTCTTAATACTTAGATCTATAGGTCTGAATGTCCTATAAATATTTCAAACCAACATATCTAAAAAAAATACATAATGTGTTTCTCTCCCTATTTTTCTCTCCTTCTTCCTTTCTGATTTTAGTAAATGACACCACCCAGTATTTGCTCTTGACTTTTGATTTCTCCCCACTCTCCAATCCAATGCATTGCCAAATCTCACCAATTAATCCTCAATGTATGTTCCAAATCCATTAATGTTTCTCTGATCCCTCTGCCACAAATGTAGAGAAGGCTCTGTTCCTCTTATATTGGTGACTGTAGCGACTCTCAGCTTTTGAATTGGTCCCTCTGCCTTCAATCTTGCCCCTTCCCAGCCTTTCTTCACACAACAGCTAGGATGATGTCCAGGAACACATGTGTTCCATCACATGCATAAATTAATTTCAGAAATATTAAATATGGAATGTAAATTTTCCACAACTAAATTAGTGAATAAAGTTAAGCATGACTGTATAGTATTCACCCAAAATAGCCAGAATGGACTTATCATTGCCCTTTAAGCCCTCCTTCCTTCACACTGGTTCAATTTTCCCTACTGTAATCTCCAAGATTTACTTGACAAATACCCTACATTCCATTGGGTTTTTAATAATATTAACAACATTTAAAAATCACAGTAATGGGGGGGGGTCCTGCATGGCTCGGTCGGTTAAGCATCTGACTTTGGCTCGGATCGTGATCTCACAGTTTGTGAGTTCGAGACCCACATTGTGCTCTTTGCCGTCAGCATGGAGCCCGCTTTGGATCCTTTGTCTCCCTCTTTCTCTGCCCCTCCCCTGCTTGCGCTCGCTCTCTCTAAAAATAAATAACCATTTAAAAAATCACAATAATAGCATCACTTCAAATTGTCTATGCATTTCTCAAATGCTTTCTCAAAAATATAACCTTCTGGGGGCGCCTGGGTGGCGCAGTCGGTTAAGCCTACGACTTCAGCCAGGTCACGATCTCACGAGCCCCACGTCAGGCTCTGGGCTGATGGCTCAGAGCCTGGAGCCTGTTTCCGATTCTGTGTCTCCCTCTCTCTCTGCCCCTCCCCCGTTCATGCTCTGTCTCTCTCTGTCCCAAAAATAAAATAAAAACGTTGAAAAAAAATTAAAAAAAAATATAACCTTCTGAAATAGTCATGAAAGACATCATGAACAATACTTGTATGATGTGACATCTCAGAGAAATTAAGTTTCCTTTACAATATCACAGAGCCATTAAATGGCCATTCCTCTAGTTTTCCCACCCCTCAACATGAGGTCTCTCTCCAGAGTTCTCTCTTCCCAGTGATTATAGCATTTTGGTTTTAATTTTTATGGCACTTGATAATAAGAATCCCTTACATTTCATACAATGCTTTTCTGTTTACAAAACAATTTTCTCATGCTAAATTCTAATTTCTCTTTTTAAATACTTATTTTATATTAAAAGACTTTTAGACTTACAGAAACTTGTAGACAACATAGAGAGTTTCCATATGTACCACACCCATTCTCTTTATTATTAGTATCTTACACTAATATGGTACAGGTTTTACAATAATTGAACCAATATCAGTATGTTATTATTAACTCAACTTTCTCTGTTTAAAAAAAAATTCCTCAGATTTTAAACTAATGTCTTTTTCCAGTTCCATGATTCAGTGCAAGATAGCATGTGTCATTTGGTCCTCATTTCTCTTTAAGCCCTTTTAGCAGTTACAATTTCTGAGACTTCCCTTTTTTGTAAGTTTATTTTATTTTGAGAGAGAGAGAGAGAGTCTGTATGGGGGAGGGGCAGAGGGAGAGGGAGAGAGAATCCCAAGCAGGCTCTGTGCTTTCAGTGCAGAGCCCAATGCAGGGCTCGAGCCCACAAACCGTGAAATCGTGACCTTGGCTGAGATGAAAAGCCAGACACTTGACTGACTGAGCCACCCAGGTGCCCCGGAGACTTCCCTCTTCGTTGACCTTGTTTTTTTTGAAAAGTAGTGATTTTTTGAAAGATAGTGATCTGATATTTCATAGAATGTCCTTTGGTTGTGATTTGTCTGATGTTTTCCTCATGATTATTCTTATGTCACATTTTTTTTGGAAGAAGAACACAGAAGTAGAGTGCCATCTTATCATAGCAAGCATACGTGCTATCAATATGACATCATTGTTGATGTTAACCTTGATCACTTAGACAAGTCTTTGTCATTGTTTACCACGTAGCTATAAAATGACTAATTTTCCCTTTCCAGGCTGTCCTTTTTGAATGGAAGTCATGTAGAGCCCACACTTAGGAAATGGAGAGTTATGCTCCACCTGCTTGAGGGCACAGTATCTACACAAATAATTTGAAATTCCTCTGCATGGAAGATTTGTCTGCTATCCCCCATTTATTTATTCATTCAATTATTTGTATCAGTATGGATTCATGAATATTTGTTTTATACTTTGGATTATCATCCATATCAGTTCATTTTTTCACTCAAACCATTCCGGCTTTGAACATTGGAAGCTCTTTCAGTTGGCTCTTTTCTCTTTTATTTTTACACCTGTTTGCAGAAGGTACATTATTCAATCTTTCCATCCGTATACTATTGCTCCTCCTTAGTTTTGTGTAATGTAAAAAAATTAGGTTACCTACAAAATTAAACCACCTCCATCCCCCAGCCTCCCCTCTCCTGTATCAGTCTCCAAATACAAAGGAAACTAATATAAAATAACCCCCTACAGTTTAGGTGTTGCATTAGTTTTTATGATATGTTCTCCTTCTTCCTTTTTTTTTTTTTGTATTAGTAAATCTTTGCCCTCAGATGTTGGAGTGTTTTTAGTATTTTTTTTTTATTCTCCATAAACATCGTGGTGTCAAGAAGTACTTGATCCCCTATGAACATTTATTGACGTATAAGTACAGAGAAATAAGTGGTGATACTGAGAAGAAAATGAGACCCTGTATGAATTTTATTGCAATGAATTCAGCTGGGGATCATATCATATTAATTCAGTCTTCAACAACATAGAATAAATCAATGGTTCTCAAGCTTTAGTATGTATCAGCATCATCTGGACATCTTGGTAAAATAAAATTGCTGGGCCCCATCTCCAGAATTTCTGATTCAATAGGTTTTGTGTGGACCCCAGGATCTGCATTTCTAACAAGTTCCCAAATGTATCAGTTTGCTAGGGCTGCCACAGCAAGATACCATGGACCGGATGTCTTCAACAGTATACATTTCTTTTGCCATAGTTCTGAAGCGTGGAGGTCTAAATTCAAGGTGTTTAGAGGGGTTAGTTTCTCCTGAGGCTCTCTCACTGGCTTGCAGATTGATACATTTTTACTATTCCCTGGCAGATTCTTTTCTCTGTGCATATAGCTTTCTCTCATTTCCATTTCTTATAAGGACAACAGTTAGCTTTGGGACTAGTACCCATTCTCATGGCGTCATTTTAACTTTGTGCCTCTTTAAAGGCCCTGTCTCTAAATACAGTCACATCCTGAGTACTGGGATGTATGGCTTCAATATGTGAATATTGGGCCCATAATACCACCCAATGCTGATGCTGATGTTGAGAATTACTGGCAAAAGTCATCAGGGAAAGCCAAGGATGTGTGAAGAAAAGTTGGCAATGATCTGGGTAAATTATGATGACAACACCAGTGAAGAGAAGACAGAAGATGATTTCCAGATAGGAAGTCTCCTGTTTGACAACGCTGATTAAGAACGACAATCATGTACCAGGTGGATTGAGAAAAAAATTTGAGTTGTTGTCAGGAAAATGCTTTGTTTTTCACCTTCCATAGACTCTATATCACTAGAAGGATTGTATCCTTGTGAGAGATGTTCAAAAGTGCTAGAAACTCTCAGCCTTCATAAGTAATTTGCCAATTCACTGCTCAATATGTTGTTTTCTTCTTCCTCCTTATGGCTTTCTGTAGATTAATCTTAAGGTGTTTATGAATGGGGGACACTGGGCTTTCCAGACTTAATTACAATGACATTCAAGTTGGGAGAATTCTATGTATCATACCAATTAAAGAGCACTTCATTTCATAGAGTTTTTCAGCGTAATTGGAGCAGAGGTCTCTCCAGAGAGGTAAGCAAGTGTTCTGCCAATTCCTAGTAGGTTAGGATTTATTATTTTAGTTTGTGCTCTGAAGTTATTAGGCCTTGAGAATACATTCCAAATGCAGGGGTCTCCAGTTTAGCATTCTATCTTGCTTAGGGTTAAAGTTTTATAAACTCCCCCTCACATGAACAAGGCCAGAGCCATTAAAGCCAGGCTCTAGGTCACTCAGATAAACAAGAGCTACTATTGCATATCCTGTTTTTGTCCTGACCTCTATGAATTTCTCTTAATTTCTCAGATACTTCATTATACATTTAAAGAAGAAAATTGTGTGTATATGTGTGTGTGTGTGTGTGTGTGTGTGTGTGCATTTTTGTTTAAATTTTGAGTTTGCTATTAATTTTATCCAGCAAACAGATATTCTTTTTTTTTAAGTTTTATTTATTTATATTGGGGGGGGCAGAGAGAGAGAAAGAGAAAGAGAGAGAGAGAATCTCAAGCAGGCACTGCACTGTCAGCATGGAGCCTGATGTGGGGCTCAAAACCACAAAATGTGAGATCATTACCTGAGCTGAAGTTGGATGCTTAACCCACTGAACCACCCAGTACCTCAACAGATATCCTTACCAGAAGCTTCTCTGGTTTTCTAGTTATCTAATTTACTAACAATGTCCTTATTTTCTTTATGTTACTTTTATCATTACTACGTTTCTTGAAAGTAGTGTCTGTGCTTGATAATTCATCTTTTTATCTTTGAGTTGATTCAGTCTTCAATAATGTGGAAGGGACCTTAGTGGTTATGTGTTCCAAACTACATATGTGGTACTTGTCAGAGATTGACAGAAAATCCAGCATCACTGAGGCCAGGGCAGAAGAGATATATTTCAGGAGAAGCATTTGAGAAAATTTTGTAAGTGTCAAAGTGAGATCAATGAGAACTAATTTTATTACCTTCTCAATCTCCTGTTTCAAATGTGTGTGTGCACGTGTGTATTTGTGTGTGTGTGTGCATGCATGCTCGTGGCAGGTGGAAGGAAAGGAATAATATATCATCTACACAAGAATCTTCAGAGGCACTGCAGACTCTTCCTTATTTTGCAACTTCCATATTTGCATCAATATTTGAATCAATCACAAAACATTAAAATTGAAACTTTTGATAGATTCTCAATCCAATATTGATTCTTTGACACAATTACGTCAACCTTACCAGAAACTATTGCCTTATTTCCGGTTTTTAGCTTTTTCCCTTAGATCAGGGTCAGCATAATATCCTTAATTTACTGCTTTTTCACTGAGATTAAAATATTACTATCTGCCACTGTTAAAAAAAAGTTTGTAGACACTGCCACAGATCAATAAAGTGCTCCTTAAATGGTTATTTTGACATCCTGTCATCTTCACTCCTAAAATACTCAGTTGGTTGCCTACCACCTAGACACTGAATTCTTAGCTGTTTATCACGATCCATGACACCATCATTTGTAGCTGCCCTCATCTGCAACTGCATCCCATACTTCCCTCTTCTGCTTATTCTATAGTCTCATTCTAAACAATTTGGAGTTTGGCCAATCTATGGTGATCTCCCATTTACACACTAATTCCTCAGCCTAGAATGTGCTTCATCTTTTGTTCAAACTAAAATATTTCTAATAGTCTTAAAAAAAATTGTAATGCTTATTTATTTTGAGAGAGAGAAAAAGAGAGCAGGGGAGGGAGGGAGGGGCAGAGAGAGAGGGAGAGAGAATCCCAAGCATGCTCTGCACTCTCTGTGCAGAGCCTGACACGGGGCTTGATGTCATGGTGAGATCATGACCTGAGCCAAAATCAAGAGCTGGACACTTAACCAACTGAGCCACCCAGGCAACCCTTTAATAGTGTTTTAACATCAACTGGAACAACATTATTTCTTCTCTAAAGTCTGAATATTTCTAGAAAGACAAATGAAGTGAAGTGTTCAAGAGCATGGATTCTGGAGCCACAGTGTGTGAACTTGACTCCTGTCTTCACTATTCACTAGCTGTATTACCTTGGGCTAGTAATTTAAAACCTCTAGTTCATAGTCATCATCGTCATTATTGTCCTCCTCCTCCTCCTCCTCTCTTCCTCCTCTTCCTCCTTCCCCTTCTTCTTCATAATCATCATCTTCTTCTTCTTCTTCTTCTTCTTCTTCTTCTTCTTCTTCTTCTTCTTCTTTTTCAAAATAGGTGTATTCAAGTTAAAGCAAACTGAAAAGAAATGTATTCAGTTTTAATTTGCTCTTCCTCTTTGCTGTCAAATTCAGATATAGCAAATTAAATCACTGTATTGAAAAACTACTTGAAAAAAATGAACATATGTATCTTTGCAAAAACACAATAAGGACAAAGATAAGAAAAGAAACATAAAAATATAAAAGAAGAAGTTTCAAAATGTGACAATCTGTCAGGTAAATTCAGGTCACATAAGGAAGTCTTAAATTACATCAAGTGGAATATCTGTCTGAGGCATTACTTCCTCCCACAGATATGTTGTCAGTTTTCCATTTGAACAGTTGACCTTTCATTAATTTTTAAGCCTTGTGCTGTGTTTATACTACTATCTTCTCACATCATCTCTGACTGCTTTTAGACTCAAAATATTCACAGTCATAGGATGGATTTAGTAGATAGTTGAATTGCTTTTGCTCTCTCATCTTAACCAAACTAAATTACTAAGTATATTTTTAATACTAAAATAATCAGTGAATTTGGTCCAGGTTTACAGAATCAATCTCTCCCTCTCTCTCTCACTTTGTCTTCGGCATCATCATCATCATCATCTGTGTGTATTTATATATGTGTGTGGCGTGTATTCTGATAACTTATTTTTTATGACACAATTTTTATTATCCATTAAATCAAAGTGACAACAAAGGTTTCACAGGCAATCACAAAATGTTATATAGCTGTGAGTAAAATTTAGTTCTTTTAATATTAAGCCTCAGTTATTCTTAAGTAACCAAAGTCCTATAAATATAAGCAATTTGGCAAACATAGAATCCCTGTTATTTATTTTTGGGGGTGGACAGACAACGTAAAAGGTAAAGGAAAACTTCTGTTTACAATTTCCTTTTTTAAAAAAATATATGAAATTTATTGTCAAATTGGTTTTCATACAACACCCAGTGCTCATCCCAAAAGGTGCCCTCCTCAGTACCCATCACCCACCCTCCCCTCCCTCCCACCCCCCATCAACCCTCAGTTTGTTCTCAGTTTTTAAGAGTCTCTTATGCTTTGGCTTTCTTCCACTCTAACCTCTTTTTTTTTCCCTTCCCCTCCCCCATGGGTTCCTGTTAAGTTTCTCAGGATCCACATAAGAGTGAACACATATGGTATCTGTCTTTCTCTGTATGGCTTATTTCATTCAGCATAACACTCTCCAGCTCCATCCACGTTGCTACAAAGGGCCATATTTCATTCTTTCTCATTGCCACGTAGTACTCCATTGCGTATATAAACCACAATTTCTCTATCCATTCATCAGTGGATGGACACTTAGGCTCCTTCCGTAATTTGACTATTGTTAAGAGTATTGCTGTAAACATTGGGGTACAAGTGCCCCTAAGCATCAGTACTCCTGTATCCCTTGGGTAAGTTCCTAGCAGTGCTACTGCTGGGTCATAGGGTAGGTCTATTTTTAATTTTTGAGGAACCTCCACACTGCTTTCCAGAGTGGCTGCACCAGTTTGCATTCCCACCAACAGTGCAAGAGGGTTCCCGTTTCTCCACATCCTCGCCAGCATCTATAGTCTCCTGATTTGTTCATTTTGGCCACTCTGACTAGCATGAGGTGATATCTGAGTGTGGTTTTAATTTGTATTTCCCTGATGAGGAGCGACGTTGAGCATCTTTTCATGTGCCTGTTGGCCATCCGGATGTCTTTTTTAGAGAAGTGTCTATTCATGTGTTCTGCCCATTTCTTCACTGGGTTATTTGTCTTTTGGGTGTGGAGTTTGGTGATCTCTTTATAGATTTTGGATACTAGCCCTTTGTCCGATATGTCATTTGCAAATATCTTTTCCCATTCTGTTGGTTGCCTTTTAGTCTTGTTGACTGTTCCCTTTGCTGTGCAGAAGCTTTTTATCTTCATGAGGTCCCAATAGTTCATTTTTGCTTTTAATTCCCTTGCCTTTGGGGATGTGTCAAGTAAGAAATTGCTGCAGCTGAGGTCAGAGAAGTCTTTTCCCACTTTCTCCTCTAGGGTTTTCATGGTTTCCTGTTTCACATTCAGGTCCTTTATCCATTTTGAGTTTATTTTTGTGAATGGT
>NW_024412403.1:40021463-40039264 GCF_014898765.1 Herpailurus yagouaroundi | reverse complement strand
AGAACACGTTAATCCCTAGCTGCTTTCAGAATTTTCTCTTTATCCTTGTATTTTGCCAGTTTCACTATGATATGTCGTGCAGAAGATCGATTCAAGTTACGTCTGAAGGGAGTTCTCTGTGCCTCTTGGATTTCAATGCCTTTTTCCTTCCCCAGATCCAGGAAGTTCTCAGCTATTATTTCTTCAAGTACACCTTCAGCACCTTTCCCTCTCTCTTCCTCCTCTGGAATACCAATTAGGCATAGATTATTTCTCTTTGGTGCATCACTTTGTTTTCTAATTTTCCCCTCATACTCATGGATTTTTTTATTTCTGTTTTTCTCAGCTTCCTCTTTTTCCATAATTTTATCTTCTGGTTCCCCTATTCTCTCCTCTGCCTCTTCAATCCGAGCTGTGGTTGTCTCCATTTTATTTTGCAGCTAATTTATAGCATTTTTTAGCTCCTCCTGGCTGTTCCTTAGTCCCTTGATCTCTGTAGCAATAGATTCTCTGCTGTCCTGTATACTGTTTTCAAGCCCAGCGATTAATTTTATGACTATTATTCTAAATTCACTTTCTGTTATATTGTTTAAATCCTTTTTGATCAGTTCGTTAGCTGTCATTATTTCCTGGAGATTCTTTTGAGGGGAATTCTTCAGTTTGGTCATTTTAGATAGTCCCTGGAGTGGTGCGGAACTGCGGGGCACTTCCCCTGTGCTGTCTTGAATAGCTGGGGTGGATCGGCAAGGTGCACAGGGGCGGGAGGGGCAGGCTCAGCTCACTTTTCCTTTGGTGATCCGCTTTGGGAGGGTCTCTGCAGCACCAGGAGGGAGTCAGACCCGCCACCACCAGAGTGATAGATCTGCAGAAGCACAGCCTTGGGTGTTTGTGTGATGTAAGTAAGTTCTCTGACGGGAACTGGTTCCCTTTGGGATTTTGGTGGGGGATGGGAGAGGGAGATGGTGCTGGCCAGTGCCTCAGCCAAGCTGAGCTCTGTCGTCCTGGGCTCAACAACTCTCCCTGCTCTTGTCCTACAGCACTCCTGCTCTCTGAGCAGAGCTGTTAAGTCCCGCTTGCTGTCAGAACACACTCAGTCCGGCCCCTTGCTTTTGCAAGCCAGAGTCAGAGGCTCTGCTTTGCAGGTGGTCTGCCCCTCTGCGCGTCTCCCTCCCAGCAGTCCGTGTAGTGCACACCGCCTCTCCGCCCTTCCTACCCTCTTCCGTGGGCCTCTCCTCTACACTTGGCCCCAGAGAATCTGTTCTGCTAGTCTTCTGGTGGTTTTCTGGGTTATTTAGGCAGGTGTGGGTGGACTCTAAGTGATCAGCAGGATGCGGTGAGCCCAGAGTCCTCCTACACCACCATCTTCCTCCAACCACCCCTCAACATTTATTAATTTCTGAGAGACAGAGAGAGACACAGTGTGGGTGGGGGAGGAGCAGAGAGAGAGGGAGACCCGGAATCTGAAGCAGGCTCCAGGCTCTGAGCTGTCAGCACAGAGCCTGACATGGGGCTCAAACTCACTGACTGTGAGATCATAACCTGAGCTGGAGTCGGTCGCCCAACTGACTCTCTGTTTACAATTTCCAATAGGAATTTATATTGTTAATTTTGGTAATATTTTTTAACTGGATTTAACATCCTACCTTTATTCCAAACAACTTTTTCCCTCAGTTGTTAAAATGTGACATATAGTTGTATACACATATAAATTGTACATATACACCTACACATGTATATACGTGGTGAAATTCATCAGAAGATATCACCTTTTTGACTTTTTCATTCAGGCTTAAAAATTTTATTAGTCAGTGCACTTGATCATGGGCCATGTTTGGCTCGTTCAGTGTGGTTCAAAAATAGATTTTCTCCAGCTGTATGTTATTAAGAAAAAAGACACCATTTTGAGCTTTAGTCTTGTCATCTGCCAAATGGGTTAATAATGTCTATTTTAAGAAGTGGCTATAATGTTTAGTAAAATGCTAAATATTCAGTGAGTTGTACATAAGACACCCTCAGAATAGTATTATAATTATGAAAACTGCTGCAGATAATTAAGTAGGGGTAGTTGATAGTGTAAACACACTTTATGGTTTAGCAAATGTGACAATAAAACAAAAAACATTTAGTGGAATTATCCAAGTTATCAACACTCTTTCTCTGCCTTCAAATGACTTTGACATCTCCTATCTACTACTCTAATACTAGAGAATTTAGCCACTAGAATATAACTACTCCTTCAAATTCTTCCTCAAAAGCTTCACTCTGTTCACAAGGAGCAGTCGATCCTGGGAAAAATTGGAAGTAACTTCAATACCAGCTTTGTGGGCAGGCATATTAGCTCAGGCTGTCATAACAAAATAGCACAGACTATGTGGCTTAAATAAACAACAGAAATGTATTTTCTATCAGTTTTTGAGGCTCAAAGTCCAAAATCAAGGTCTTAACATGTTTGGTTTCTGGTCAGGCCTCTCTTACTGGCTTGTATATGGCTACCTTCTCTGTGTCCTCACATGGCTTCATCTCTGCATGTACTGTTTGTACACACACACACACACACACACACACACACACACACACACAGAAAGATTATTGATATCTATTCCTGTACAATAAGGGCCCTCCCTACCTTATTAACTTTTTTTAACCTTAATTTTTTCCCTCTAATGGCCCTATCTCCAATTATAGTCACATTAGGAGTTAGGGCTGCAATATATGAATTTGGGGGACACACAATTCAGCTCATAACAGCAGGTAACTAAGAATATATTAAGGTTTGCAAATCATCTGCAATATCTCGCAAAATGAAGAAATTATAAATTAATACACACATTTTAATTTTTTACATCATTTTAAGCATTAAACTGTAATGATTCTTAAGTTTTTCTTCTGTCAGCACAGAGTCCATATAAAAATCTGTTTGCTGTGTATTTTTTTATAAAATAAAATTAAAATATTTTAAAGCAGTTATGAGAATGTCATAAAATCCCTTAAAATAACTAGAGAAAAATTACCCTACAGTGTTTTATATTGTTTATTCTGTGTTATGTTTGGTTCTGGAGGCCTAACAGGAAGCCGTGCAGGGATAAAAAAAAACCCCTGTATTGGATCTAAGATTTTATGCTAAGATTCAAGATTTTTCTTTTCCATGGAAGTAGAGAACTGTGAAATAAACATGAAGTGTATATTTTGTTTTTTGTTTAAAGAAAGAGTTTTGTTTATTTCTCCAAATAACCAATCTATAAAAGTGAAAGCATGCTGGTCACTTACATAAAAAGTGAAAAAATATAATTTGTACAAACATTTTCAACTTCTACTTGCAACTCCTAATGAAAACCATGCTTGAAGCTTTCGTAACATTTGATATGTCAATATTTGTTTACTACAGCATCCAGCGCTTCACAGGGATTTGACAATAAGAGAGCCATGTTAGAAAAGCTGGGATTGATTTTCTTCTAAAGGTGGTGAAAAATAATGGTAAAGGACAGGTTTAGAACTTGGCAATTTTCATTCATAAATTTATTCAGCCATGTTTTCAAAGCCTGCCAGGAATATTAAGCTTACCAAGTCAAGAAATAAAATGAATTGAACGAATACAACCCGAATGAACTTCTAACTGGAACACTGGGGAGTGAATAGAAAAATGTATTTTTTATTGCATTCTACATTAAAAAAAAAAAAGAAAGAAAATTTTAACCTAGATAAACACCAGACGTGGTTTGGATAAGAATCATGTATATTCCTCAAATCTGTACCAGCTCTGAGTCTGGATTGTGATTCACAGAACAAGTGTGTATATTGCCTCTACTTATTCTGATTCAGTCTGCATCCTTCAAAAGAACAACAAAAAAAAGATGATAGCAATATGACTTACTTTTGCAACTCCTCTTTCTTCCCTCCCTTTAAAAAAATCGTTTCTTTAATTCCTGAAAAGACCTAAGTCAATTTACATTCTTCTTAGCATTTTAAGTTAAATGGATTACTAGAACCTAGAAAATATATTCTGTAAAGTATATTATACATAATATAATAGTATTCTTACATATAACAGTGCTGACACTCTTAAAAAATAAACCAACATCTTTTGTTTCATTTTGATGAAAACACAGGTTTTACTGGAAAAACCCAGTGAGCCAAAAGAAAGAGAGGGACATTATGTAAGCCATTGTTTAATACATTTTCAAATTGTTCTTTATTGATAAGCAGAGTGACTTAAATGAACCCTTTTGGAGAGAAACTGAATTTGAATGATAAATATATATTTTGCAAATGAAATTAGTTTAACATTATACTTGAACAAATAGCAAATTATGACAGGATGGAGACGTAATGTATGATTACTACAGAATTAGATGGTTTATTTCCCAACCCAAAACCAATATCACCTTATAAAATACAAGTCTGAGAGTTTAGTTTTTCTAATTAGGGAAATACAGGAGTATAAGAATAATTAGTATGATAGTTTGAAGACTACAGGGTCGTTCTTATTTTGAGTTAGACATTTTTAACCCAATTTCCTGCTGGAAGAGAAAAAGATAATTGTGGTAAGAACTTGAGTTCCATTTTCGTATTAAACTCTAATAAATGGAAAATATACAATCTAGATTCCCTACTTATTAGGTGGCTCAGCATTTAGGGATCCTTAACAAATTGTGACTATATGAAGTTGTAATTTAAAATTTTTTAAATGTAGCTACTTTCCCAGGTTCATTCAGTCATATATCCATCCAACACACATTTATTTGCTGTTCCTTTTTGAGATAGTGTAGCTGACATTATACCAAATTTCTAGAATAAGAGTTGTAAAGTCTCAGGCCTACAGAGGCTGGACAGGTAAATGAGTGAAGTGGGCCAGTATGGAGTGAAGTTCTCTGAAGTGCAAAGGAAGCATCTCTTCAGCTTCAATATGGTTATATAGGCACAGATTTTTTAGATTTACCATTTTTTTAATGAGAGACTGGAAATGTGAAATTTTCTTTTTAATTTTCTGATTTTTAAATCTCAACAACTAATTTAGTTAGAAAAATTATGTGCAAGCCAAACAAAATATGTTTATGGGCCTAATATGGCCTGCATGCTTCAAGTTTTTTCCACTGATATGGAAATGTATAAATATCATTGTGGACTTTGATTGGTTATCCAGTGCAATCAACAAATAATTGGCAATCAATAACAATACTCAAATTTATCCTTGGTCTTAGAATCAGGTGTTCATTTCTTGGTTGTCTGTTTTGATTCAGATACTCAGTCTTTGTATCTGTCCCTGACACCCGTCAGATCAGTTTTAAGTTTGCCTGATGATAGCCATTGAGAAAGGAAGAATGTTATACTATTTAATATAGATCAGATGTGGAAAGGAAAGTATTCTGAGAAGAAAAGAGATACTATTTTTTAGGTAAAAAATTAGTTATGTGTACATGATATATGAATATTCATATATATTCATATATATATTCATATATATATGAATATTCATATATATTCATATATATGTATATATGTGTATATATATTCATATATATGTATATATGTGTATATATATATATATATATATGTACACACATACAAAATAGCAGAGAAGAGTCATGGGAATTAGACCAATGATGAACAAACATTATATCTACAAGAATCATCTTGAATACTTCTACAACTTCTGATATGTGGCTCTACTCCACAAGATGCAGATTCTGTAGATTGGATACAGGGCCGAGGGCTCAGGGCCATGACTTTTAAACATGCTTCCATGTGATTTGTAACAGCCTCGAGTTACAAAGGCTGACATTTTAAACAATATGGTGGACTGAAAACCGAGTAAAGAATAAAATATTAATTTGTTATAAGGTCAGCAACATTTCAGATGAGTGTAGTCTTTTTATTTTCCCTTTCAAAAGAACAGTTATTGACCACCATTGAATCATCCTCTTTACAGTGAGTGCTCTGTACAGTGAAAGATTAAGTAAACACTATTTCACATCTGGGAAGCAGCAGGCTGTGCTCATAGGCTTGGTTGCACATTTATATTTTGCAAATAATAATAAAGGAGGAGTTATAGTGAAAGGAGGTCCAGGAGAAATCTTTAAAGCAATTTGGGATGTAGATGCTGAGTTCTAAGATTTAAAAAGGAAGAGAAGGAGGAGGAGTGGTGGACTTCAAATATAGATGAATATTAAAATTATTAAAATGCTAAACATGAAATATCAAGGTTCCTGATGAGGGATTCTGATACAGTAAGTCTACAATTAGTCCCCAAAATGTGCACTTATAAGAATTATTTTTAAATTTTTGCATGTCTAAACAAATATTCACAGAAAAGGGTAATTATCATTTTCCTCATTCTCTGTTGTAACTAAAGAAGAAATAAAATTAAGCTACTTATAAGGTGTGTGGTTTTTAGCTATTAGAAAGAAAATTTATCTGACAGTAAATGATTATACATGTTTAAATTAGGTATTGGATACCTGTGGCTCCAGGGTATCTTTTAGCAATCTTTTAAAACATTGAATGAATTTTATCATTGTAGTCACAGATTAAGTAAAGTGTCAAGATCATTTTCTAGGAAAGATAACTAAATATTTAACAATTATCCTGGCATATGTACATTAATTTCCCTCAGATAATCCTCACGACAACCTTTTAGGTAGGTCCTATTCATCACGATTTCATACATGAAAATGTAAGTCTCAAAAGGACTAAGGACTTGCTCAAGATCACACTGCTAGTCCATTAAACCAGCTTGTAAACTCAGAATCCCCAACTCTGAATCATGTCATTTTCTTCTACATTGTCTCTCTCCACACTGAAATATTCCACAACAAACATGTCTCTCTTCTTCTAATTTATTTCCATAGCTTCACAATTATTTGTCTAGAACTTCAGATATAGATGATTCCCCAACTCGAAAATCTTCAGGAATTTCCCACGTCTTCTAGAATGAATTCACAATTCCCAGGCAGAGTATGGAAGCTCTTATGCAACTTGTTCCACGTATAATACCTTCAGCCTCTCCTTGACCTCTCTCCAGCCTCGTGTCACATAGATTTACCTGTCTTCCCAGAATAACAGGATGCTTTCATCACCAAGTTCTGTGCCTGGAATACTTTATTACCTCCCTCGCTCATTAGGTCTTCTTTTTTTTGTTGTTGTTTTGGTTGGGGAGGAAGCCTGCTATAAACACCCTTTTTCTGACACGGACAAAACTAATAATTTCCTTCTTTGTGATCTCACTATATTCCACAAATTCCCCACCGCCTTAATAATCTTACCATTTGTTACATGTCAGTGTCCAAGACTGAACTATAAGCAACCTGAAACAAGATCGTAGTTTTATTCATCTTTGTGTCCTTGTACTCAAGTATTAGTTGGGGCATATTAAGTTTACATGGATCAACTGAAGTGTGATTATAAAATAGTTAATAGTGGGCGCCTGGGTGGCTCAGTTGCTTCAGCATCTGACTTTGGTTCAGGTCATGATCTCAGAGTTTGTGAGTTCAAGTCCTGCATTGGACTCTCTGTTGTTAGTGCAGAGCCTGCCGGATCTTCTGTCCCCTGTCCCCTTCTCACTCTGTCATTCCCCTGCTCAATCTCTTTCTCTCTCTCTCTCTCAAAAATAAATAAATAAATAAATAAATAAATAAATAAATAAATAAATAAGTAAAATAGTTAATAGTCTTATTGACTTGTAATAAATTTCAATTCATCATGGATATGTCTTAAATTAACTATATATGGATGAAATTATAGTTCATTTTCATATTTTCATTAGCATGTCAAGGTAGTTTCCTAATGAATAACTTAAAAAGTTTCTGAAAAATCCTTATCAAGGGCCAAAAGATTATTTAGTATTAGCTAAATATGACTTTGTCTGATATTTAAAATTAACAGTGGGTATATTGGCATTATTAATATGCAGATATTTAAAAATGAAGAAATAGATTACATCATGCAACTATAAATTTTCTCCCTAAATCATGTTAAAAATATACCTTCATAAATATTTATAACATACTGATTTTTTATTACTAGCAAAATATAGAGGGCAGAAAGTGTCATAGTTGAAGGAGAACCAAACACATTAGTTGGATGACATTTTCTTGAGTAGAATGAGAAGAATTTCTAGAATGAGTTTCTGTTCATTCCTCTGTGGAATGAATAGAAAGATAGTTTAATAAATTGCATTTCTCTTTTATAACCAAATCTGGACCCTATTCAAAATTCATGCTCTAAGCTATGTTATGCACATCTTATATCCTTGTCTATTTTTCTGGAGATGTGCATGGTGACTAACTAAAATTCTTCAATACTTCTAAATCTACAATTATAGAAGGTTATGATGACTGAGACCCACTTTTGACATGCTTGGAGACCTTGTAGTATACTATTTTCATTAATAATATATCTGCAATTTATAGGCAGGCACACTGGAACTCTAACACACTTTTCCATTAATTGCATTTTTTGGGGGGTGGATTTTAAGTATGCTTGTAACTAGATAATTCCTCTTAAATACATATTTCTAAAACTTTACCCCCAATTATTTTTTCTATTTTCAGCTCTTCATACCAGTTAGACATTTTTTTTCACACCCCATTCCATGTGGGTTTTGTCTATGTAACACTGGGAATTGCCTTATACAAACTGTATTATTTTCTTTAGTTGTTTTAAATGTTTATTTATTTTTGAGAGAGAGAGACAGAACATGAGTGGGTAGGGGCAGAGACAGAGAGGGAGACACAGAATCTGAAACAGGCTCCAGGCTCTGAGCTTTTAGCACAGAACTCGCTGACAAACTCACGAACCATGAGATCGTGACCTGAGCTGAAGTCAGATGCTTAACCGACTGAGCCACCCAGGTGCCCCTAAAAACTATGTTATTAATAAAACCAGGTGTAGTGGTTTACTGGGGTAATGCATTATTTCTAATCTCCTGCCATTATGTTTCAAGACAAAATCTTGACTGATGTCCCTGAAATTGCCTCTACCAAGGCCATTTACAGCTACAACTTGGAAGTGATGTGCTCCTTGAAAATCCTGATAATGCCAAGAGCAGAGGCTGGGTTTGCTCAGCTTGATGAATGTTGCCCAAATATTTGAGTTATTGGACTTCAGCAGTGTATCATTCTGTAAAATCTGAGAAAGCAGAACAATTTTAGTAGATAGCTGTAAACACTTTCTGGGAACATCGGACCTTCCCAGACCCTTGAAATAGCAACTCAAATTAATTAAAACATCTTAGTTCAAAATCCATAGCTACTATATTGTTTTATGTGCTAAATCCTAGGAAAAGCCTAAAAATGCCTACTTTACCATGGCAGCAAGTAAATCTTTGAATTGAAAATAAAAGGAATAAGAAAATTTAAATGGCTATTTTAAATTCCATTTAAAAACGTAATAGTATACTTCAATAGTAAGGTTTTTAGCACCTTAAACAAATAAATATATTTAACTTATTTCCTTCTTTACTCTTTCACTAGAGTTGGGAGAATAAAAGCAATTCTAACTCATCCTTTGCTTATGTAGATTACAGTGATGTCATCCATGGCTTAAGGATTCTAACACTCTCTGCTGTCTCTATTCATCTCACCTGGAGTATCTAGAACTGCAATCAGAGATAGTGGTTCCTCCTTCTTCATCCCTGCTGGACTTGCGTGTATGTCTTTTCCCCAGGTGATAATTTCTCTGCAAGTTCAAAGCTGGAAACACACTGTCACCATAAACTACGAGCTACATTGTTTTGTCTTCATTTTTTGCCATAACTGCGAGGTGTCCCAATGCTAAATTGCGTTCTGCTCCTGAATTTTTTTAAATAATAATTTCCCTTCTTACATGATTCTTATATTTTCATCCAAATGTTAATAGTTTTACTCTTTAAGCCCTTTCATGTGAACCACCTTAAGTCATTTTAGAAAGTACGCCTGCCATAAATAATTTAACATGTTTGAAGAAAATAGCTGTAGGACAGCCTAGTACTAGAGAGCTTTACTATACTCATCTGCCCTAAATATTTTTCCTGGTGGCAGCCCAAAATTCCACCATTTTGAAACAAATGGTCACCAGAAAAGAGCAACACATTCTTTCCTCAGCCATTCCGTGTACATCAGTTCTTCAGATTAATTTCCTTAAACAACTAAAGGGAGCTGTCAGCCAAGGAGGTAAATGTGTGAGATAGGATAAAATGCAGACTGATACAAAGCCAAACGGAACAACAAAACGTGGAATAGTGACCTCTGAAAAGGGGGAAATACTGGAGCAGAGAGACACTCCTAACTTTTCTAAAATTGACCCCTAACTCCCCTACAAATCATATGTTCCAGAAAGTAGAGAAACAGTAACTTACTTATGCTCTGTAGGTCAGGTAGAAGGAAGATCACAATATTACACCATGTTGAAACCTCTGCTTTACATAATCATTTATCTTCATGAAGGCCGACTCATCAGTCTTTGCCCGCCATGTTGCATTATGTGAAACTCTATTTCAGCCCAATAAGTAATGTGTTAATAATTTTTACTGGTTGTGGCAGCTCTTTAAAATTTTTCCTTAAGAGACCCATGGGCATATTTATTTTAGTATTCAAAAGTGCTAGGTATGGTTAAAGTTTTAAAATTTGGACAGCTTAATGTACTTTAAGCTTTAGATCACTGTTCTGAAAATTAAGAGTTATTTATTCTTCATCTTTTGTTCACTGTTTCATATTACTGTTTTACTATTGGCCTTGGAAAATTTTATTTATTTAATGGAGTTATTGTCTCATGTGTATCAGAATGTTTTTCCCAGATTGGCATTTGACTATAGTCTGCTCTTTCTCTTTGAGCTGCTTTATTGCTGGAGTTTTGTATCCAAAGTTTATAGGTACAATCTGAGCACTTGTCCAATTTCCATTTCCCTAGTAAAACTTGACCCTGCACAGTTACAATTAATAATGCACTAGGCTTTTCTTTGGACTAGGCAGTATAGAGGACTAATTCAGTCCCCGGAGTACCATTTCATACAATGAAACACTCACTTCTCTTGATGCCCTGGTGACTCAAAGAATTAATACGTTTCTTAAGTGCCAAATTTAATCTCAGATATTAGGTCATGTTTTGGGAGAATGTACTTTAATAAAAAAGTCTTAGTATTAGGACATAATAAGGAAATGATAAGTTTATGAAAGACAAATAAAATGTTCCCTCTATGCAAAGTATTTTTTTTTTCCCAAGAAATACTTGTTGAATAATAGTGACAAATTTATCAATCATGGAGTGCTCCAGGGCTAGTTCCACACTTACTGTTAAAAATGCTTTTTGTAAGCTATAATTGCAAAAAAGTAATATGCAATTTTAGTTTCAGGAAGATAGTTAAAATGAGCAAAATTGCCTGTTATTTAAGCCCTCCCTGCTGCACACCAACATAAGAGCTTGTAAGCATGTCTCGCATTCCTTGAGGAAAAATTACAGCACTCTATTGGGAAATCAGAAACTGAAGACCTTGTGCAATGGGAAGAAGACTGTCTTATAAGTGAATTTTAGAAGAAAATAATATAAATCTAAAGCAATTCAGTAATTTCTTCATAATATAAAATACCTCTTTTAGGATTATCTCTATTTAAAAACATAGAGATGGTGGGGGGGGGAGGGGGGCTTAGTTGGTTGAGTGACTGACTCTTGATGTTGGCTTAGGTCATGGCCCCAATGTCGTGGGATTGAACCCCAAGTTGGGCTCCATGCTGAGCCCGGAAGCTACTTAAGATTCTCTCTCCCTCTCCTTCTGCCCCTCTCCCCATCTCGTGCACACTCTCTTTCAAACACACATACAAACACGCACACACATATGCACACACAAAAACTAAGTAAAGCATGAAATATTAAAGCATACAACAATAACATTTGTCCATCAACAATTCAAAACAATTGGTAACATGATTTACTTTTTTAAAAAACTGAATTCTAATAATTGTATACACCTAGATGGAAATTAAAAATTATACTCCAGATAATTCCATAGTCCATAGGTCCTTCACCCTAATAAAGACCTCCACCTTATTTTTTCTACAGTATTTTACATATTTCATATGTAATCAAGATTATTATTAATTCTAGAGGTTTATTTTTTTATATGTGAAAACTTCCATCTGAAGGCTCACAGTGGGAAGTAACGAAATTTAAATGGTTACAAATACAAACATAAAATTTGCCAAATAAGAATAATGAACCAAGAATTAGAAGCTGAAGGGGTGTTTGGGGTACGAAAGGGGAAACCTTATCTTGAGTGACATCTAGTGGTCAACTATAGAATGCCATTTTAAAAAATTGAAGCTTTTACAGATTAGGCAGCTGTAGTACAGATTAGTGAAGTAACTATATTACAGATAAGGGAATTGAGTTCTTATCATATCATATGTTACATTTGTGTAAAAATTATAGAAATCTATAGAATATCAAGTTTATATAAGCAGTAAAATAATTTCTTTTAAATAACAATGGAAATCACAGGGGACTTAGAAAATTCCATAAATGGATAAAAGAAATATCTTAATTAAACAATGTATCTATAAATATAATGCTGATGTAATATGCCATTATTGAAAAAGTGTTTTCAATACTTTTAGGAGTCACTAATAGTTGAGGTCCTCCTATTTTGTGTAAATATAAAAAGTCATACTCTATTTTTTTCACTTTAAATTCTCAATGTTGGGATCACTTAAATTTTTGTTTTTTTTTCTAAATTAGGAAGTTAAATTATTTTGTCAGAAACATGTATTTCCATTGTATATGTCCTATTTCTTTGTAATTATTTGAGGAGCAAAGACACTATTTTTTGTTAATAGTATCTTAATGGACATTGAAAGATTTTCCCATTGCTCCCTATCATTTTTTAATAATATGTAAAAATATGCCTTTACTTGTGACTTTTCCATTGCTTTACTTCTAATTAGCTCCTTTGCCTTTGAGAATTCAGTGATCTTATATTGTTGTTGTTTTTCCATCTCCTTTAAAATCAAAGCATATCTGTTAGTAAAACATTATCTGGTGCTTGACCTTCAATTTGTCCTAGTACCTCTTTGTGTAAGCCTCTCTCAATTCTGCTTTGTATGCCTTCTGTAACCTTGTTCACCTCATCAGAATTTTCCTTTTTTTGTGTCATCTATTTCATATTCCTTTTCTGAATTCTAAATTGTCTTGCATTGTTCTTACCACCTTAATGCTCTCATTGTCTGTTTTAATGTTTCCCACTAATCCTAAGCATTCTTACAAGAGAGAACAATTTTGTGATCTCTAATTATTTTCCTTAATAAATCCTTTGTCTTTATATTCAAATACTGTTTACTTATTTTCCTTATTCAAACACTGTTCAGTTATTTTCCTTATTCATTTTCCTACAGTTCCTAAGATTATAACTGAGTAATCCAACATGTAATTTTAATACCTCACTTTTAGAATATTTATATTCACTTTTAGGGGGATTTCCCTAATTAGCTTTCCCACAATTTTTGGAAATCAGCAAGCATTTAATGAACTCATACTATATGTTTGGTTTAAGCTCAAGTTCTTTTGGGATAACTGAAGAAAAATAACTTGTTTTCTATGTCCTCAAATTTGCTAACGGGACTATCACATGCAAAACAACAACAAATAAGATAATGCATATTGCTCTATGTGTGACAAATTTAGAGAAAGTAAAGAGCAATGGGGTTTGTGAAGAAGGTAGAAATCATTTTAAATCATTTGAAAACCAACTCAAAATTTGTTGCCTAATTTATTTTATTCTCCGTTATTACCTATATTTTCTTATATATAAATGGTTTCTCCAATAAACTGATTCAGTGGTATTGATTTTTATATTTTTATCATTTGAATAAATAATAAACATATTTAGAATTATTATAAGTGAAATTAACTGAGAAAGGATTTGGAAAGATATATTGCCGTTTTCTAACATCTCTTAACATTTGGTGTGATGCCTTTAAGATTCTTTGCTATAGGCTATATAAACCAACAATATAAATTTTACACTTGTTGATGATTAGGATTCCACTTTAAAAAGTCGAGTATGTTTGTATAGTGAGTGGATAGAAGGAAGGACAGTAGTGAGCTCACAGAATCCAGGGAAAGCCTAAGATCAGGGGAATAAAAAATAGATCATATCATGAGAAAAGGTGTAGCAAACAACATTTAAAATCTAGGAGGATATACTGGGGAGTAAAAGATAAGATAAGATAAGATAAGATAAGATAAGATAAGATAAGATAAGAATACAAACATACTTGAAATTATGAAAAAATTATATCGGAAAAAGAAAAACAGGTGATAGATAATATATATGGTGATTATTGTTTTCCACAAGGAGACATTGACAATTATTGGGAGGTGAAACAACTTGATCAAAGTACTGTAAACATGCCATAAATATGATCAAGGTATGTATCGGAGAAAGGAAAATCATTAGACTGAGAGATCATTAAATGAGTGTCACACTCCCTTGCTCTGACATCTAGGTGGGCTTAGTTAAGATGTGGAGGGGTAAGATTAAGAGAAGAGGGGATGAAAAAACAGACATTTCAAGAAGAAAAAAAAAAGCTTAATAAATTCGTAAGGCTAATTGAAATGGTAACCATAGCTATTTTCATTTGAAGTCATAAAACATAATTCTATATAAAAAATTAGGAGTTCATTAAAAGGCTACTGTGAAACTACAGAATTGTTTGGAAGACTGGAGTAGACCCAAGACAAAACTTCAAGGAGCAATATCTAAAACTGGCCTTCAAAGGAACCATCATTATTGCTGCTACTAGGTGAGCACTAGAGGAAACAGTTTCCTTTACTGCCATGTTCCAGAAAAATAGATTCATTAAAGAGGGAGAAACAGAGACAGAGAGAGAGAAAGTGCCAGAGAGGCAGACTCAATAATTGAAGAGATAAATGCTGAGAATATTGCAAAATTGTCTAAAGATACTAACAAACATTGTTAAGAAGCTTTAAATGTCAAAAGAAAGTAACAGCCAGCTTAGAATTCTATATCCTTCAAAAATAACTTTCAAAAATTAAACAAAATAATAAGCATATTTCTAGAAAAACAAAGAAAAAATCTGAGGGAGTTTTTACCAGCTGATGGACACTAAAGGAAACACTAATTGGAGTTATTTAGGTAGAAGAAAAACAATCTCATACAAAAATAGAATTTGCAGGAATGAATGAAAAACAATGGAGCAAATAGGAAAAAATATACAAAAATATTAACTGTATATTGATCCTAAATAATAATATTAATGTTTTCTGATATTTAAAAATATCAAATAATAAGCTGCTGTGTACGATGATTCAGTTTCTCCCATCCTGCCAGCATTTGGTGTTATCACTAGTTTTTATTTATGCCATTCTCCTAAGTGTGTAGTCATATGTCATTGTGGTTTTCATCTTTATTTCCCTAATAATTGGTAATGTTGAATATCTTTTCACTGCTCAGTTGTCATCTGTGTATTCTTTTCATTGAAATATCTATTATTGTAATCTTATATTTTCTAATTGGATTGTTTGTTTCTTTACTGTTGAATTTTGGAAGTTCTTTATAATTTCTAAATATAAGACCTTTGTCAGTTATGTGGTTTGTAATATTTTCTCCCAGTCTGTAGCTTGTCTTTCCATTCTCTTAACAAGGTCTTTTTCCTAGCAAAAGTTTTCAATTTTGATAACGTTCAAATTATCTTTTTTTTTTCCTTTTATGGAACACAATTTTGTGGTCAAGTCTGAGAGCTCTTCACTTAGCACAAGTTTCCCAGAATTTTACCTGTATTTGTTTCTAAAATTTATAGTTGATATTTAAGTCTGTGATCAATTTTAAGTGAATTTTTGTGTAATATGTAGCATGCTATCAATGCATACAATGACTGGATCAAACTTAAAAGTATTATATTGAGTGAAAAGAGCCAATCTTAAGAGGCCACACAATGTGTGATTCCATTTTTATAAAATTCTTGAACTGACAAGATTATAGAGACGCCAAGCAGATTAGTGGCTACCAGGAATTGATGACTAAGGGATCGAAGGAGAGAAACATGTGGCTATCAAACAGGAAACTTGTGGTAAAGGAATAGTTCTATATTCTGACTCTGGTGGTGGTTGCATAAAACTGCATATGTGATAAATTTGCATGGAACCAAATGCACACACACACATATGTGCAGATGAGTTGATGCAAATCTAATAAAATCTGAATAAAGTCATTGCACTATACCAATGTCAATTTCTAAGTTGTGATACTGTACAGAATAAATAAATACATGAAAGTTAGGAAATCATTCTTTAGATTCTGTTTCAGTCCATTTGGGCTGCTGTAACAGAATACTATAAGCCTGGGTGGCTTATAAAAAAGCAGAAATATATTTCTCATAGTTCTGGAGGCTGGGAAGTCCAAGACCAAGATGATGCAGGTTCAGTGTCTGCCGAGGGCCTATTTCCTAGTCCAGACTGTCTTCATATGACAAATGGGCAAGAAAGCTCTCTGAGGTCTTTTTAATAAAAGCACTAATCTCATTTATGAGCGCTTCACCCTCATGACTTAATCATCTCCCAAATGCCCCACCACCAAATACCATCACATTGGGAATTAGGTTTCAACATAGGAGTTTTGGGGAACACAAGCGTTCTGTCTAAATCCTCAGTTTATGGCAGGAAGACAAATCTAGCAAAGGAAGCATTTTTTTTATTTGCTGATTTTTTTTTATTTATATATGAAATTTATTGTCAAATTGGTTTCCATACAACACCCAGTGCTCATCCCAAAAGGTGCCCTCCTCAATACCCATCACCCACCCTCTCCTCCCTCCCACCCCCCATCAGCCCTCAGTTTGCTCTCAGTTCTCAACAGTCTCTTATGCTTTGGCTCTCTCCCCCTCTAACCTCTTTTTTTTTTTTTTTTTCCTTCCCCTCCCCCATGGGTTCCTGTTAAGTTTCTCAGGATCCACATAAGAGTGAAACCATATGGTATCTGTCTTTCTCTGTATGGCTTATTTCACTTAGCATCACACTCTCCAGTTCCATCCACGTTGCTACAAAAGGCCATATTTCATTTTTTCTCATTGCCACGTAGTATTCCATTGTGTATATAAACCACAATTTCTTTATCCATTCATCAGTTGATGGACATTTAGGCTCTTTCCATAATTTGGCTATTGTTGAGAGTGCTGCTATGAACATTGGGGTACAAGTGCCCCTATGCATCAGTACTCCTGTGTCCCTTGGATAAATTCCTAGCAGTGCTATTGCTGGGTCATAGGGTAGGTCAATTTTTAATTTTCTGAGGAACCTCCACACTGCTTTCCAGAGCGGCTGCACCAATTTGCATTCCCACCAACAGTGCAAGAGGGTTCCCGTTTCTCCACATCCTCTCCAGCATCTAGAGTCTCCTGATTTGTTCATTTTGGCCACTCTGACTGGCGTGAGGTGATACCTGAGTGTGGTTTTGATTTGTATTTCCCTGATAAGGAGCGATGCTGAACATCTTTTCATGTGCCTGTTGGCCATCCGGATGTCTTCTTTAGAGAAGTGTCTATTCATGTTTTCTGCCCATTTCTTCACTGGGTTATTTGCTTTTCGGGTGTGGAGTTTGGTGAGCTCTTTATAGATTTTGGATACTAGCCCTGTGTCCGATATGTCATTTGCAAATATCTTTTCCCATTCCGTTGGTTGCCTTTTCGTTTTGTTGGTTGTTTCCTTTGCTGTGCAGAAGCTTTTTATCTTCATAAGGTCCCAGTAATTCACTTTTGCTTTTAATTCCCTTGCCTTTGGGGATGTGTCGAGTAAGAGATTGCTACGGCTGAGGTCAGAGAGGTCTTTTCCTGCTTTCTCCTCTA
>NW_024412403.1:39942911-40021063 GCF_014898765.1 Herpailurus yagouaroundi | reverse complement strand
ATTGCTACGGCTGAGGTCAGAGAGGTCTTTTCCTGCTTTCTCCTCTAAGGTTTTGATGGTTTCCTGTCTCACATTCAGGTCCTTGATCCATTTTGAGTTTATTTTTGTGAATGGTGTGAGAAAGTGGTCTAGTTTCAACCTTCTGCATGTTGCTGTCCAGTTCTCCCAGCACCATTTGTTAAAGAGACTGTCTTTTTTCCATTGGATGTTCTTTCCTGCTTTGTCAAAGATGAGTTGGCCATACGTTTGTGGGTCTAGTTCTGGGGTTTCTATTCTATTCCATTGGTCTATGTGTCTGTTTTTGTGCCAAGGAAGCATTTCTTTTTTTTTTTTTTTTTTTCAACGTTTATTTATTTTTGGGACAGAGAGAGACAGAGCATGAACGGGGGAGGGGCAGAGAGAGAGGGAGACACAGAATCGGAAACAGGCTCCAGGCTCCGAGCCATCAGCCCAGAGCCCGACGCGGGGCTCGAACTCACGGACCGCGAGATCGTGACCTGGCCGAAGTCGGACGCTTAACCGACTGCGCCACCCAGGCGCCCCAGGAAGCATTTCTTAAAACCAAATTCAAACAATAATATTTCATTACTCCTTAATTATAAGTTACTAATCAACTAATAATGTTGGGGTTAAGGATTTCTGACTGGAATGTGGGATACAGACACTGAAAATTAACTGATGACACAAGTCCTTCATTCTACTTGCTCAATGACTGGTTCTCGCTGTGAATGGCATGAGTTTTAGAGAAAGAAAATGCTAAGCCTTTGTGATTAAAGAACAGTTGGGAGAGCAAAGGCTGATTAGAAAAGAATATTATTAAATATAAGAATCATCCAAATAAAGTTATACCAACTGTTAGTTGAAGGGCAGTAAGTGGTTCAGTGTTACTAGTGAGCATAACTCATACTGAGAGTAGTGGTAAATTAAGTTTGCAAAGGATTGTTGAAAACAGATCGTGGAGTGTACTGTTATTAGCAACCCCTCATACCAGCAATATTATTTTAGGCAAAGTCTCATCTACTCATTCAACGGTGGGCATGATGGAACCTTATGTTGAAAATGTTTTTGTTTTTGTTTTTGTTCTTGTTTTTTTTTTTTTTTTTTTTTTCAATGTAAAGCAAGGATGTTAATTCATTATATCACTTTCCTTGTTATATCATGCCAGATATTCTGTCTTATTCATCTTCAGGGTACAGTGAGAGAAGACGGTGTGGAAGAATATAAGGGGAAATAACACCCTTTCTTTGTGAGTTTTGTGCTCTCAGGACTAAAATCTCCTCTCTGTGGAAAGTCTGCTTTCATAAAGGGATTAGAGTGAACCTTTCATCTTCCAGAGCTCCATGCACTACAACTCTTCTTTCGGGCCTTAATATTACTGGTATCTGTTGTGTTCTGGTCACAGCCTCCACCAAGAGTCTGTGGTTTTTTCAAGTGATTTTTCATTTTATTCTCACCTATCTCCAACTACCAATTAAAAAAAAAATTATTTATCAAGACCATTGTAAAACACAATCATCTCTCTTCTCTATTGTCCTTGGACTTCTACTGGAAAGATCACAGTACCAAAAGACCTTCATGCTTGTCTTCACATTTTTTCCCATCTTCTTTGTGAACCCCTCCTTTCCCACCCATGTGTGAATAGAATTGTCTACAGTCATTTCAAGTTTGGTCCTGGAAATCTTTGGAGTTTAGATGTTTTGTTTGATTATTTTATTTGCCATATAAAGGAAGAGGAAAGAAGGAAGGACCATCCTTTTGATTGTAACACCCACAACAGTCATTTTATTTCTAAAAAGTGAGAGTCGATTTAACAAAACCGATCCAATAGTGTAACTGTAGAACCTTGCTAACATTGCAAAAGTTGTCTAATGTATACCACACTGTTGAGTTCCAAATCTGAGATCAAAGAACTTAATAACATGCTGTAGCCCTCTTAATACACATGTTGAACGAATCCAAACTGCAACAATTCCCCTACCCACAAACAAGCATGAATAGAGACCTCACATGTGAGTCAGTTGGCATCTTTGAGCTTATCCTTCTTGTTTAATACATAAAATAGTGGTTTGGATGAAGAGCAAACGCATTAGATTTGCAGTTGATGAAATGTTGTGGACAGGTAAAATGCAACAGGTGTTTTAATGGCAACAAATGTTATAACCAAAATTAAATTCAGTAAAATGGTGATATGTTTCAAAAATAGAATGATACTCAATAGGCTAAGTTCAAATCAATACACTTGAAAAGGAGAAGGAAACTGAAGATGGGAACCATTTGATACTACAAGGCATGTTGCAAAGCAGGCTCAGTAGGGGTACTTGTGTTTCCTTCCTTTCATTTTATTGCTTAATTTATTATCATGTGTGTGTGTGGGGGGGGGTGATTAGGGGAGATTACACAAATTAGATTGAAGCTTACTTAGAATCAGAGGCTCCCGGTTCAACTCTGCCATGTTCTAGCTTTGTAACCTCTGGCCAATTAATATTTTTCTGCTCCACTTACTTGATCTGTAAAATTATACTAGTGGTTTTTATCTCCTAGGGTTATTGTAAATACTGAATTAAATGTTACATAAAAATGTGTAGAAATCCCAATTCCTTCTTTGTCTTTGTCTTTATCACCCTGCTGATATCACTGTCTATAAGGTCATCAATAACATTTGTAGATAAAACTACTGGATGTTTTTAAGTCCTTATTTTTCTGCTGATTATTCCTTCAAACTCTTAGCTACCATGACATTGCAATTGACTGTGTTTTCTCTTATATCTCTGTCCATTCCTTTGTCTCCTTCACAGGCTCTTATTCCTTCACTAAAGTTGCATATATTTATTGTATATTTATTATAAGCTGTGCTTTCTAAAGAATGCACTGATAAAGATCCCAGCCTCTGCCCTGAAGAGGCTGCTTCTGTAGTAAAATATATGGAAAAGTGCACAAAGAGCTCTTGCACAGAGGAGACAGTAAGGAATGGGTCTTTGCAGAAGAGACCTATACACTGAAATAAAAATGTTGGTGATTAGCTAGTTATTAGTGATTATTAAATGAGGAAGATGGCAAGGAGTTATCCTGGTATAGAAAAAGAAAGCATAAAAATTTAGAAGTGGGAGAAACTGCTGTGAATTTGAATGACTGAAGGAGATTCCAAGGGGCTCAGTTTTTAAATATTGTATTGTTATTAAGTGTGGATAGGGCTAGCATAATCAAGGAGATAGGCTTGTGTAAGTAAACAGGTATCAGGCACTCAGAATGATTTTTACCATTTTAAAACAGTGATATGATACACTAAAAGCAACAGAAAAATTGAAGGGTTTTACGCACCATTGTTGTCTTTGACTTGGAGTTTTGCAATCATTTTCTGATTCGCCCCTGCTTCCTGTCAGGCCAGGCTAATAAATTTAAAAATTCAATCTTGACCATGTTGCTCTGCTGTTATGTAGTTTTTAGTAGATCTTCAGTATCTAAATCCTGCTCATCCTTCCATGAAAAACTGTGTAATAATAACCTTTGCATGTGCTTTTCTCACTCAAGACCATGGACCTCTTAAAGGGGATTATTAACTACTGTATCATTTGCATCTGGCTCAATGTCTAACACGTGGTAGTTGCTCATATTTAACAATGAATTCAACCATCAGCGATGATTAAAATTTGAATTACAGAAGTGGATTAAATACCTTTAAGATCTTTTCAAAGCCATAATTGTACAACTCAAGTTACTTATAATCAAAGTGTGATTCTTGGACCAGCAACATCAGATCATTGAAGAACTTGCTAGAAAGGCAAATATTGTGCCCTTTTCCAGACCTACTGAATCAGAGTGCCTAGTGATCTGTGTGTTAATAATCCTTCCAAGTGACTCTGATGCCCCGGAAGGCTGAAGAATCACTGTCTATACGATTGATATATCAGTGGGGAGTGGGTTTCTTTTACAACAAATAGGCACATTTATAACACTGCTACTGACCTGTTTGTTATTCTGCTTCAAGGTATAGGATATGATGCTTCTCTTCTTCTGCCAGTGCTAATTGGGATGTTTTCTGTCAGTTTATTAAAAAAAGTATTTTTTATGTATTTTAGATTTGCAGGTTGAGTTAATTTATTTGCTCTCTTCCTTGTTATTTTTTACAAAACTTCAGGCTGAGTTAAAGAGCTGATAAAGATTCAGAACCTGTCACCTTAACTCAGTTATTTATCGAACTATCTGTGCAAGTGAATGAAGAAATTTGTTATAGAATGGTTTGAGAACTATTAATTAGTGACAAAACAGATAAAGAATCAGAAATGACAATTTGGGACCCTGAAAGTAGAAGAAAACACAGTTTGTCTCATTGACTCATGCATTCCTTTGACATCTGGATCAGTGAGTCAGACATAATATAAGTCATAACAATGATTTTATATTTCCACAACTAGTTAGCAGTCTTTCTGGGTTTTATTTGCTGTTTTTTTGGGTTTTTTTTACACTCACAAGTATGATATGACTGACTTCTTGGCCTTCTTTTTGCTTTAGGAGCATTGTTTAGAAAGATAAATACGTTAAGTTCAAATTAACAGAACAGTGTCATATTGAATACAATGATCAATATCCAGTTACAAATTTTTATTCCACAGTGATCATTGCAATTAGATAATTTCTACTCTGCAAAGTTGTTTCAAAAAATAATCGACAAAGTACTTGAAGTTTCTGTTCACAATGGTGAAAATAAATCAAACCAAAACAACCAACAACAAAGAGAACGTGGATACTTCATTCTGTACATAAGTATTTACTTTGAAACATGCTAAATAGATAGATAAATAAATAAATAATAAATAAAATACTAAACTATGATGCTTTAAATTATATTTCATTTTATTGCCCTAAAAGAAGGAATTATAAACATAGTAGATCACAAATCAGCCAGATAGACTCAAAGCATTTTAGATTGGAAGACACAAATTAATTCTCTGCTTCTTCTATATTGTTTACATGAGTCAGTTGAATTCAAAGAGGTTAAATGACTTGGTTGAGGACACGTAGTTTGTGACAAGGTTGTAGGGAGAAAACAAGTGTACTGACTCCAAGTTAAATAGTTACCAACTTGATTATATAAAAATGTATATAAAATATATAAATATAGCCTTATTTCAGTGTTCTTAAAGAGAAAGTCAACTTGAATATATAATATTTAATATTATATTTTATTTTGACTCACGGCTCAAACTCAGGAGCTGTGAGATGACCTGAGCCGAAGTTGGACGCCTGACTGAGCCACCCAGGCACCCCAGGAAGTAATCTTTTAAATGTTGGATGGTTTGATAATTTTTTATAAACATTTTTAGGATTTTATAGTATTTTAAATTTTAAATTTTAAATTTTTATTTTTTAAGTTTATTTATTTATTGAAAGAGGTAGGGAGAGAGAGAGAGCAGAGAGGGGCAGAGAGATAGGGAGAGAGAGAATCCCAACCAGGCTCCACACTGTCAGCACAGAGCCTGATGTGGGGTTCAATCCCATGAACTGTGAAATCATGACTTGCACTGAAATCAAGAGTCAGATGCTTAATTGACTGAACCACCTAGGCGCCCCATGAAATTTCCTATTTTTTAAAAAAATCTGTATTTGAGGCACAAGTTAAGGAGAGCAAGAAGGAAGAAAGTAACTTTAGAATATCACATTTCATTTATACATGTAGCAAAGAGAGCCAGATTCATTAAATATGGTATCAAACTTTCAGAAAAGAAAATAATGATTCATTCACATTTTATTCTCTGTGTTTATAAAGGTAGTATCATTCGCTCAATCAGTCAATAAATATTTATAAAAGCCTAAGAAGTCTCAGGTACTGTCCATGGTGTTGAGGACTGCGCAGAATAAAACATTGAAAAGTTTCTTTCCTAATGAAGCTTGCATTCTAGTGGAAGAAGTGGGATAATAAATACATTAGGAGAAGTTATAATATATAGTATGGTTATAGCTGGAGAAAGTAAGGCAACAGAAAAAGAATAGGAAGCACAGCAATAATCTGGGATGTACTTGAAATAGAATGGCTTAAGTGATATTTGAAAACCCCTAAAAGAGGTGAAAGAGCCATATGTATTTCTGGGGTAAGTACATTTGAGAAAGAAAAGCATGTTGCAAAGGCTTTTAGGCATGGGTGGCCTGCTGTGTTCAAGGATCAGAAAGGAGGCTAGAGTGGTTAGAAAAGAGAAAGCGAGAGGGAGAGTAGAAGATGAGGTCAAAGAGACTTAACTGATAACTATCTTTCACATATTCTTCCTGACACCTTCTCTCCCTTGAATTAGTTCTGGTTATAACCACTGCACCAGTCAAGCACTTTCAGTGGCCATGTTTTCCACTGATAAAGTAAACTTTGAAACTTGGGTGGTACAGAGCAAATAGTCATGGGTGTGGCTTCAGCAAACTACCTGCTTTCCAGATTTTCAGAGTTGGTCTAGAAAAGTCCTTAAGGTTATTTGCTATCTGGACTAGATTATTTTGCTTCTACTTATTATTTATTATTCCAGTGTAGAAACTCTAGATCAATTTTTAGAATTCCATGGATTCCAGGCATAAACCAAAAATTAAGATATAGACAGTGTATTAAATATAGCCTTCCAGGAGAGACTGGTTGCTGATTAGAAAAAAAAAGAAAAGATTTGGCAGCAAATTTGGTCTTGTTTAAATGTGCATCTGGAATAAAGTCCCCGAAGATTCAAATAAGACAAATTGCAGAAAATTGGAATCTCTTTTGAGATGTAATAAAAATGTTGGAACACCACTTCTATATTATTTCAAGAATTTCCTTGCATGGATAGAAACACTGTAAGAAGTTGAGTATAATAAAATTAGTATGAAAGTATCTCGAGAGAGAGTTGATCAGCCAAATTTTAGATTTTCTTTCTCGTGTCATACGTGTTACATAATTACTTTTAGTAAGGCATTTTTTAAAATCAAGAGTTCATTTTTTAGAGCAGTTTAAGGTTTACGGCAACAGTGAAGGGAAGATATAGAGATTTTCCATATATTCCTTACCCCTATACATGTATAGCCTCTCCTGTTACCAACTTTCTCCACCATAGTTGTACATTCATTACAATTGATGAACTACATTGACACATCATAATCATCCAAAGCCCATAGTTTACATTAAGGTTAATTCTTGAGTTGTACATTCTATGGGTTTGGGTACATGTATAATGGTATGTATCCATCATTACAATATCATACAGTGCATTTTTACTGCCCTAAAAATTCTCTGTGCTTTGGGGCACCTAGGTGGCTCAGTCAGTTACGTGTCTGGCTTGAGCTCAGGTCATGATCTCACTGTCTGTGGGTTCGAGCCTCATATCAGTCTCACTGCTGTCCGTGCAACGCCTGATTCAGATCCTCTGTTCCCCTCTCTATCTGCCCCTCCCAGACTTGTGCTCTCTCTCTCTCTCAAAGATAAACATTAAAAAAAAATTAAAAGAAATCCTCTGTGCTTGGCCAATTCATCCCTCTCCACCCCTAATCTTTGGAAACTGCTAATATTCTTGTCTCCATAGTTTTGTCTTTTACAGAATGTCATATAGTTGGAATCATATCATTTGCAGCCTTTGAAGATTGGTTTCTTTCACTTAGTAATATGCATTTAAGTTTCCTCCATGTCTTTTCATGACTTGGTAACTCATTTATTTTTAGTACTGAATAATATTCTATTATCTGGATGTCCCTCAGTTTGTTTATCCATTCACCTACTAACAGGCAACTTGGTTGCTTCCAAGTTTTGGCAAGTGTGACTAAAGCTTCTAGGACATACATGTGTGGGCTTTCGTGTTGTCATAAAACTTCAACTCCTTTCAGTGAGTACCAAGGAGCACAACTACTAGATTATATGGTAATAGTACGTTTGGTTTTGTAATAAACCACCAAACTTGTCTTCCAAAGTGGCTGTGTTGTTTTGCATTCCCACCAACAATAAATGAGAGTTCATGTTTCTTCACATGATCTTTAGCATTTGGTGGTGTTGGCGTTCCCAATTTTGGCTATAATCATAGGTGTGAAGTGGTGTTTTAATTTGCATTTCCCTGATGACATGATATGGAGCAGTCTTTCATATGCTTATTTGCCATCTGTATCTACTTTGGTGAGGTATCTATTAAGGTTTTTTTTCCCCCATTTTGAATCAGATTGTTTATTACTGTTAAGTTTTAAGAGTTCTTTGTATATTTTGGATAGCAGTCTTTTATTCCCAGTGTATTTTGTGAACATTTTCTTCTAGTCTGTGACTCAGTCCTCTCATTTACTTTGAAAGTGTCTTTTACAGAGCAGAAATTTTTAATTTTAATTTGATTTCCAGAATAGCAACTATTTCTTTATGGATTGTGCCTTTCGTTTGCATCTAAAAAATTATTGCCATAGTGAAGGTCATCTAGGTGTTTTCCTATGTCATTTGCTAGAAGTTGTGTAGTTTCCATTTTATATTTAGGTCTGTAATCCACTTGAGTTAATTTTTGTAAAGGGCATGAGGTCTGTATCTAGATTCATTTTTCTTCCTGCATGCAGAGGTCCAGTAATTCTATCACCATTTGTTGAAAAGACTGTCTTTGTTCCATTGTATTATATTTGCTTCTTTGTCAAAGATCAGTTGATTATATTTCCATGAGTTTATTTCAGGATTCTATTCTGTTTCATTGATCTATTTCTCTAGTCTCTTGCCAATATCACACTGTCTTGATTACACTAGAACATTTTAAAATACATATTTCAACATGTCTAATGTTACTCTTAACTTTTATTACTACTTTTGAATACTAGGATACTAGAGGTTAAAAAAGAATGTATTTTTATCATACCAAATGCTTTCCTAGTTGACAAAAGTCATCTGCCACCTGCCAAAGGAAGGTCACGGAAAATAAGGTGAATTTTTTGAAATTCACCTAGGTTTGTCGCAGTTTTATATTCACTTAAATCCAGCTACTCATTATTATTATTATTATTTTATGACAAGTGTTCATGACCTTAGTTCCAGAGGTGATTTAGGCTTTTGCAACAAAATACCTATACTCAAAATGAACTTTTGCCTTATAATGTTGGGAAAGTTACTTAGACTTTTTAAGTCATAGTCTCATAATCATTAAGTCAGTGTAATGATGCTATCACATTTATAGAGTTAATACAAATATCATATGAAGTAATATACAATGATATTATAAGCATCAGTGGGATATGATGAAGATTAAGTGAAAGAATGCATATAAGTGGACACCATAGGGTCTTGCATATGGCCAGTACTCAGTAAATACTACCTGTGATAATAAATATCTTTCTTGTTAATACTGAGCTTATTTTAACACATTAGAATCTTTATTTTAATTATTGGATATATACAAATGCATTTTAGAATAAGATCTTTATTTGTTTTCTTCTTAAAGCATGTAAATTTCTCAGGTTAAACCAGACAAATTTTATTCACAATATGCTGGCGCCTGCGCTAACCTTATGATTACAGAAAAGAAAAGGAGGCAAAGAGAAGGACAATGCCCCAACCTCATTAGAAGTCATGTTGTCATTTTAATCACCAAGCCAATAGTCACATTTCAGAAATATGAAGGTTTTCACTTTTTCCCATAAATTATTACTAACAATAATAGCAAAATACTACTATTTAACATAGATTCAAAGATATTCACATTTCACATATGATTTTATTTGATCCTCTTAAGAACTTTGTGACTCCCAGTGTATAGATGTTTTCTTGGGTCTGTGGCCCAGAGATGAAGAGGTAATAACCAGTGCAGTGAACATGAAAACCCTTATTTCTGATTCCCTGCCTGGATTTCTCTCTCCTATTACTTTCACTTCTCCCTGTAAGAGGGGATTCCTGACATCATATAAGGACAAATCTAATTGACTTCATTTTCTGAATGGTAAAGTAATCTGAGGAACACAGTCTTAACAAAATTGCAAACTTTCATAGTTTCCTCCAAAGGATACCTGTAGTTACACTCAGATTATCTTTGAATTAATAGAGGGAGAGTAAGAATATACAACTATACTAGATTAAACTGTTGCAGTCATTTAAAGCCTTGGAAAGTTGTTAAACTCCTTATATTTCTCATATTTAATTGGAAACATATGTACACACATATACATATACTTTATTTTATTTAAAAGTATACTTACTTTTAAATAAAAGCACACTGAGAGAAAGAGTAAATTATGCATATCTTTGAGTATTCTTACAAGATTTTTCAAACTTCATTAAGTTTGGCTTCTTCTGTAATTTATCGTCTTGCCTACTCTGATTTTCCCTCTCCACGGATTCCTTTGCTGAAAGTACAGTTGTTTCAAAGCAGAAAGATGAAGTTGGGGGTATGTATATGTGAATTATAACAGATAACTTTTTTCTAATTCATTTTAAAGACCTGGCAGTGAAAATGCAAACAAGAAAGGTACAACTAAACCGAGTTTGGATTGAATCTTACATGACACATAAGCAGCTCATCGAGTGATTCAGTCACAAGTTAGCCTACTGAAATTCTTAATTACAATCACTTTTAATGAAACATGGCCATTGGAGCTTAGATGTACTCCATCAATTAGAAAGGAGTGGAAGGAATTTAAACACTGTGTAGGTTATGTACTTTTTTTCTATGCTTATATTTTTGCATGAATTGCAGTGCTGACATCTGTAAATTGATTTAAAATAGGGCAAAGTCATTCAATAAACCAATTGTTTAAATAGCAAAGCTTCAGACATACTCATCAACAGTAATTCCATCAAATAACCCTTGAAAGAATAAACTACATAATGAGAATTAAAAGTTTCAACAATACCCATTAAGATATTCTACTGCATCATTGATTCCACTAGTATCAATTGCTTTCAGTTAGCTGAACTCTTGAGTGTTTATTGGAAAGCACTAATAAACCACAATCAATTTTCTTTTTATCCTCACAAGGGTGGCTTGAATGAATTAAATGTTTTCTCTCCCTCCAATCCTCCTGCTCACTTCTTTCCATTTTGGACACACAATAGGAATATCTTGAACATTTATATTTCTTTATTCCAAAAATAAAAACAAGGAATAGCATATCACTATGTTTTGTCTGTTACAAAATATTCACATTCCCCCCTACTTTAGATTATTATTGAACCTATGTAACTCTAGGGACATGATTCCCTTTGATTCAGGCTCAAAGAAACAATAGGATCAGACTATCAAATGCATTTGCTGTTCCCCATTAGTGAATTCAATTTGCCTCAGTCTTATTGAGATGCTTTTCTGTGCCATATTTTAAATATAGATAGATAAATAGATAAATGGCTTATGTGCCTAAGATGAATGCTCTCAAGTGCCTGGTAATGTAGAACAATATTGTTTAAAACCAATGAACTTAATCATTTAATCTTTTGTTCAAGGCTATTCTGTCACCATGTCAAAGTACAGATCTATTGTCTCTATATTTAAAGATAGAATGCAAATAAATTTATAAAACATGATAAAATATTATATTAAAAATTTTAAGAAGAGAGGTATGTAGGGGCTACAAGAAATTGCTAATTGCATTTTTATTCTTTCCATCCTAATTTGTTCTGAAAATAATATAACTTTTAAGTATTAAACAAAATTCTAAAAACAGTTCTATAGAATACTGGAGAGAATTGGAACAGATCTAGTTGAGCATTTTTAATATGTCTTGAATGATTTACCTTGCTTGAGGAATGTAGCTGGTATTAAAGACTTTAATTATTCTTTGCCGAAGTCTTAAGTGATGCCCTTTTGTTGAATTTGAGGTAGATGTTTGCCAGATATACCTGGAAATCTTTCTATGAGAGGTGATTTTAAAACATGTTAATACACTATTTCTATATAGTGTGTGTAATTATAAAGCAAGACACTTTTGTTATTAGCAAATAGAAATTACTGACTTATGGCCATCAAACAAAGGTTTAGTCAAAATTTCAGCTAATTCTTCTTGAAAAGGTGAAGTTTAGTTTAGGCATTATTTTTGGATTTGGATGGACTGATTTTCATTCACTTTTCTCAGTTGAGAGAACTCACCCTTCCCCAAATATTTATTTACCCAGTGAATTTATTAGAATCTTGAAGTAAATTGGAGTTGCTCATTGAATTATCAATTGTGAACAAATACAAGATGTGTATTTGACCTAGAATGTGTTGGGTGCATAGTAAATTCTTATTGGTTGCTGTTGGCTTTGACCCTTCAAAACAGTGATTATCAATGTTACATAAGAAATCTGTGGGTTTGTGTTGTTTGAAATGGTACATTTATTTTTATTTATTTTTAATTTTATTTAAATCCAGATCAGTTAACATATAGTGTAGTAATGGTTTCAGGAATATAATTTAGTGATTCATCACTTACATATAATACCCAGTGCCCTTCCAACAAGTGCCCTCCTTAATTCCCATCACGCATTTAGCCCATCCCCCCCATATAACACCCCTCCACCAACCCTCAATTTGTTCGCTGTATTTATTTATTTATTTATTTTTTTAAATTTTTTTTTTCAACGTTTATTTATTTTGGGGACAGAGAGAGACAGAGCATGAACGGGGGAGGGGCAGAGAGAGAGGGAGACACAGAATCAGAAACAGGCTCCAGGCTCCGAGCCATCAGCCCAGAGCCTGACGCGGGGCTCGAACTCACGGACCGCGAGATCGTGACCTGGCTGAAGTCGGACGCTTAACCAACTGCGCCACCCAGGCGCCCCTGTTCGCTGTATTTAATAGTGTCTTATGTCTTGCCTCCCTCACCGTTTTTATCTTATTTTTCCTTTCCTTCCCTCATGTTCATCTGTTTTGTTTCTTAAATTCCATATGAGTGAAATATGGTATTTGTCTTTCTCCGAGTGACTTATTTTGCTTAGCATAATACATTCTATTTCCATCCATGTTGTTGCAAATGGCAAGATTTCATTTTTGATTTCTGAGTAATATTACAGTGTGTGTGTGTGTGTGTGTGCGCGCGCACACATGTGTGTGTGAGTGTGTGTGCGTGTATGCACATACTTCTTTATCCATTCATCAGTCAGTGGATATTTGGGCTGTTTTCATTATTTGGTTTTTGTTGATAGTGCTGCTATAAACACTGGGGTGCATGTGCTCCCTTCAAAGAAGCATTTCTGTATCCTTTGGATAAATACCTGAGAGTGCAATTCCTCGGTGATAGGATAGTTCTATTTTTAATTTTTTGAGGAACCTCCATACCGTTTTTCAAAGGAGCTGCACCAGTTTGCATTCCCACCAACAGTGCAAAAATGTTCCCCTTTTTCCACATCCACACAAACATCTGTATTGCTTCCTGAGTTGTTAATTTTAGCCATTCTGACAGGTGTGAGGTGATATCTCATTGTGATTTTGATTTTGATTTTCCAGGAGATGAGTGATGTTGAGCATCTTTCCATGTGTCTGTTAGCCATCTGTTGTCTTCTTTGGAAGTGTCTGTTCATGTCTTTTTTTTTTTTTTTTTTTTTTACTTTTCATTTGCTTTCATGTACTTTTTTATTTCCTCTTTAATTTCTTGGTTAACCCGTTTATTCTTTAGTAAGATGTTCTTTAATCTACAAATATTTGTGGTATTTCCAAATTTTTTCTTGTAGTTGATTTCAAGTTTTATAGGTGTCTGAAAATATGCATGGTATAATATCAATCTCTTTGTACTTGCTGAGGGCTGACTTGTGACCCAGTATGTGATCTATTCTGGAGAATGTTCCATGTGCACTAGAGAAGAATGTATATTCTCCTGCTTTTGGATGAAATGTTCTGAATATTTCTGTTAAGTCCATCTCCTCCAGTGTGTCATTCAAAGCCATTGTTACCTTGTTTATTTTTTGCTTAGATGATCTGTCCGTTATTGTGAATGGGGTGTTAACGTTTCCTATTATTATGGTATTATTGACAATGAGTTTATGTTTGTGATTAATTGATTTATATATTTGGGTTACCAAGTTGGCATAAGTATTTACAATTATTATATTTCTTGGTGGATAGACCCCTTAATTATGATATAATGCCCTTGTTCATCTCTTGTTATAGTCTTTGTTTTAAAATCTAGTTTGTCTGTGGGTGGCTGGGTGGCTCAGTCGGTTAAGCATTGGACTTTGGCTCAGGTCACGATGTTGCAGCTTGTGAGTGAGTTTAAGCCCCACATCGGGCTCTGTGCTAACAGCTCAGAGCCAGAAGCCTGCCTCAGAATCTGTGTATCCCTCTATTTCTGTTCATTCCCAGCTCACATTCTCTCTCTCCCCCCTCTCTCTCTCTCTCAAAAATAAATAAAGATTAAAATCTAATTTGTTTGATATATGAATGGCTACTCTGGCATTCTTTTGATGTCTGTTAGCATGGTAGATGGTTCTCCATCCCCCTACTTTCAGTCTGTAGGTTTCTTTAGGTCTAAAATGAGTTTCTTGTGGGCAGCATATAGTTGGGTCTTGTTTTCTTGTCCATTCTGATACCCTATTCTATGTCTTTTGATTTGAACATTTAGTCCATTTATATTTAGAATGATCTTTGAAAGATATGAATTTTTGTGCCATTGTGTTGCCTGTAGAGTTGGTGTTTCTGGTGATGTTCTCTGGCCCTTTCTAGTCTTTGTTGCTTTTGGTAGTTTTTCCTCCACTCAGAGTCCTCCTTAAAAATTCTTACAGGGCTGGTTTAGTGGTCACAAACTCCTTTAGTTTTTGTTAGTCTGGGAAATTCTTTATCTCTCCTTCTGTTTTGAATGATAACCTTGCTGGATAAAGAATTCTTGGCTGTATATTTTTCCAATTCAGCATGTTGAATATATCCTGCTACTCCTTTTTGGCCTGCCAAGTTTCTGTGGACAGATCTGCTGCCAACCTGTTCTGTCTTTCTTTGTAGGCTAAGGACTTTTTTCTTTGCTGCTTTTATAATTCTTTCCTTGTCTGTGTATTTTGTGATTTGACTATGATATGCCTAGGTGATGGTTGGTTTTTATTGAATCTAATGGCAGTTTTCTGTGCCTCTTGGATTTTTTTTTTTAACGTGCATTTATTTTTGAGACAGAGTGAGACAGAATGTGAACAGGGGAGGGGCAGAGAGAGAGGGAGACACAGAATCTGAAACAGGCTCCAGGCTCTGAGCTGTCAGCACAGAGCCTGACACGGGGCTCAAACTCACAGACTGTGAGATCATGACCTGAGCCGAAGTCGGACACTCAACCGACCGAGCCACCCAGGCGCCCCAATTGGATTTTAATGTCTGTATCTTCCCCCAGGTTAGAAAAGTTTTCAGCTATAATTTGCTCACCTAAACCTTTTAGCCCTTTCCCTCTCTCCTCATCTTCTGGGGCTCCTGTGATTTGGATGTTATTCCTTTTTTAATAAGTCACTGTAGTCTCTAAGTCTTGTATCATGATCTTTTGCCTTTGTTTCCCTCTCTTTTTCAACTTCATTATTTTCCATAATTTTATCTTCTATCTCAGTGATTCACTTCCCTGCCTCATCCATCCTGCCATCATGGCATCCATTCAAGATTCCATCTTGGTTATAGCATATTTAATTTTGGCCTGACTAGATTTTATTTTTTATCTCTGCAGAAAGAGATTCTCTGGTGTCTTCTCTGCTTTTTTAGCCCCAGCTAGTATTCTTATAATCATGGTTTTAAATTCTAGTTCAGACATCTTACTTATACCTGTTTTGATTAGATCCCTGGCAGCCCTTTCTTACTATTCTTTCTTTTGGGGTGATTCCTCCATCTTGTTATCTTGGAGGAAGAAAAAAAATTAAAAAAAAATTTATGTTTATTCATTTTTGAGAGAGAGACACAGACATACAGAGCATGAGCAGGGAAGGGGCAGAGAGAGGGAGACACAGAATCTGTAGCAGGCTCTGGGCTCTGAGCTGTCAGCACAAAGCCCGATGTGGAGCTCAAACTCACTATCCATAAGATCATGACCTGAGCCCAAGTTGGACACTCAACCGACTCATCCCCCAAGGTGCCCCCCCCCAAAATTTTTTAAGTAAAAAATTAAAATTAAAAAATTAGAAAAAGAAACAAACAGTCAATTAAAGGACACTAGATCCTATGTGTGTTTTGGTCTGCTTGTTGAGAGAAGCTTGATAGAAAAGAGAAAAAAGAGAAGGAAAAAAAAAGTTAAAAAAATTAAAAATAAAAAATTAAGTAATGAAATAGAATAAAATAAAATAAAGAAACTAAATTAGAATGAAAAAATTAAATACATAATCCAAGAAAGAGAAAGAAATAAAAAAATAAGCAAAAACAGAAGCAAAGAAAGTAAACAAATGAACAAACAAACAAAATGAAACCTGAATGAAATTACATACAGTTTCCCCTAGAAATGAAACTTTGCAGCATGCTCTAGTCCATAGATTGAGCAGGTGGAAGGTATTTGTGCTGGCCTTTTGGCGGATGTGCCTGGTACAGGTGGGTGGGACATGGTGTAACGGTTCCATTCTCCACTTGGTGGTACTGCTTAACTCACTGGGGTGGATCCCTGTGTGTACACTTGCTAGAGATGAAAATGGCTTCACCCAGCTCTTTAATCTCTGGCAGGGAATTTCATGTTCTCACAGACACACAATCATGCACCCCTCTGTTGTCTCAGGCTTCTTTCTACTCCCTGTCTTTACCCTGCCTGTGTCTTAAGTTTGTGCCTGCCAGGTGGTGCCTCCTTTCAAAGTGTTATCTCAGATGGGGGTACGTTTCAAAACCTCTCACTTCAGAGACCCCATTGGCTTGGACCTGCACTGATTCTCTGGAGGAGGGTTTTGCCAAACAATGGCCGGGTGCTGCCTTGTCCCAGAAAACATTTGCATGATTGATTATGCAGCAGCAGAGGCTCAGAGTTTATGATAAATCACAACACAGGAGACACCAGGTTTTGCTGCACTCTGGCGTCTTTGTTCTGATATCTGTAAACATGGCAGCTCTCTGTAGTCCACTGGGACTTTTGCCCTCAAAAAGCCTATATGACCTCTAACAAATGTACTCCAAGCAGGGGAACCACTTCTCTCCAGTGACACATGGACCCTTCAGACTGCTCTGCCTGTTCCTGGCATTTTGTCCTACTTCCTCACCAGAACACGGCCAGTCACTGAGCTTGGGACTTCACACTCTGTGCTCTACTGTTTATAGAACCTTGGTGATATTGAAACCCTTACCTCTTCCCTGGCAAAGATTTTGGGGAACGGATTTCTTGTCCAATCCCCTGCGACTGTTTTCACTCTTCCTCTCTTTATCTCCAGATACTTTCAAGGGGAATGATTTTTTTGTACAATCTGGATGCACTGCACTCTCTCCCCCTTTCTCTTTCTCTCTCTGTCCTCTCTCTGCAAAAATGTCTCCCTACCCTCTGTGGCTCTATGGCTTTCTCTCACCCAATTCACCTCTCCACACCACATACCTGCCAAGTTCTGGGGCTAAATTATGCAGATTGCTGTGTTAACCCTCAGATCAATTTCTTAGGTGTTCAAAATGGTTTGATGCTGATCTAGCTGCATTTCAGGGACAAGACAAGCTCAGGGTACCCATACTACTCCACCATCTTAACTCCTCTGAAATGGTACATTGAAAATATTATGTTACAAAATATAATAAAGTAAATCATAGAGTGATTCTCAATTTGAGAAAACTCCTCAATAGGATGTCACTCAGTGGTATGATAGCAAATGTTTTATAACTGGTTCCCCTTTTTACGTCTTCCCTTAGAACGCCTGCTTTTATGCTCAGGGTTCTGGCCTACTGATTACATAGCAATTGATTACCCAATTACTTATATGGGGGTTTGTATATATATGTATACATATGTATATATATACAAACATATACACATATATATCTAATTGAGAGGTAGAATATCAAATGTAGATATCAACATGAATGTATATTTAACAGGCCATCCATGTATACTTATATGAAAGCTGATCTCTATTTAATGAGAGAATTAATATAATTTTTATAATATCTGAAGTATAATCACATAAAATTATTATAATTTATCAAATACGTTAACAACTAACTCCAAAGAAAACTTTCAAGGACTTTAAACACACAGGACAAGGTTTACCGCTGAGAGTTTACTCATTGAAATTGAGAAACTTCATCCACTTTCCATAAATAAATATCACTGTGGTGACAGACAGAAAAGTAAATTTCTATCTATACTGAATAATAAGTTTTTAGGAAAACTGTCATTTGGTAAAATGTCAAGCAGTTCATTTAAAACGAACATAGTCTATGAGGTGGTAAAGTGAGAGAAGTTGTCAACAATTTCTTCAAAGACAAATTTATTAGTCTTTGGTTCTTCCTAAATTTCCTTGTCCTCCTCAGCTAGACAAACTGCTTCTGCCCATAGGGAAGAATATTAAGATGGCTACAAAATCTTGAGTTTTCCAAGGAATGGCCACTGTAAAAAATGAATGTCCCCAGTTAACCCCTCTCACAGTGTATGTGCAGAAGGACTGATTCATAGCTGTTATAAGGTAATGATCTTGCCAAACATTGTTTTAGGCCATGCCCTCCATATGCTCCCTTTTAATCTGTGGGACCTGGCAACTCATGAACCATAGTGGCATCAGAAAATTTTGTTGAGTCTGTGTTGAGAAGGGGCAGATAGTAATAGTAACTAATGATTCATTTACTATCTCTAAATAGAAAGAAAATAAAGCTGAATATTCAATCTACCCCCAAATCCACTTGACTGAAACTTACATTCAGAGAAGTTATTTAACTCTCTCTGTGTGGGATGTGGGTGCATGTGCTCACGTGCTGCATGCATGCATTTGTAGGCATTTTTTTAAAACAGCAAACTCAAAACAAATATCTCACAACACATATCTCTGCCTCTTTACTTGTTTACCTTGTTTCCACACCTCACCCACAATAAACCCATGAACATTTTCCTTGCCTATTACTTGAAGTGGAAAATTAAAATCATAGATTTTCTCCCCTATTGCTTCCAAGACAGTAATACCTTTGGTCTTAAAAATTGTCTCAGAAGATGTGCTGGAAATATTAGTTTGGTAAGTTAAAGCAATCCTCAGCATGTAAATTTTTGAAGGAAAGCAGTCTAGAATAATGCAATTTTGTCTCATCAACCAAGAAGCTCATGACTTTTCCTAGTCTTCTCTTTATGCCTGGATTTAAGCAAATTAACAAACTGTCACCACTATAAATCATTCATGCTGCTTTCATAAAACATGTTTATATTTTATATGAATAGATTAGATGTGTTATAAGTAACTTACAAACACAGATTTTGCCTGTGGATATTTTGTTTAATATATGTTATAAAATATACTTATATTTGCATTGATTCTACAAATATATAATACCTATAAGCTATGAGACCTGGTAATAGACCATAAGGTTGTCCACAGGATTCATCACCCAGTCTGGTGCATAGAGAGATGTGAAAATGAATAGTACAGGACATTGTGAGGTGTGCTAGCAGAGAGCATATATAAGTATTAGGGAGTATCAGAAGGAATGATGGTCAGAGAAGACCTCACAGATGAGGGGGCATTAGAGCTGAGATTTTATTTTATTTTTTTAAATTTAATTTATTGATTTATTGATTTATAATTTTTTAAATGTTTATTTATTTTTGAGACAGAGACCAAGCACAAGCAGGGAAGGGACAGAGAGAGGGAGACACAGAACCTGAAGCAGGTTCCAGGCTCTGAGCTGTCAGCATAGAGCCTGATGTGGGGCTCGAACTCATGAACTGTGAGATCATGACCTGACTGAAGTCAGATGCTCAACTGACTCACCCAGGTACCCCTGGAGCTGAGAGTTTAAAGGGTACCTAGTATGTCTCCATGTGGTCAAGTAAAACAAACAAACAAACAAACAAACAAACAAACAAAAAACTGGAACATGCATGACTCTTTCAGAAACTATAATTAGTTATCTGTCATTGGAGCCAAGTTGAGAATGACAGGTGAACTATCTGGAAAGAGAGGTTTCAACATGATTTGTATTTTGGACATAATACTGTGGTCATCGGAGAGCAAAACAAAGCTTTTTAATGACAAAATTCATATCATTATTATATTTTTATCTTAAAAAGCTACTTTAACACTCAAGGTTAGATTGCAATGGCAGAAAGAGTAGTTAGGAAGCTATTTTGATAGCCCAGAAGAGAGATCATGTAGATAGAATCCTTGGAGGTGAAGAAAAGTCTAATGCAAGAGGTAAAATTACCGAAGATTATGGAAGAAGATGTAAGGTTATAGCAAATGTCATCTTGCTTTCACTAGCTAGTAGAAACTGAAAACACTCAGTGAACACACTCACATATACCCAAACTACCCCTGTCCTCCCCCCCCCCATTAAGATGTCAAAGTGAGGAATGAGGAAATTTGAAAATTTGAACAAAGTGATTTTTGTTTCATTTTTCCCTCTAGAGAATACAGATTTTTGTTCTAAAGTTTTATTCAAGAATATAACTAGTGTTTATTATTAGTTATCCTATATGCACAGGTCTGTTCTAGGTGTTAAGATGCAGAAACAGAAACAGAATTCCTGGTGAGTAAGGAATTTGCATCCTAGTAGGATGTCATTGACATTGCTTCACTTTAAGCCTAAAAGATAAATCAATGAAAGAAATTTAATTTAGAAGGCTTTGCTCTGTAATAACAAATTGGACCTCCTTGGGATTCTTCCCTAAGAAAGTAGTGATTTCATGGTAATTATAGGATCAAAAGTACCCCTAAATCCACTGTTGCCCAGAAAAGACCTGGGAAGCAAATATTTAAAAGTTAGACAAAATAAAAGCAGAAATAATGTCATGACATTATTGAATAACTCAAAATCATCTTTGAAAATTTCACTTGTTAGGAAAGACAATTGTAAGGGAAAAATTGTATGAATTTTCCCCCCTCTCTGTTCATCTTGAAAGCCATCTAGAAAATAAATTACCTAAATGCAATGGTTTCACTGTAAATATTCTAATTAGGAGCAACTACATTAAAAACATGCAAGGAAATTCTTTTTTTTTAAATTTTTTTAACGTTTATTCATTTTTGAGAGAAAGACAAAGAGTGTGAGCTGGGGAGGGGCAGAGAGAGAGGGAAACAGAATCCAAAGAAGTCTCCTGGCTCTGAGCACTTAGCACAGAGCCTGACATGGGGCTCGAACCCACAAACTGTGAGATCATGACTTGAGCTGAAGTCAGACACTTAATCAGCTGAGCCACCAATGCACCCCAATGCAAGCAAAATTCTAATCTACCTGTACTACCATGAATTGAATATGAATAAAACAATGCATATATGTAGTTTTCTTACACATATCTATATGCACATTTATAGACATGTACACACACACACACACGCACACACTTTCTGTTTCCTGATCCTAGAAGCTTTATGACAGATTTTTTTTTCAACTCCATCAAATACCAAAGGGAAAAAAAAAGTCATTTTTACAGACCTCAGGCTAGTGACCCAGGTGAAAGAGAAATGAAACAAAGCTTCCTTGATGGAAGAATAAGAGCTTTCTCATCATTCTTGGACAAGCTTTAAGCCATTTACAAAAAAAAAAAAAATCTATTTTCTGAGGAAAAGAAAACATCCAAATTACTCAGTGGAGGAATCACAATTGGGAAACTGGAATTTGGGGAGACAGACACCCAGAGGTCTTTTGAATCATTATACATGACATGTCTAGATGCTAAGAAATTGCGAGGAAATGTTAAAGGGTGTATAGAATTCCCAACAGTGCCCCTTATTTCTCAGTTGTTTTCACTGGTGAAATTTATCTTTTCAAACATTTGTGAAGGCTTTTATATGTCCTTGTAGCTGAGTGAGATTTTGTTACAACAAACTGTCATCACATACTTTTATAGATACACCAAATATCCTATATATCTCAACCTGTTTATTCTGTTAACTACCTGAGTTCTTAAATCTAGAATCATTAGTGGATTTGTTCATAGTTCTTTACTCATTTTCTTGTCTTCTATACAACATGTTCAAAGTTTTCTCCCATTCTCTGAAGGATATCTACTTATCTGCCACTTCTGTTCCCATGTTTCCAGATAAGTCAGCTGCCAATATCTAACCTGGAAAGATTCATTCATGTTGAATTGGGCTAAACCATGAACTGACCTCCCTGGGGACCAGATGGTACACGCTAGTAGCATTTCACAACAGCAGAGTTTATAAGATACTTAGAAAAATCCTGGAATGGTACTTTGTACATATTTTACACCTGTTCATAAAGTAAGATAAAATAAATACAATGTCATGTAATTGGTATGCAGGAAAAAGTTTTCAGAACACAAATACAATGGAAAATGGAGGTAATACTTCAAAATGAAAGGGATCCCATTTTATCCTCACCCAGATTACTCTTCAGTCTTTCCTGATTCTAATGTTGCTTAGATAAGTATTCACAAAGTGAGTTTTGAAGTAAAACATGAAGAATGAGCACAGACATTTTGTGCACCATGGAATAGATTTTCAGATTAGTTTTGGATGAATGCTTTTTAACATGAATACTATATTTAGGTGCTTAGTACAAAAGGTCATTCCATAAGCACTGCTTGATATAGTGATTTGTGTCACTTTTAGAGAATTCAGAATTATCTTGCTATCTCAAATGACTTAATTCTGCCTGACAATTCTACTATTAGACAAAAGGAAATTATACCCTTCTCATTATATCCTTAAGAGGCTAAAATTCACCACAGTTGTGTTTTGTTCTATTTTATTTAAGCCCTGCATAGTTTAAATGCAACCGTTCATTATAATTTTAGTTAGAATTTATTTAAATTATCATGCATACTTTTATAATTCATGCAATGGCAATAATAATAACTGATAAGAAATCTAAATTGGGATCAAAATGTTTTCATTTCAAAAATCTGGTTTTAAAATGAATAAGGAAAACAATGGTGACAACATGAGTTTTGGAATAAATTTTATAAGGATCAATCAAAGTAGAATAAAGTTAGCAAGTGTTTTTGAATGAAAATAAAGGATAGCATTTGAGCTTCTTTCATAAAAGGAGTTATAAGACCAACATGTCACCATGTCATTTAAATCTTTTGTATAAGATCTTCCTCTGTGAATTTGAAGAAGTTGGAGTGAACAGAAAGACAAAAAATTGGAGTACTTTTTAAGTCAAAGTATTAAAAAACAAGCAAGTTTCTTGAATCTATAAGAAAGGAACTATTAAATTGGTGGACAATATTGAATCGGCTACTTGTAACTAGACTGATAAATCTACAATTTGTGCATATCCATGTCTCTTTCAAGTCTTCTAGATGATCTTCTCAACTCAGTAAATGAGTAGTCACCAATATAAGTTGATGGGGTAGATGGTATTTGTTATTCAGACATATGTACCTATGTTTCACAAAGTACCTTGCAGTTAGTGGATAGTCAACAAATTTTTGTTTAACCAAATTAAGAATCAAAACCTTTTTTCTATTTTTAAATGTTGATCAAATCACACAGATTATTATTTTGTCTAATAAATCCACGACTGGAGTTATCAGTGAACTCTTAACTCTTTATAAGGAGGAGGAGTTTTTACACTGTAGCTGTGTTCTGTGTGTCAAAATCTATAAATATAAAATGTTACTTATTGTTACATTCAAGGAAGCTCAAATATCTAAAATGATATTCTCGTAGCACTTTGTTTCAGGAAATTATTTTAAGGAGCTAGATAAAATACTTTAAAAAAATAACATTTACTTATTTTTGAGAGAGAGAGAGAGAGAGAGAGAGAGAGAGAGAGAGAGAGAGGCAGAGCATGAGTAGGGGAGGGGCAGAGAGAGAAGGAGACACAGAATATGAAGCAGGCTTCAGGCTCTGAGCTGTCAGCACAGAGCCCGACACGGGTCTTGAACCCACGAACCGTGAGATCATGACCTGAGCCGAAGTCAGACACCTAACCGACTGAACCACCCAGGTGCCCCTAGATAAAACGCTTTTAAAATAACATTAATGTTCCCCATTATGTTAAAAAATTATGTCTGATAACAACTAAGGTACAAGCAACTAGCCAATGACAATGACAGACATTCTGATGATTTACAGTATTGATGATTATACCAACTAACACTTAAACCTCTAAATTCTTTTAAATTATTGAGGACTTAATGCTTTCCTTCGTCTTTCTAACAATCATCTTTAGTTTTCCCAGGAGGTCCAAGTAATTCTAACTGATTCTTTCCCCCATCATATACACTATGAATATTCATGGTAAAAAGAGAACTATTAAAATATAGCATGAATTATTTACTGCTGCCCAAAGCTGCATTAACTTCATGGAATATTTCTAATTCACCAAGGCTTTGAACATCCACCTGAGGTCAGTTATGCATTCATAGTACATGATTCTAAAAATAATATTCTCCAAAGTGTATAATTTTCACTTGAAAAAGTCAATATAAATCTAACTGTAATGAATAGTAAGATTGCATTCAGGTCAGAAAAAGGTATTTCTTTTCTCTCTGAAGGTTTGGCATAAATGGTGACTTCTGGACACAACTCTTTTAGAGGGAAACAAAGTACTTGTTCTTCACACCCATGATTTTTCACAGCAATTATGAAAGGCAGGAATTATGTTCCAAGCTGACATTTTGATAGCACTAATGTCACATCACAACATGGTGGGAAAACACCAGTGGGGCCAGAGAAAGAGCTTTATAAAACACAATTAAGGAAATTTTGTTTCCCTTGGTTTCCAGCCAGAACACAAAATTAGGACTATGCAAGAAATCTTCTCTTCCCTCTAGAGCTAGTGAAAAGAACACACCTAAAGCAGACTCATTTATGTAACTTTGTACACATTAATGAATGTCTCCAAATACTCGATTTCATCTGTAAAACACCTACATCCTAGGGATGTTAGGTATATGAAGTGGATCGATATGTGTTAATCACTTAATAGACTTCCTGTTTAGGAATCACACATTTGGGTTCAAGTCACCAGTTTGCTTCTTGTGCATTTTGGTAACTTAGGGGAAGTTAATCTATCTCAACTCCAATTTTATCAGCTGTGAAATGAGGTTAATAACATCATCACTTGATGTGGTATTTGGCGGTGCGGATTAGGGTCTCTGTGTGTATTTATATGTAATGCTTAGCATACATATATATGTGTATGTTTAGTACAGTGAATGCATACCATAGCACTCAATTCAGGTTTGCTTTTATTCCATATAGGTTGTCAACTGGTAATTATCATTCTTTTTTCTTCCTTATGATTTATCTGGTGATAATGAGATTAAATGACTGGATTGGCATTTAAGATTTCAGTTTTAGGAGGAAAAGTAGTTCTTTTCTGCGATAAGTTAATAATGAATATGGGGGAAGATATACAATAATTATTTAGGATGAATACTTGAAATGTCCATTTTAAGTTACTTTATAGTAATAGCTATTCTGGGTTATTGAATAATTATACAAATATGTACCTTAGTCTTTAAGAGACAATAAAAAATATGGATACTGGTTTTGAACTTTTTATAAGGCTAGATTATAGGAAAAGCCTATGACAAATGGCATTCATTTCTAATTCCTTAGCTGATCTGTTTTATGGGGAATAAAAGGAAAATTGTATATATAGCACTTTTGTGGCAATATTACCAAATCAACTACAGGTATGCATTCAGAGGAATGAGGCATAAAATCCAACTTACTTATTCATTCATTCCAAAACTACTCACTGAGTGGCTACCACGTATGGGTCAGATACTTTTGTAAACTCAGCATATAGCATTGAACAAGACAAAGATCTTTGCCTTTAGAGATTTTCCCCCCCAAAAAAAAAAACAATAAACAAGATAAATAATGAAAGATAGTGTAGGTTAGATAGATTTAAATTAATTAGGAGACAAATATAGCAAGAATGGTTGATAAAATGTGACACAGCAGAGGAAGGCTGAAATATTTATTTATTATTTATTTATTTATTTATTTATTTATTTATTTATTTATGTTTCTTTATTTTTGAGGGAGAGAGGGAGACAGAGTGCAAGTGGGGGAGGGGCAGAGAGAGAGACAGACAGAGACAGAGACAGAATCTGAAACAGGCTCCAGGCTCTTAACTGTCAGCACAGAGCCTGATGTAAGGCTCCAATTCACTGAACCACTGATCCAGACTGAACCGACTGAGTCACCCAGGTGCCCCAGGCTCAAATCTTAAATAGGGGTACTGGGAAAACCATGCGACAAGGTGACATTTGACAGAGACCTGAAAGAGGTAAGGGAGTGAGCGATGTGAATCTCAGAAAAGTGTGCTCCAGGTAGAAAGAGAGTTGCAAATGCTAAATCTGCATGGAGAGTGGGTCTGATGCATTGGAGATAGTGACCGTTCCTAAAGAATATATTTAGGACTGTCAGCCTTTGCTATCTGCCCAGCTTAATCAGTAGCTGGTTTTGGAAGGTATTGGAAGCTTCAGTTTGGAAATTACGGTAAACCACAGGAAATAACCTGCCAAGACCTGAGCTCACATGTGGGCCCTTTCCTTCAGCAGCCCCAAGGGATTCCTTTCTTCCTCCCTCCCTCCCTCCCTCCCTCTCTCTTTTCCTCCCTCCCTTCTTCCCTTCTTCCTTCCTTCCTCCCTCCTTCCTTCCTCCCTCCCTCCCTCCCTCCCTTCCTCCTTCCTTCCTTCCTTCCTTCCTTCCTTCCTTCCTTCCTTTTGTTGTTTTTTTTTTCCTGCTGTTTAATTGCCATTTAGGCATACAGAGATCCTACTACCAAAAACAGATGAGGCATCATGTTCATGAGATTCTCATATTGTTTATAGGATCCTCCTTTTCACACGTCAAGAATATTGCCTTTTTTATGGGAGGGAAGTATGAAAAAGAAATAGAAATAGAAATAGCTGGCAGGTGCCAAGGAAGTGAGATTGTTTGAAGGCTATTTCAACTTGTTATTAATGTAGTGATACAAGGATTATTCAATATAGTCTTATGTGGCCCTAACATAAAGAAGGAAAAAGAAATGAACATTTTATCTTATATAGAGTAAAATAGCTCACAAAACTGCAAAACAACAGAGAAGTGTTATCAGTGCAAGGGGACTGCCTTATAGGGAAAATGTTCTATTAAGAAATTTTTCTGATATTATTATATTTAATATCCCACTTAATATGTTCCAAAACTTCCCATTCTTTACCAAATATACTAAATGATCTGCATGATGCAGAAGTTTCAAATATGTTTCTTTAGAGAAAGTCCAAAGAGAAAGTCCAAGTTGAAATACAATGTTTGGTTAAAAGCTTTGGAAAGATAGTAATAAAAACTGTTGTGGCTATCTCTGGGTGGTGGCACGGGGAATGGTTTTCTTCCTCTGTGTCTTTCTTGTCAAATTTCTTCATAATGAATGTTTTCAAGAAGTGTAAAAACAAATAATTCAAAAAGGTTTATGTCAGAAACGTGAGTGTTTAAGCAAGATTTAAATGTAAAGACAAAATTAAATCTTCTGCATTCCTCCAGTCCAAATAGTATTCAACTTGTGCCTTTTTTGTGCACAGCCTTTGAAGGTTATGACTTTACCATAAAATACCGATAACAATAATTGTCATAACAACAGCAATCTCATTGGGTTCTAGCAGACTCCAGCCGGGTTACTTGAAAGCGAATGGAAGCAATGCCTGGCTTGTGCAATTTAACCGATCAGTTCAGGAACCATTGTTACCATTGCAACAAGCAGATGTCACTGCAGACTGTGTGAAAATGTCAGAGAAAATGAAGAAAATCCAAGTAGTGGTAGAAATGAAATCTCACCCTTAAAGTGTGTTCTTTCCCACCCTGAAGATTGTCAATTTGAAGACTCTTTTGTTCGTTTGCAGCATTTACTCTGACTGCAACTCATAGTCTGAAAATATTTCCATTTATCTCCACCTGGAATCACAGCGTCCCTTCTCAGGCTCATTAGGCGCTGAGGGGTCTCACCAAAGCACAGTAACTGTAGAGTCTGATAAAAGGAGCTTGAAACCTGTTCAGGTGCCCAGGGATCCACAGGGGTGGGGATGGGACTGAAAAGGGGGAATGTTATTAAGTTGCAGAACTGAGTATGACATATCATTTTCTGGATAGATGGGTAGAGTAATGCATGTGCTGATCTCAGCTCTGCAGGAATAAAGTACTTTGAGTCCAATCTGTTTTTCACTACCACTACAAACAAGCCTTCTAAGGACTTTTTCATTAAAAGTAAAAGCCAACAATCTCTGAGCTTAAGCTTGGAATTTGAGAGTGCAATCCCCTAAAATCAGACACTTTATAATACCGGAGTGGAATCCTCTTTCTGGGACTAATTTTCTATCCACTCAGAGTGGAGAGTATTTAAGTTTCTACAGTGAAACACTGCTACCTGGAAATAGACTCCTATTTCTTTTTTCAAGTAAAAAGACCTTAATAAAATGTCCCTAGGGTACATATTCTTTAAATTATAATTTTAGAACTAAAACCAATCTATAATATATGCATGAATCATTCATGTTAATTTATTTTATCAATAACTAATTCGATCTCATAAAATACAATTTAGGCATAATCATAATCAGGATACCTGCGCGCACCACATCTGTCAATTTATCTTATTATGGGAAAACTCTGATCAAATTTTGATGGTGCTAAAAATGTCGTAAATAATAAGTCTGGAATGAAAGCAAAATAAGATCTGAAGACAGGTGAAATACAAAACTACAGCACATTGAGGCATTTATACAGTTCAGGTGAAGTTACAGAAATCTGGGTGGGGGGGAGATTCATCTCCTCCCTATGAAATCATTTTTTTTCATAATTTCATAAGAAATTGATTAATTATAGATGCAATTTTTGTAAAAGCAATGCTCTCATAGAACACTTTACAGAGCAGTGCTGGAGAGAAAAAGCAGTAGAAAGCCCTGGAACCGGACTGTCAATTCCACTGTGCCCACTGTAGGTTCTTTGGCTGCTCATCCAATCTCTCAGCATCCTCCTTTGCAAAATGTACCTTACGATTGCTTAGGAGATCACCTCCGATCGTGGGCGCACACACAATTTGCAAACTGTTGACACTTTAAAATGTTTAAATATGAATTACCGTATGTCTGGTCTTCGCCCCACTGAAAGAGAAAATAAATCTGTGTCTTACCAGTCACGTACTGGGCAGAGAATGTACAATTTGGTCTACCTGCAGATCTGAGAGTGCCGCCTTGAATGTTGTGGATCTCAAACTATAAAGAAGTTGTGTGCCCCTGTTCCAAGGGTGGAACAGTCTTCTCTTACTAGTGCCTGAATTCACTGCTTGTAGAGTTTAAAAAGAAAAAAAAAAAAAAAAAAGAAGGAAGAAAGGAAGAAAGACAAGGCAAGGATTTTTCTATAGCGACTAAGAATGATAAGCCTGGTTTTATAATTAAGGGCTCTGATCGGCTTAGGTTTACTAAAACAAAGCATCTGAGTTAGGAGGAAGGAAAGATTTCTCTCTTATAATGAGGAAATCTATTCCCGAGAAAGAAGGGCAGAATGGGAATGAATATTTCTGATTTCTCAGTTTTTCCATCCTCCTTACCTCCCTTACCTAATAAATTAGCAGATTTGCATACATAAAATATACCTCAAAAAACTCAATAAAAACATGGTTTAAAAATATGCAGCTAATTATATGAGAATGTTCATTTCTTTTCCCTATAAGGCAAATGAATATTTATCAAGTTAAATTCCAAGATACTTATTATCTCGCTTGCATTTTGAATATAATTACATTGGAAGGCAATTGTTCTGATGGGTGTAGGCAGAGATTAAAAGATTTGTATGCACTTCTTAAAAATGCAAAATAATCATAGTTCTTTTTTTTTTTAATCATTAACAAAGTAGCTCAACCCTTCCCTTCAGCTGAAAAATAAGTTAGCATTAAAGCGTAACGGTTCTAAAGATATTACACAATAAATGAAAATGGCCGAATAAAATCTAGGTTGCAATTAGTTTTTGGAAGCTAAATTTATAAACACTAGAAAAAAGTGCCTGAGATATTTAAAGGAGCTATTAAACTTGCTATTTTAAAGTTCAGATTTAGGGGCGCCTGGGTGGCGCAGTCGGTTAAGCGTCCGACTTCAGCCAGGTCACGATCTAGCGGTCCATGAGTTCAAGCCCCGCGTCAGGCTCTGGGCTGATGGCTCAGAGCCTGGAGCCTGTTTCCGATTCTGTGTCTCCCTCTCTCTCTGCCCCTCCCCCGTTTATGCTCTGTCTCTCTCTGTCCCAAAAATAAATAAACATTGAAAAAAAAATTAAAAAAAAATAATAAAGTTCAGATTTAAAAATAACTGCTCTTAAATTATTCCACTAATGCGTCATCTAGGTAAATAATATCAAAATGAATAAATTTATGAAATAGCAAATAAGTCATAATTGTCTTTAAATTAATGAAATTTAATCATGCTTGGGCAAAAATATCAAAGTTTCATATATTCACATGCATGTGATTTCTAGACTCAGAAGTTTTCTCACACTGTACTTTATAACATCAAAATGAAGTTATCCACACACATACCTTATTTTCCCCTCTGTATCTAAATTTCAGAAGATATGGATTATATATTATATTTCTTTTATTTATTTGTATTGATTTATTGACTTTATCAAAAGTGTCTTAAAGCTAATTGGTATCCAATAAAAATGTTAACTGCTAGCAACAGAAAAAATGGGATAGAAAACTTGAAAGATTATAACACAAATTATGTAGGACAGTGGATTTAATTATACTACAGAAAAAATAGCTGATCTATTATGTATGCTTTGTCACATAGAAAGTCTATCTTATTTTATACTTGTTCTCTGATATATCTGCCTGCTATCACAAATATTGTTAATGTCTTTCCAGATTAAACACAGAGCCTAGAAAATAATGAAAACTGTTCAACTCCAAGTGTACTGAGCCTACTTTCAGGTCCGACCAAAACACTTTGATAATTTTAAGTAGCAAAGCTAAAATGTTGGGTGGTGATATTGGACCAAAACTCCTAACAGCAACCACCACTGAAGTAGTGGAACATTCAAAGCCTTAAAAAGGCTGGATAAATTTCAGCTGAGATTAGCTCTAGAGAACTGTATGCTCAAATAGGAATAGAAATACATTACTGCTTAGAAAGGAGTTATGCATTTTTATAAAAATACTATATGTACATGTAGTTTGGTTTGAACTAGGGGAAATGAAAACAATCTCTTGGACTCTGGAGCCCTTTTATGAAATTTCTAATTAATTTTGATAAATCCCTTTTAATATGGCAAGGAGTTCCACTTGGGTTTATCAATTTAAGAGTTATACTTGCACTCAGTGGACCATAATCTGCCCTAAGCTAGTTATGCATAACACCTGCTAAAGTTAATAGACATTCCACATGAGTAGCTGATTTTGCCAGAGAGTCATGTGGAATTAACTAATAATGAAATTTGGCTGACAATATCTTTAATATTTTCATTTAAAGAGTATTTATTACCTTGCATGGCCTCCTTATATAATTAACTAGTTTTGATGTGCACTCACCATATTTCAGATGTGTCATCATTATTTTTCTCTGATCCTATATAATCAGGCAAAGAAAATATTTTTAAAGTTTTTGTCTCCCAATATTCATTGCAGATGATTCAGTGGCATATTATTACACACATACACATAGAATGTATGTTTAAGAAAACTTGTAAAAAGGACAGATAATATCTTATTTTTGAAAATCCTTATAGAATCTCATAGACTGAATGCGCTTCCCTCTTTAAAAGAAACATCAGGGGCGCCTGGGTGGCGCAGTCGGTTAAGTGTCCGACTTCAGCCAGGTCACGATCTCGCGGTCCGTGAGTTCGAGCCCCGCGTCGGGCTCTGGGCTGATGGCTCGGAGCCTGGAGCCTGTTTCCGATTCTGTGTCTCCCTCTCTCTCTGCCCCGCCCCCGTTCATGCTCTGTCTCTCTCTGTCCCAAAAGAAAAAAAAAAAAATCTTTAAAAGAAACATCATTATTGATTTAGTGATGACTACTGTACTAAAATTTTAAAAACTTGGTTAAAAAAAAACGATACACAGAATGTCAGGTATGACTACTCTCCATTGAGTCACTCTTCCCAGACTAGTTTCCTTTTCTGTGTTCACATTTTAATCCACATTGTTTGCTCTTCTTGGAAGAAGATTCTTTATTAATCTCTGTCAAACAGAATCTTTAGTTCCTACCTCACATTAAAAAAAAAAAATTCTTCTTAATGTGTATTTATTCATTCATTTATTTTTGGAGAGAGAGAAAGACAGAGTATGAGCGGGGAAGGCGCAGAGAGCGAGGGAGACACAGAATCCAAAGCAGGCTCCAGGCTCTGAGCCCTCAGCCCAAAACCCCACGTGGGGCTCGAAATCATGAAACGTGAGATCACGACCTGAGCCCAAGTCAGAGACCTCACTGACTGAGCTACCCCCGCACCCTTACCTCACATTTTCAGTGCAGTCTTTCCTAACCCACAGAGATTACTCTATCAAATTGTTCCATTTCTTATTACGCGTATGTCTCTCATCACAAACTAAGATTGTGTTCCACGTTTGTGTACCGTTTTCTTATTAAGACCGAAAGGTCCTGAAGTACCAGAGGAGTTTGTACAGTTAGGCTTTCTTTTTTAGGCTCTTGTGCAGTGACATGCATGTGCTCAGTACGTCTTTAAAGATGGATTAATGAGAAGTGATGTTTTATATTGACACAAAATGAATCACTATGAATGTGAGTCCCAGATAAGATATTAGCATGATGAACTTGCCCTGGCTAGCAATACCAAGCACCATTTTCCTGCATAAGCATAATTCATATAGGGCAGAGAATACTACCAGGGATATTCACAGTGTATCACTCATTTCTTGCAAACAAAACTATTTACTAAGAGATCTATTTTGTATTATTTCTACTACTACAGTCCAGTGATCTCAAATGGAAATTTGCCGGATATTATTTTTGCATCACCTCTTAGAATCCGTGTTGGTGCCATTTTATTTTATAATCATCAGTATTGATTTTGTATGTATGCTATATACTCAACACATTAAAAGCAAAAATGAAATAAGAGTAGTAATCATTCTTCCCACGTCCCACGCCGATTTTCCACTTGTTTGGTAAGATAGAAATATTAACATCTAAGGAAATGTTACAATTATCCGAAGCAAAATGATAGTAGAGAGTCGTGCATGGGTGTATAAGTAGTTTAGGGAAATGATGTTATATGCCAAGACAGAAAAGAAAAAGATTTTTAAAAAGGCATATTAGATTTCAGATACAGATGAGGGATCTGAATAGAAATATCCTAGGCAGATGTTACACAGCCTCTGAAGAGAGGATTATATCAGTGGGAATACAAATCGGAGAGTCATCAGCATATTGGTGAAAGTTAAATCCACTTGAATATACACACTACCAGAATAAATGTAATTGAAGAAGATGAAAGAGTCAAGCACTGAAAGTGGTGGGACAACCTCTCTCAACAAGAAAGACAAGACTTAAGAAAAAGAAACCTAAGCTCGGAGAACCAGCAGAGAATATAGACCCAAAAATTGATAAAGAATTTCAAAGAAACTGGTCAGCAGATATTCGGTTCTGTCAATAGCCCTGTCCCACTTTCTCTTTGCTATCTTTTTAACTTCTGTCCCTTCAATCACCACATATAAGATATCTTCATCCCAGCTCTCTCTTCTGACTTCTGGGCCTTCATGACCAGGTACCTTTATGAAATCTTGTGTTGGACTTCATAAGACGTCAAACTTTGGTGCTCTTATTAATTGGGACAAAGATCGCTAGGCCTCCCTTGTTCCTCCGTAATAACATCTTCGGAATATATCTGGACACGTAACCAACAAGAATAAGGTCTACCTTCCCCAGTCCCTCCACTAGAGAATTTTAGCCTTGTGACTAAGTGTAGGACAATGGGATGGAAGAAGAAATTCTGTGTGACTTCCTGGAAATGTCTTTAAACAGCATAGGCCAACCTTACCTTACCTTATTTTTTTTTTCCCTTCCAGCTAGCTGAAATGCACATTTTATAGCTGGACATGAAGCTAGATAAAATATGCTCGATTATGAGATAGATCTGGGAGCTTAGGACATGCAAACAGAGCAACAAAATCAAAGGAGTCTTCATCTCCCACCCGTGTGAAAAACCTAGCCAGCCATGGCGATATAATTGGACTTTTTTGTGAAACAAGCTCTTATTTAAATCACTATTATGTGGAACTTTCTGTCACTACCACCAAGAATAAGTCTAACTAATACAGTAGATTTATCACAAATCTCTTTTTACTCTTGTAATTCCCTGTTTTGCAAATGGCTTTGCCAGCAATCTAGGCACTGAAAACAATCTTTTCTTTCTTCCTCTCCCCTCATTACACCGACACAGGTACAGTCTCTCCTGCCATTGCCTTAGACATGCTCTTGTCATTTCTTGCCAGGATAATTTCAACATCTGTTGCTTCCCATTTCCAGTTTTATTTCCTCTGAATCCAGTGTCTGTGCTTCACAACTAGAGTGATCTTTTTACAAATTAAAAGTCTTATCTTGTCATTCCTTTGTTTAAATTCATTTAATGAATTCATTTAACAATTCTTCCTGATCTGCCTCATGCCTACTGTCTACCTCTGTAATCTCATTATTTTCCCTATGATCCAACCATGTTGAATCTCATATAGAAACTCACTTCGCTTTTCTTACTCACTCATGCTTTCTTAGGAGCTATTTGTTTCCTTTGTGTGAAACTTGCTTTCTCTCTCTGTTACTTAGCAAACTTCTGCTTGCCCTCAAGTCTGTGTGTAACAATCTCTGCCTCTTAGAGGCTTTTATAAAGACTGGTCCTTTATTCATTTCCTGATACCCCATGACAGTCTGGGTGAAGTTCCTGTTCAATGTGATCTCATTTCTCTACACACACCCTATTGAAGGAACTATCACAGTGTAAAAAATTGGTTACTCCTCCATCTGCCCCATTACTTTCTATGATTTTTTAGAACAGGAACTTGTCTTTCATTTCTGATTACCAGTGTCTAACAGTGCTGAACATTCATTCATTCACTCATTCAGCTGATATTTATTAAACAAAGCCTTGAATATGTGAAAGGTTGTAAGAATTCAGCAATTACTATCCAATTTGAACATTAGAGATCACATTGAATCTTAGAGGTAAAACATATTCGTTATACATGAAGTAGAAGCTATGGAATCTGTTATAAGCAAACATCAGAGATATTGCAGATTCAGTTCCAGACCAGTGCAATATTGCAATAAAGCAAGTCAAATGATTTTTTTTTTTTTTGGTTTCCCAGGGCAAACAAGTGTTTACACTATACTGTAGTCTACTAAGTGTTCAATAGTATTATGTCTAAAAAAACAATGTGAATCACTTTAATTAAAAATATTCCTGAAAAATGCCAACCATCATGTGATGTTTCAGTGAGTTGTAATATTTTAGTTAGTCAGGGTCTTGCCTTGATGTTGCTGACTGGGGTGGGGCTGTTGAAGGTTGAGGTGGCTGTGGCAATTTCTTAAAATAAGAAAAAAATAAAGTTTGCCACATCAATTGACCCTTCCTCTTACGAATGATTTCTCTGTTGCATGTGATGCAGTTTGATAGCATTTTACCCACAGTAGAACTTCTTTCAGATTTGGGAGTCAATTCTCCAAACCCTACCACTGCTTGATCAACTAAGCTTATGTAATATTCTAAATCCTTTGCTGTCATTTCAACAATCTTCACATCATCTTTACCAGGAGTAGATTCCATATCAAGAAATCACTTTTTTTGGCTTATCTTTAAGAAGGGACCCTCATCCATACATGTTTTATCATGAGATTATAGCAATTCAGTCACACCTGCAGGTTTCGCTTCTAATTCTACTTGCTCTTTCTACCTAAGCTACTATCTGAAGCATCTGCAGCTATTTTCTCCACTGAAGTAATGAACCCCTCCAAGCTGTCCCAGGAGGATTGGAATCAACTTCTTCCAAACTCCTCTTCCTGTAAGTCACAAATGTTCTTCATGGCATCTAGAATGGTGAATCCTTTACAGAAGGTTTTCAATTTACTTCTCCCAGATCCATCAGAGGAATCACTATCTATGGCAGCTATAGCCTTGCCAAATGTATTTCTTAAATAATACTTGAAGATCAAAATGACTCCTTGATCCATGGTCTGCAGAATGGATGTTGTATCAATAGCCACAAAAACAACATTCATTCCTTTGCACATCTCATTCAGAGCTCTTGGGTGACCAGGTGCATTGTCAATAAGCAGGAATATTTTGAAAGGAATGTTTTTTTGTTTGTTTTTGTTTCCTTTTTGTTTGTTTTGTTTTTGTTTTTGTTTTTAATAAGAAGTGGGTCTCAACAGTGGGCTTAACATATTCAATAAACCAGTAAACCATGTAGAGAGATGTATGGTCATCCAGGCTTTGTTGTTGCATTGATAGAGCATAGGCAGAGTAGACTGAGCATAATTCTTAAAGGACCTAAGATTTTTGGAATGGTAAATGAATATTGACTTCAACTTAAAGTCAGCGGCTGCATTAGCCTCTAAAAAGAGAGTTAGTCTGTCCTTTGAAACTTTGAAGCCAGGCATTGACTTATCTCTAGCTATTGTGGTCATAGATGATGTCTTCTTTCGGTAGAAGTCTATTTGGTCTACATTGAAAAAATCTGTTGTTTTAGTGAACCACCTTCATCTTACCTAATCTTCTGAAAACTTGCTGCAGTTTCTACTTGCCACTTAATCTTGAACTTTTATATTATGGAGACAGCTTCTTTTCCTAACTTTTATGAACCAACTTCTACTAGGTTCATACTTTTCTTCTGCAGCTTTCTTAACTCTCTCAGCCTTTACAGAATTGGGTAGAGTTAGGGCTTTGCTCTGGATTAGGCTTTGGTTTAAGGGAATGATGTGGCAGGTTTGATCTTCTACCCAGACCACTAAAACTTTCTCCATGTCAACAATAAAGCTATTTTGCGTTCTTATCATTTGTATATTCACTGGAGTTACACTTTTTTATTTCCTTCAAAAACTTTTCCTTTGCACTCACAACTTGGCTAACTGGTACAAGAGGCCTAGCCTTTGGCCTATCTCAACTTTGGACATACCTCCTTCACTAATCTTACTCATTTCTAGCTTTTGATTTAAAGTGAGAGACGTGTGACTCTTCCTTTCACTTGAAAACTTAGAGGCCATCATAGTTATTAACTGGCCTAATTTCAATTTTGTTATGTCCTAAGGAATAGGGAGGCCCACGAAGAGGGAGAGAGATAGGGTGATGGCTGGTAGGTGGAGCAGTCAAAATACACACATTTGTTGATAAAGTTCACTGTCTTATTATGAGCATGTCATGTGTTACTCCAAAATAATTAGAATAGTAATATCAAAGATCATTGATCACAGACCACCATAACAAACATAATAATAGTAAGAAGTTTAAAATGTTGTGAGAATTACCAAAATGTGACATAGAAACATGAAGTAGGCAAATACTATTGGAAGAATGGCACTGATAGATTTCTCTCATTCAGGGTTGTCACAAACAAATGAGGTATGCCTGTACAAAAATAAGACTCAAATAGGTTATGACCTGTTCAAGTTTATTAGTTAGTAAGCTCATACTTAGTAGTATGCATACATGAGATGCTATATATATGTGTGTGTGTGTGTATATATATATATATATATATATATATATGAATTAAAAAACCTGAAGACTAATGGATGTGGAGTGAAAATTACCAGGAATAATATACCAATAATTATTTGATCAACTTCATTAAAAACCCATAGCATTCTTTTAAATGATGTTTTTTCCATATAAATAAAACTTTAAAAAACCTATCTCAGTGATACTAATCACTGTACGTGTGAAACCATGCATGCTTAGGCTGAGAATTTAAGAAGTCCAAATAATTGTGTATATATATGTACTTGTTTCAATCATTTTTAAGCTGCTTAATTTAATCTTTATTCCATCCCTAGATTTGAGGAGGATAAAGTCTTTTAATTTAGCTTGAACCTTTTCTTAGTATCAGAAATATTTAGGGTTTATAAAAAAGTGTGCATGTCAAGTGATGTAGAAGGTTTTCTTGTATGGCAAAATATCTGCTTGTTACGGCCTTACATTTACATCTATGTACATGGCCCCAGCATTGGTCCTTGGGACTTGAGGGCATTCTAGTGTCAAGAGCCCTTCAGGATCTTTCTACTTAGCCTTTAATCTTTTCTCTAGATGGAGAGATTTGACTACTTCTAACTTAATAAGAATGTTGGATTTGGTTTACTTTATAGTTCTTCCAATTAACTTTCTGAGTGCTTTTTTTTTGGGGGGGGGGAGCCTTTAATCTTGTCTAAACTTGTGGGAAAGTAGAGGAAGAAAAAGAACACTCTTGCTTTAAAAATATACTACAATTAACTGTCAGTATACTTAAATCATCTCATACTTTAACTATGTGGAACTTAGTTTAATTATGTGATTTATAACATAGCTTCTAAATGAGCATCATTTTATTATCAATTGGCTAGAGTTTGAAATGAAGGAAAGTTCTATAATGAGACCAATAGAAAGAAAGTTATAATAGTCTCAAGTTCAAATACAATATTTCTTTGATATCTCTACATTCCCCCCCCAAAAAAATAATGCATACTTAAGGCAATCCCATTAAACAGGTATCCTTTACTTTCTGAAAGTTTGTGTTATGCCACTTTGCTTAATGAAAGACCCGTACATTAATACCTATTTTTGATAACCTAAAGAAATCTGAAGAGGATTTTCACTTTTATGGAAAAAGTCATACTGTAATAATGCAGGTATCTTCACAAAATGAAAATCCTCCTCAGATTTCTTTAGGTTATCAAAAACAGGTAATAGTGTAGGTCTTTCATAAAAGCAAAGTGGCGTAATGTGAACTTTCAGAAAGTGGGAGATTCTCTCTGGTTTCTGCCATTTTGGCTTACAAAAAGTTTTATAGGAATAATCTACTTTTGGATAATGGGAAAAGCCTGTGTTTTTCTTTTTAAGGCCTACATGTAGATATATGAATGTATACATATTTATATTCTCTTTTGAAAGATTAAGAGTTAGAGTTACAGTTGACATTTATCTTTGTTATCAGTAAACCAGAGTAATCTGAAGCCTACATCACAGTGTTGTCACTTACCTATGTCAACTTCATTCACTCTTTATAACCACTAATTTGTATAGTACTCCATTGTTCTGGGAATATCAAAGCAAGTTTCACAATATTTTACAGAGCTTGTTTGATACAGAAAGGGTTTATATCATTATATATTTGTTTCCAGGGACATCAAAATACATCTAATGAATTATATGTCAGGACTTTTAGAAAATAACTATTTTATTTCTTGAATTATTTTAACTCTTTCTTAAAATAGTTATAAATGAAATGCCAATTTAATTACCAGAGCATTTAACTTATTGGGGGTAGCTCAAAAAAAATTATATAAGTTAATAAAAATCAATAGGATTAGTAGCTTCAGGAATAGAATAATTATTTCTGCTGTAAATAGAAATGCCTAGTCTTTTATGAAAAAAATCACATCAACATTTAAATATATTTTTCAGAGAAAATAAATGCAAATACACAGCTTTCAAAACAAAGAATGAAGTCAGTACCAGAGATGTGCTGATGCCAGGGAGCCCAGTGAATTTTGCCATATTGTATCTAGCCCAAAACAGGCTATGCATCCTCACTTTGGTAAGCAGTTGCCAGGTCTTACAATTATACTCTATGGAGCTGTCCCACCAATGAAAAGTGACTTGTAAAGCTCTGCTTGTAGGCCAGGTGAATGACAAAGACATTTGACATCTATCAAAGCCATGTATGGGAGAAATAAATCACTGATGAGAAATTGAAGTCTAGTCCTGTGTTATGCAGAGTTGTAGGTTCCAAATTAATACTACAGTATGGTGCAGAAACACAAGCCAAGAAATTAACATAAAACAGAACATTGACATCCCTAGGGTTCTTGAGGAAGTAAACAAAATCATCTGTCCAAAACCTTTCACAACTCAGGGAGAACAGCATTCTCACAGAAAACAGGTCTCATTGAACAATAGCTAACAATATCACTTAGGAAAAAAGATGACAAAAGCAAACAGATAACCAAAAAAACGAAAGGAAAGGTAGTTAAGGAAAATAGAAAAAAAATTAAGATTCGCCTCCACAGAATTGGAAATGATGGAACAATTTGAAAAATGTTATAGATATGTAGATATGTTTTAGATGATTCGAGATATAAAATAAGATACATGAATCAATAAAAAGAATAGGAGAGCATGAAATAAAACAAGTAGCTTTGAAAAAAACTAAGCAGAAAGGTAAATTATATTTTAGAAACAATGTTGTCATTGTAATAAAAAAAACCCAGCGAGTTAATTATAATGGAAAAATTAATTAATGTCCTCAATGGCCATATCATCTGTAATTAAATACAGGGAGATACAGTTATGAAAAATATTCAGGAAGGATTAAAAATCCAATGATCAAAGAAGGAAAAAGGTCTACTACATCTTTCTTGGAACTTCTAAGCAGAGACAAAGGGAGGAGAGAAGTACTATTTAAAGATGTTATTTCTCATAATTTTAAATGCTTAAAGAAAGAAACATAGATTCAAATGTGAGTGGCACAGCCTTCACCCAAACGTTTAAATAAAAATCAATCTACATCTCATCCTGTAAGGAAGAAGTTCAAATATAAAAGAGCACTCTCAAAAACAACATGAGGAAAAAGGTGGATTTTCTAAGAGACTGGGAGTTTGACATAAGGTAGTCATCAATAACAAGAAATGACAAAAGAAAATAAAATATCCTGTGAAAAGGAAACATATGTCAATCTACAATGTGAAATTCTGTGATTCACTCACAAATGAAGATTAAGTAAGGTATTTTCAAAAAACATAGCATGATATAATTTGAATTTTAGGAGACTCTAAAGTGACTAAATTTATTTCATAATCAAGTACAGTGTGTTTTCTCTATTTGATATGAATTACTTGAGCTTAGAAATTTTCTTGTCTATATATCTCCATAGTGCTCACTAACTCCTGAATGAATAAATTAATGAATGAACAGATGCTTAAAAAGTGAATGCATAGATACATTATGGTAAAACTGTATGCCCAACAGCTAGTAGTATGATTCCTTGTGATGGATATTTTTAATTTTTTTTTTTTTTTGAGAGAGAGAGAGAGTGAGTGCACATGTGCACACATGCATGAGTGGGTGAGAGAGAGAGAGAATCTTAAGCAGGATCCATATCCAATTCAGAACTGCCTTCAGGGCTTGATCTCACAACCATGAGATCATGACCTTAGTGGAAACTAAGAGTCGATGCTTAACTGAGCCACCCAGGCGCCCCTGATGGATTGTTTGCAAAGGATTTATTTTTAATATATTTCATTACCTCTCTTAACTTCTCATTCTTATTTCTTAATATTTAAACTTGGTTTTAGTTTTAATTTACATTAAATTACTAAATTTATTCATTAAATATTTCCCTTGGCTACTCTAGCTTTTGATCCAGACATCACTTTTATCTCATGACACAATTATAGAACATTTTAAAAGAGTATTAAAAACTTTCAATAAGAAATGCAGTATGGGGTGCCTGGGTGGCTCAGTCGGTTAAGCGTCCGACTTCGGCCCAGGTTATGATCTCGTGAGTTCGGGCCCCACGTCAGGCTCTGTGCTGACAGCTTGGAGCCTGGAACCTGCTCTGGATTCTGTGTCTCCCTCTCTCTCTGCCCCTCCCCAGCTCATGCTCACACTCTGTCTCTGTTAAAAATAAATTAAAAAAAAAAAAAGAAATGCAGTATGATTTGCCCACAGTGAATATTTGATAAAAATATTCAGTTCAATTTTGCTTGATAGAATTTCCAGGTAAAATTACTGCATGGTTATTCTCATAAACTATTCTAAATTTGGAAAAGCTGGATTTTACCCAGGTCTAATGTGTCACTCTCTCTTTATCATGACTCTCTGGGTGGCACACCTATTCACAGAGATCCAGACTCACACACTCAAACTCTGTAGGGGCCAAAGAAGTCCTATGAATGAGTGAAACAGGCTGGCTGTAAAATATGCTTTCTTTGCCTATTCTTTACTTTTATTATGAGAGAAATAGACTCTCAAATTTTTCTCGGGACACATGGCCTTGGCTCACCCTTTATTTCTCCACTCTTGAAGATATACTTCTTTACTATATAAAAATGTAAAGGTAAGAAAAATGATCACAAACAACAATTGACACAGAGCCACTGTTTCAGCAAACACTGGAAGTAGCAGGAACTCAGAGAAGGTACATGCTGCATCTGAAGGAGGCCACTACTGTTCAGCTTTAATAGAGTGAGAGAATTACAAGAATGCAGACACAGATTCCAGTTATGCAGAGAAGCCAGAAACCTGAATGTGGAAATGTTGATAGGACCCAATAAAAATATGTTTGTTGACTTACAGTTTGCACCTTTAGCATATCCTATACTGGCTTAGGTCCTGGCAACTCCTGCCCATGCTGTTTTGTGTTTTCCTTGCTGTGATAATCACATGAATGCCCACTCCCTCCACCAACAATGCCCACATCTTAATCCTTAGAATCTGTGAATATGTTATATTACGTGGAAAGGGGCATGAAGGTGGCAAATGCAATCCAGTTTACTAGTCAGGTGATTATCAGGATCCAATGTAATCCCAGGGTCCTTAAATATGGAATAGGGAGAAAGAAGAGTCAGTGTAGAGATTTGGGAATTAAATGGTCATTTGTGTCTTTGAGATGGAACGGTGTCATGACCTAAAGAATGCAGGAAACCTCTAGGAACTAGAAAGGGCAAGAAAATGAATTCTCTCTGACAGCCTCTAGATCCTTGGTTTTAGATTGGTGAGATCCATTTCAGACTTCTGACGTCCAGAGCTATAAGATAATAAATTTGTATTGTTTTAAACCACTACATTTGTGGTAATTTTTACAGTAGCAATACAAAACAAATACATTCGCTGACATAAATTTAATGTCCAGTTATTGACTTATCCTGACAACTGACTTTTTCATGTGTCCCATCTATTAGTCTGCGTTATTGGAAGTTGACCAATTAGACATTTCTTTTTTACCTACTCATGTGGTCCTAAGTTATCTGAGATGGTTTGGTGTTGAGTTTCACTTGGATTTTGATCTCACTTTTGCCACCTATAAAATGGCTACCTCATAGACTAACTGGAAAGGAAAATTTAGATATTGCATATAAAGCAAGTACTTAGCACAGTGACTAATTCATAGTGCAATATAAAAAATCTAGGTAATGTTGTTTTGCTATTATTTTATCCTTAAATTTTCACATTTTTTTAAAGGTGACATAAGTCCTTAGTTACTACTCTGCTGTCTCATTCTGGAATACCATTGTTAGTCCTTGACACAGCCTTTACTTTGTTTAATGACATTCACATTCATCCCTTTCTTTCGTACTGATTTCCATTTATAGGCCATACTTTTAAATTCTTATTCTAGTATTGGCATATCTCAGCTCTATTCAAAGGAAGTCAGTCAAAGCAGTCAAAGAAAGACCACATATGACACATTTACATTTTCTGATGTTAAAGATCAGAGCATTAAAAGTAATCTCATGAGTATGTTGTATAAAATTGAATAAAAGAAACCTCATTTAAAATGGAGTCAGTAGGCCAGAAAGGGCAATCTCATGCCTTACCACTCATGGATGTACCTTGCAATCCCAACAGGAAGAAGCCTACTTTAGTGCTGTAGCAGAAGAAAGAATTTCTCTTTGCCCAGCAACAAGCTTAGCCAATAAGAAAATACCATAACTCAGTCATGAGTTGAGAAACCATCATCACCCTGAACTCTTGCTTTCCCTCAGTGGACTTTCATTCAAAATAGCCTCTCTCAACTTCCTCCTTTTCTCTATAAAATAATGTTTCTCTCCTTTGATCTCCAGACTTGTTTTCGGTTTGACATAGCTTGCATGTCCTGAAGTATAATTGATCTGTTATTCAGGATAAACCCATTTTACTGGTAAAATAACTGGCTCATTTACTTTTAAGATTGATAATAGAAACTTATGTACTCAGAATGATACAGAATGATATACAGTTCAACAATGTGTATATGATGGACAATCAGGAATCTGGATATTTTGCTTTCAAAATATCCAGTTTCAGTTCATTACTTGTTAATTTTATCTCTGTGACTCCAAATGTTTGACAACCCTTCATAAAATTTTTGACAAAATATGTATTAAGGTATCTAATATAGGAAGTAAAACCAATCACTTACTTTTTTTTTTCTATCTGATACTCCTTCAAAAAAAAAAAAGTAGAAGTGATAAGTAAGTAATAATAACAAGTATTTATTGAGTGCTTATATTTTTTCAGAATTACCGCTCTAAGAGTTTAGTTCATGTTAACTCATTTAATACTTATTTAATACTTATCTTTTTCAGAGGAGAAAGTAAATCACAGAGAGGTTAAGTACCTTATCCAAGGCCAAGATAGGAAATTATAAGTCCAATATTGGAACCCAGGCATACATTCAAGAGCTTGAACTTTTACTGTTTTTAAATATTTTATTTTTAAGTAATCTTTGCATCCAAAGTGGGGCTTGAACCCACACCCCCAATATCAAGAGTTGCATGCTCCATCAACTGAGCCAGCCAGGTGCCCCTCAGAGCTAGAACTTTTGAATGTTATATAATTCTAATAATAGCCTCAAAATAATATTTATTATGAGTTATTATTGACTATTTGTGTTCCCTGTAAAGTTGAAAGGTTGAAATACTAAACCTCCCATGTGATAATATTAGGAGATTTGGGAGGTAATTCGGTCATGAAGGTGGAGCTCTCATGAATGGGATTAGTGCCCTTATAAAGAGACATGAGACAGCTGACTTCTCTCTCTTCTCTCTGCCATGTGAGGATACAATAAGAACATGGTTATCTGCAAACCAGGAAATGGGCCTTCATGAGACATGGGATCTGCCAGCACCTTAATCCTGAAGTTGCAAGTGCCCAGAACTATCAAAAATGGTTTGTTGTTTAAGCCATAGAGTCTATGGTAATTTGCTATAGCAACCCAAACTGACTAACACACAGGCATTGAAAGTGATTGCATCACACTGTCTACTGAGGTGTATGATTTTTATTTTTAGGCTTTTAAAAATAAGTCATCCCACCTAATTTTTATTTCAAGAGAAGTATAGAGGCTGTATATTACAGAGTTAAAGAACATCAAATTATGATGAAAATATTGAAATAGTATTATCGTTATAAATAAGTAAAAAGAGAATAAGTAGACCAGAAAGCAGAACAACTGCCTGACGTAGTGGGGCCTTAGAATCTTATTAGCCTTTTTGAAAAATATTAAAAATGTAAGCCTAGAAGCTATTAAAAAAGCTTAACAGGGGGCGCCTGGGTGGCTCAGTTGGTTGAGCGTCCGACTTGGGCTCAGGTCATGATTTCGCGGTTTGTGAGTTCGGGCCCGCATAGGGCTCTGTGCTGACAGCTCGGAGCCTGGAGCTGGCTTCTGATTCTGTCTCCCTATCCCTCTGCTTCTCCTCTGTTCATGCTCTCTCTCTCTCAAAAATAAATAAACATTTAAAAAAAATTAAAAAGGCTTAACAATACAGATGAACATAAAAAAATTCAGGAATCCAGGAGACACCACCATTGGCTGACACCTTCATACATTTTCACTAACCACCTAGTAAATTTTTAAAAATAATTTTCCTTTTCTCTTTGAATAAGACACCAACATAATTTTGACTACAGATACTGTGAATAATTGGATATATTCATCAAAGACTCATTTCAGTTCTTGATTTTCTGTTTCATTATGCATAGTTTTCTACTAATTTCAAAACAGAAAAAATATTTAAAATCCAAATTGACCAGATTCTAGGTAGGTTTTGCAGTTCAATCATATATAGGGTAAAATGTCTTTTATATATGTATAGTCACCAGTTGTCTGGAGAATCATCAAGAACAGCTATATATATGTACACATACACACGTACACACATTTTAAACTTGACAGTCATCGTGTTGAGTTATGTAATGTTCCTAAATACAGATTTCTAAAAAAGTAAGATTTATCTTTGATGTAATATTATACTGACTGATATAAAATTTGTAGAGCTATTTCCATGGAGAGATAATTTTGGCATGTGCAAACGATAAACATGAAATGTGTCATTCTTTTTCATATGAAACGGATAATTACACATTTTTTAAAAAAAAGTAATATAGAATGCCTTTAGGTAATAGAATATGCATGGAAATGCTTAGTTAGAGTATCGGACTCTTGCATTTCAGAAGTTTTTCTTAATTGCCGCCACAGGATGGTGTTGCATTTTATGGAATTATGACATTTATTCGTTTAAGGAATAAACAAATTAAAAAAATAGAAGTTAGGTCCTAAAATGCAAAACATTTCTGTTTAACAGGATTGATATCAACCCTTTATATTGCTAACATTAGATAAACTATATTTTAAAACTAGGGTTTTTAATGTTAACAGATAACATATTGAAAAGAGTATAAACTTTGGAGTTTGATCTCCTTAATGATGGCCTTGACATTTAATGAATAGGCAGGGGCGCCTGGGTGGCGCAGTCGGTTAAGCGTCCGACTTCAGCCAGGTCACGATCTCGCGGTCCGTGAGTTCGAGCCCCGCGTCGGGCTCTGGGCTGATGGCTCAGAGCCTGGAGCCTGTTTCCGATTCTGTGTCTCCCTCTCTCTCTGCCCCTCCCCCGTTCATGCTCTGTCTCTCTCTGTCCCAAAAATAAATAAACGTTGAAAAAAAAATTAAAAAAAAAATGAATAGGCAAACATATACAATCTACTTCAACTCCTAAAATATGACTTTCTGCCTATAAGATGAGTATACTAATATCTACAACATCAGAATATATGAATATTAAAATAAGTGGCCTCAAACAAAGTAATGACTGGGATCTGTATGCCCTGAGGAAAAGTGGCCTTTACTACTCACAATAGAGAAATGCTATATAATACATTCTTTTTTTTTTTTTTTTTAATTTTTTTTTTCAACATTTATTTATTTTTGGGACAGAGAGAGACAGAGCATGAACGGGCGAGGGTCAGAGAGAGAGGGAGACACAGAATCGGAAACAGGCTCCAGGCTCTGAGCCATCAGCCCAGAGCCCGACGCGGGGCTCGAACTCACAGACCGCGAGATCGTGACCTGGCTGAAGTCGGACGCTTAACCGACTGCGCCACCCAGGCGCCCCTATATAATACATTCTTAAAGAAATGCACATAATCACAAAATGAGTGGCAACAGATAAATACAAAATGCATTTTTTCCACAGGAATTTTTTTTATGTGTTAGACTTTGGAATGTTTTTTAAACTATTAAAAAATGTATTTGTACTTATTAATATAGTTTATAACAGGTATAATGCGCACACCTTATTTAACTGTGTCATAAGCCACACTAAGTGGATAAGTGACAGTTGAATTGTTACTCTACAGTTCTCTATAAGGCACTATGTACATGAGAGTCAGTTAGCTTTTTGAAGACATTCTGTCATGAATTCTACTAGAAGCATATCAGAAACAGATTGGTTCTCTCTTTGTGATTATCTTCATCTTCTTTATATATGGTCTTAGAATCAAACATCATAAGCTGGGCAGGAAGAAAATGTACTTGGTTTTATCTTAAATCCTTCATATGAATAAAAAATTGACACATTTTCCTCTGAGCTATGTCACAGGCATTCTTAAATTATCTTGGTGGATATGACCATAATGTGTGGAATGGAAAGCAAAAAAGCAAATTTCACTAGAGCAAAAGAATAATACTGAAAATGTATTAGGACAAAGGTTGAAAACCAGGCAATAGGTCATATTATGGAGAGCTTTGTAGGCCAAGAAGATGAGCTTAGCTTAATAGGGCTGTCATAGAGGAATACTGATAAACCATATTCAAAGAACATCAGGGTGAAAAGAATACTTGAAGAATATTGATCCAGTGGTGGGAGCAGTATGGATTCTGAAAAGCTGTTTTCCCCATTCATTCTATTATTTAATTATAAGAGTCCTACAAATAATTGCTCCTTTCTGAAAATAGACTTGCATTCTCTTAAGTCAAAGCAAAATTTACTCTTCTACTGAAAGACACTTCTAATGTTCATTGATGTATGTAAAAAAAAAAAACATATTGAAGGGAAAGAAGTCTTAATAATACTTTAAAAAATAAACAATTGAAAATAATGTCAGATATTTATTACTTATATTTTGCTTGGATATGGCTGCAAATTATCATTGCAAACAATCATCCTAACCTCAGAGAATTCAGTCTCAAATAAATTACATCTAGATGAGGTATCTACTCTGAATAACTCTGCATTTCTTTTGCTTGGTTATCCACACTCAGAAATTCTTTTCTGATACCTGAAATGGATAATGATTATGTTGATTATCCTATTGCCAATTCATATTTGCATGAATGGTAGCCTATAAATTTGTACAATAGTTCAATTCAGGGTGACAAAAGGACCTGGCAAGTGAAGTCTCATGCTCCGATTACAGGAAGTCTCCTGTCTTTACAGGAAGGCTTCTAACGGATTCTGTGCATCAAAAATCCATGAGTATCTATTTCCTACATAAAATGCTTCAAGCAGCTGCTTACTTTTTATGTGTAACTTTCCTTTCCCATGTTCTTTCATTTTCTGATTCCATTAGGGGAAGTCCTTGATTAGGAGCCAGTGGTCTTTAACACCTGCTAATCTCCTTTTGAACAAGGGGAGTGTTTGCCAGGCCGGGCATCTGCAGGCAACAGAGGGCTAGAGTGGCACCAGGGGGGCAGGATGCAGTGGGTATTCAAATCCGCATATCCTGAATCTTTGAATCAAGAGGGTTTCCTTCATTGAACACTTGAGTGGGGTCTCCTAGCAGCTAAGGAAGCCCTGGAGATGTGTAATTAAAGGAATCCATTATGCCCTAAACACAGCGAGACTGTAGCTATTCCTAATTCCCATAGAATTGAGCCAGCTCCTTGTGCCCACTGCAGAGTTTGTGCTCACTCTCCAGGAAGTGCCCGGCCGCCCCTCCGCTGTGGGAAGGCGACTGTGAAGGGCTGTAGTATGTTTCCTTGCAGTGGAAAGCAGCTTATATATTGTTGAAAAGGATATGGTGTTGAAGCCAGCACCTGGGCTCTCCTAACATCCATGCCTGTCAAGCCTAGCTTAAAATTTAATGAGGTCTTTTGGGAGAGGACATTCTACATATTTTTAGTGCATGCCAACTCTTAGTTCACAAATGAAATAATAAAACCCCCAGACCCGAGTTGCACTTTGGAAATAATTCCATCTACCTTTGTCATTCTCTGAGGAGGGAAATGTAGCTAAAATCAAGCCGTAGTTACCTGAAGTTCTCAATTTTCTGTTTTCCAGATCTTTTGTGTTCATATTGTCCTGAAATTTGATAAAAATATTTATTGTTCTTGCATTAGATGTTATGGTCTCTGCTCTGGTTTGGGGATATAATGGAGAACAAGAGAGAAATGGTCCAGGACTCCATAGAACCTATAGGCTAATGGCAGAAGACAGAAAAGATTTAAGCATTTTAATAAGCGAAAAAGTTTCTATGGAAACAAAAAAAATCAAATAAGGAAGAATAAATAACATAGACTAGCATCAAAGTTAGGCTTTTGTTACTAAAATGGTACATTTTTAAATTAAAATATAGAATTCCTTGTAAAATTTATGAGGATATGCTGAGGATTTTGATTACTGAGACATTACATATCTTCTTGAAAGAATATTATAAAACTTCAACAAAACATTTTCCAACTTCAGATTCTTGTGATTAAGGGGGCATGGGTTCATTAAAAATGTATAAATGAATGCATTAATTCAAACAAGTTTTCCTAGGTTAATTAAAATACTTTCACACCTTATAGGAACAAGTATTCTTGTTTTGCTTTGTTTTTAAGAAATTTATTCTACATTGTTTTTCTTTTCTGTGAAAACTTTTACTATTAAGTAAGGAGTTTGCTGTCTGTAGATAGTAAATATAATACTAAAATCATGCCTTAAAGGAAAGCTGTATAATACAACAGATGGACTGATACTAGTTTAAGACCAGATCCAATGTGTTTGATTATTGATTTATTTTTTGAATAGCAGTTCTTAAATATATTGGGGATCAGTGGAATCTCAAGGTCTATTTGAATATCATATTAAAACTCTAAATAACCTTCTTTTAAAAATGTATGCAGCATTGTTTTTTTTCACAGACTCTGCATTCTGATCAAGAGAGGAGTATAATCGTATAGCCTAGGCTTTGTCATTCATCCTACCTTGTTTTTTATAAATGTATCAGATCACAAAAAGCAGTTTAGCATAACTATAGATGACCTATTCTGGACAGAGTAAAGTAAAATATCTTTGGTCATATAAAACAATAGACTCAAAATAATAATACTGAATATATTGAAGGAGAAAACATAAGGGTCTATATCTCAGTTCAAATAACCAAAGAAATAACTAATTTTACTTATTTTCACCATAGGTATACACATCTCAAGTTCCATATTAAGTATCAGTTCCATGTTTATAATAAAGGGGGGTAAAACCAGAAACATTAAAGTAATGTGACAAAGATGATGATATCTGGAAATCATCACTTGAGCAACAGTTTACTGACCCACAGATTTCCAGCTTAGAACAGAGAAACTTGGGTGCACATATCCCTTCAAAAGTCACAAGATTCTCTTTGTGTAGAGGTCAAAATTAACAGCAGTGAGTGAATTTTACCACTTGATTACAGGTTCTTAACAAACAAATTCTGTAATTATTTTTTGCTAGAATGCTGTTCCATAAACATTTGTTGAGTCAATTAATGTATTTCACAGGGAAGGAAACTACAAAACAACGAGAAACGGTCAAATTGTTATCTGAGATAGACTAGGGCGCTCACATCTCTGTAAGTGCTCCAGTAGACAATACATTATCATTTATTAGGAACTTGGAGAAGAATTCTTAAATTGGAAATGAGATGAATATATCGGATTTCTAAGTCTCTATTTAAATAGTTTAATATTCCTTTATGGAGGAGACATTTCCTTTTCTTCAGAGAATATGATGGGTTAATATAGAAAAGGAGGAATTTATTTGTCATCTAATAATATATTAAAAATGGTGGTACTGCTCTGTCTTATAAATTTATGTGAACTCTCCAACACAACATACATTTAAATCAAAGCATCTTACATTTTGATACATGGTGATAAATTTAAATATTCTTTTTTTAAATTTTATAGTAGAAATTACTATAATATCCCTCCAACTGAAGACTACAAATAAAATACAATTACAAATTCATCTTCAGACGAGACCTCCCCAAGGATCTTAAATCTATGAAATCTGGCGATTGCTGAGACTAAAAGAAGAGATTAAAAAACAAATCAATGAAACCCACACAAATGTTAAAAGAATAGTTTTTTAATAGGGTCAATTAACAAAATAAGTTGTACGTAAAATGTTCTTATGGCAAATATTAGGGTTTTTTTTTCTGTTTGAATTTTCGGCATGCAATAAAAATACAATGCAAGTACATTTTTACAGTGGAGATCAATGAAACATGACTGGTATCTTGCTATTTGCAAATGTATTTTAAACATCAGCTTCCAATCCATGCAAATGTATTATTTTGTTCGGAAGCATGGTTTGTTCCTATAGTTTATCACAATTTGTGTGTGTAGCTGTGAGATTCTACTGCAAATTCTTCCAGGAATGATGTTGATAAATTAAGGTAACACAATGATTTCATGTGGATCAGTTCTAAGGATAGGAGAAAAAAGAAATGAACAAAATATTAGGGAAAAGGCATCACCTTTCTGTAAAATTAATGCATTTCAAAGGCAGACAGTTAACCCAAATGATGATGATAATGCCATCTGTAAGCGCATACAAAGCTCATACAAACAATTTGTTTTATATTGCTATGTTTTTACTTTAACATTACTCAAAAAAGAGGTAGAGTCTGTATTGCCATCTTATAACAATAACTAGTAGATGGGATAAGGAAGAATCTAATTATGCCACCAATGATCTCTTAAAACTTTCTGGTTTCTTAACTATGGGACTTATTCTTTGGAGACTCCATAAGGAGGAATCATATTATTTCTGTAACCTATATAGCATAAAAGTTTATTAAAAAGTTAAAATTTACTAAAATTTATTTTTGTTAAGTTTATTTATTTTCAGAGAGACAGAGACAGCATGAGCAGGGGTGGGGATGGGGGAAGGGCAGAGAGAGAGGGAGTAAGAGACAGAATCCCAAGCAGGCTCCGTGCCACCAGCACAAAGCCCAATGTGGGGCTTGAACTCACCAACCACGAGATCATGACCTGAGCCAAAATCAAGAGTTGGATGCTTAACTGACTGGCCGCCCAGGCACCCCAAAATTTACTAAAATTTACTAAAAATTGTCAAAGAAAATTTTGGCTGCCATTTCATTTCAAAATGGCAGGTTGTCTTGTGAGACACAAAAAGCTTGTTTTGTTTTTGTTGTTGTTATGTGAGCTGACTTTTTAGATAACCATTATAGAACTTTTATGTAAACTCCAAAAACTAAATGATTGTGGTGAGAAGTAAGGGCAATGAAAAATATTTTTTCAACCATATGTTATATGCTTGGCAGTTAATTACATACTTAAAAGAAACAAAACCTCAATTTTATTTGATAAATATTTACTGGCTTAACAGTTTCTCATCTTAATTTGGATTCCCAATCAGAAAGAAGTGTGTTAGCTAATGAGTTGATACAAATTCCAGGTCTACTTTGCAATTATAGTTTTCAAAATGAATTAATGTATAATTCTTCTGGATAATTAACCAATCATTTATTTTAACATTTTATTTGCATGAAACTATTCATCAGGATCTACCCTTACTTGATAAACTGAAGGTGTGTTTCAAGTTTCTGACGCTGATACCTATATCATTGAAAAGAATAGGCAGATAATAAATAAAAACCCAAAGACAATAAATATAAAATGTAGTATAGTGGCATATTCTGGAATTCTATTCCTTAATATCTATGTGCCATTTAGAATGATTTGCTATGCAAAGAATTATACACAATACCAGGAAATGATGGTAATTTAAACAATGAATTCTGAAATCAAAAGAATAGCATGTAGTTTCTTTGGTGGATAATTTACATAGAAGTTTGTAGATTAAAAGAGAAAACACATATGGAGAAGTAAATTTTATGGACACTTGTGTCTTCTGATAGTATATCATTTTAGTTTCCTCTCCAGCCATCCCCAGTGTACCTCCATTATAGAAATATGCACTCTTCCTGTCAAGATTATATTATGAATTCATAGAGAAATAATCAAACCTTCTACTTAAATTTATAGCAGTGATGAATGAAACATATGCCAAAGAATATTAAAGATCTATAACCATGGTCAAAAACAAAATAAGATATATCTGTTTACCTAACACAGAATAGTGAGAAGAAGCAGAATCCACAGATCTGCTGAACCTCAGACTAGGAAAAAGTATGCAAAAGCATCTCATAAATGGTAAAGAGGAGAACCAGGCTCACTGGAAAGAACTGGAGCTAATGTACATTCTCTCTGTCTATGAAAGGACATTAAATATCTACAATAATTGCTTAGGTCTACATCTAGCTTTAAGCTTCTGCTTCAGTAACAGGAAGAGTGGGGAAAGCCATGTGATCAGGACCATGGTCGTGCCATGCACTGTAGTAGACTCTGGGTCTAAAGTTCTCTCTTGTCCAGCAAGAAAGCAGACACAAGATTAAAATGCAAGAGATGGCTAATGTCCGGGAAAAGACAAGATCCCTGAATAAGGGTCCTTGCTCCATATTTATTAAGATCAGAAGTCTTACAAATGTGATGGGCCTGGACAAAGAGACAATGAATCTGTGAACATTAACTTATGGGCATGAGGGAAAGGGGGTTTGAAGATATATGGTGTTAGGGGGTTTGGGTCAATATAAACCAAATTCCTGGCACTGGATGTTAATGGCAGACATGACAGATATGAGGTGCCATGTCTGTTTACCTTAGCCAGCCTAGATTAACAAGGTACCTTTCTTTTGTTAATTAGCTCTGCTCTGAGCAGCATCACCTGCAGTGGTCTATAGCCCTATTTCCCTGTTTATCCAATTTGGTCCTTCCTTCCTGTGAAAGCAGCTATCTGCCATAGTACTAAATTGGGGGGGCATTTTTGCCCTGAATACCTAATCTTGTTTACCTCATATACCTTTGTATTGGGGCCTTTGCCCCACCCTCTCTATCCTAGGGGCCTCTGACCCCCCTACTCTATCCTGGGAACCTTTGCCCACCCACCCCTACACTCTCCCTATTTATCTAATCTTGTTGACCCAAACTGGGTGTGAGCATCCTATGGCTTTGTAATTCTTTATGTCTTGTTAACCCATCAGTGCAGGCTCAGGGAATTCCTAAGCTTATTCCCCACAATGCATGGGATATAAAACTAGATCAATAATATCTCCATAGAATGAGAGCCCTGTATTACCAATATTTCTAATTTTGAATCGGAAAACCACACTTGCATGATGGAGAAAAGCGTACTTCTAGATATGAAGGGGATGTCATAATGTTGAGAGGTTGGAGGGAAGGAGTTAATAAGAAGGAAGAAGAAGTAGAGAAGAATGAGAAGAAACTCTCTTTCAAGATGAGCTTACAATCTAAGTTTCACAACATACCAAGAAAACTAAATGAACAGAAGCCAACAGTTTCAGTAAGTGGGTTGATTCATGACAATGAATCAACTCCAATGAATTTATTCCAATGAACAATCTGAAAAGGACAGAAATAAGTATGATAAAGAACCCAGAGATATAAAAGTAGAAATAATAGCAAAAAAAAAAAAAAAAAAGAATAACAGTTGATACAGCAATAAAAAGTAGACATAAATGAAGACCAGAGAGAACTAAAAAGAAGCAAATAGGAGACAAGAGATAAAGATACAGATATATCTATTTATATCAATCTTATTTACATCTATACGTAGATAGGCAGATACAGATAAATTTATTGTTAATACGATAGAAGAAAAACAGGTTAGGTTGGTCACAACTGAAAATAGAATTAACTATAAAAAGAGATGAGAAAATTAAAACATGAAAATAAATTTGAGAAATGAAGAGGAGATTGAAGTGCTCCAACAGATGTCTAATAAAAGTTCTAGAAGTAGAAAAGAACACAGAATGCAGAGTTGATACTCCAAAAGACAATGCCTAACAGTTTTCAAGAATTGAAAGAGAATTTAAATCCTGAAAGAGAAAATAAACATCCAATATTGAAGTAAAAAATAAAAATACATCCAAACTCACAAATTTTGAATTGAAAATAATGTCAATGATTAAAAAAAATGTTTACTCAGAAGGTAAAAGAGATAATCTACTGATAAATGTCATTAATGCAATATAATTTTTGTTAGTAAAAATTTATTATGGAAAAAAATTGGATTAATATTTCTAAAATGATGAAGGAAAATACCTGTAATATCTTAAATTTTAGCTAAAATGTCATTCAAAAAAATAGCAATATTTTAAGGTATACTACCACTTATAGATTCTAGAAAAAGAGCTAGTAAGGTAATCTGAATCTGAAAACTTAACTTAGAAGCAATGTAAGCTGCAAATTTGTCAAAGCATGCTGGAAAATATGAACTACACTATAGTAATAATAAGGGTGCTTGGGTAGTCCAGTGGGTTAAGTGTCAGACTCTTGATTTTGGCTCAGGTCATGATCTCACGGTTGGTGACCTCGAACCAGGCATGGGTTCTGCAATGATAGCATGGATCCTGCTTGGGATTCTCCCTCTTCCTCTGCCTCTCCCTTGCTTGCAGTCTCTCTGTCTCTCTCAAAATAAATAAATAAACTTAAAAAATAGTGATAATAATAAAATTAGATAATGAGTTAAAGACAGATGGGATTCACATCTTTTTTAAGGGAAGGGGAATTGATGTACTGAGTATCTTTAAACCCAGCATATTATGAAGGTAAATATGCTTGATAAAATTACTAAGTGTAGGGGAGCCTGGGTGGCTCAGTTGGTTAAGCCTCCGATTTTGGCTCAGGTCATGATCTTGCAGATCATGGATTCGAGTGAGCCCCACATTGGGCTCTACACTGACAGTGGGGAGCTGCCTGGGATTCTCTATCTCCCTCCACCCACCCCCCAAAAAATAAATTAATTAAAATAAAATACTAAGTGTAGTAGAGAGCATAAGAGAAAAAAATTCTATAATATCTAAATCAGTAAGAAAAAATCCAAGAGAATCCTATAAAAAAATCTAAGAAAAAATAATAATAAAGATAAAACATATTAGGAGATAGTAGAAATTAATCTAAATATATTGGTAATTACAAGGTAAAAACAGATTTTAAGTCACTAATTAAAATTTACAAATTATCAGAAATTATTATTTTTTAAATCTCAGCAATAAAACGCTTGCTAAAGATATACCCTAAAAAATATGCAATTAACACAGAAAGTATGAAAATGTAAAGATGACAAATATTTCACCAGGCAAATGCTAGCCAAAAGACTACTCTTATAGCAATATTAATATCAATCAAAATTAAATTTAAGGTAAGAATCATAAAGTTGTATGCAGCCAACAATACCATCATAAAATATATAAAGACTGAGAAAAATAACAGAAAAAAATTGATAATTTTATTCAATATAAAAAAATGAAAGTAAAACTAATATTGCATATTCAAGGCATTAAAATGTTAATAAAATAATATTTTAAGTCATTTTAGAATAAAAATGCAAATTTAGATAAAATATGCAAATTTATCAAAAAACAAATCTAAAAACATAACACATGAAAAAATTTAAAATCCGAATAATCCTATATCTATAAAGATATTAAATTTGTAACTAAATTTTGAAACAAAGATAACTGGCCATCAGGATCCAATCAGGAGACAGAAATACTATTAACAGTTTGAACATAGAACATTAAATATAAAGATTATTAACTGGAAAAGGAGATAACAGCTGTTAAAAGGGATAAAAGGATTCTAAATTATAAGGAATAATAAATGTAGGAAGCAGCTATAACTTTGAGGCAAGGGGTAGAACAACAAGGGAGGAACATACTTGGAAATGGGACTCCCACAAATTCAGATGTCTTTGGAAAAAGTATGGCTGCGTCTCATAGAATAATGAAGTTTGCTGAGGTGCTACAAACAAGAGCTTGTCTGCTATTAGCCACTTCCTGGGGTACAGGCAGAGTTCATTAGGTATTAATGGGCTACCTATGATGTACAGGAATTCACCCACTGGGGTGCTAGCAGTCTGGACTTGGTCCACAAGAAGCAATCCACTGCAGTGCAGTAAAAAACACACTGTAGGGTGAGTATCACTAGGTTTCATGCATGGGGCAGGCAGCTCTGGAATTAGAGGAAGAAAACCACTCCAAAACAGGGGTGAAAAGCCCCTCCCACTACTATGTCTTATAGTGTCTCTTTAGCACCCTCTGTTGGCAAAGTCTAATATTGGTCCAGCTGGCAAAGCGGAAATGGCTTCAAGGTCCAGCTCCATATCACAAAGTCTGGCAAAGAAAGGTTCATATGAAGTTGGGAAGCAATACATTGATAACTGCACAAACTTGTTGGTCCAGATAGCATCAATAGTGAATTCTCTCAAGACCATTGAAAATATCAGAAAAACATATCTAGGAATAAATGTAACAAATAATTCAAAAGACCGAAAATACAAAATCACCAATGCAATGCAATAAGAAACGTGATTCCAACAAATGGCACTGGAACAATATTCAAATGGGAAAAAAGATAACACATGGTAACACCCCATAAACACACATGAAAAATCCATATGAGAAAAAATTGAGACTCTATAATACTCCATAAATGTACCAAAAATGTATTGGAGATAAATTGTAGACTTAATTGTAAAAGCTCCTCTAACAAAATATAGGAGAATATCTTTGGGAGCATGGTCTCATAAAAACTTTTTTATTCAGAAATCACAAATTACTAACCACAAAATAAATATTAAACTGGAAAACTGAAAATTGAAAAAAAAAAGAACCTCTTCTTATTGAAAGCTCCTTATAAAAATAAAATCAAAGGGGCGCCTCAATTAGTCGGTTGAGCCTCTGACTTCGGCTCAGGTCATGATCTCACAGCTCGTGAGTTCGAGCCCCGCATTGGGCTCTGTGCTGACAGCTCAGGGCCTAGAGCCTGCTTCAGATTCTATGCCACCCTCTCTCTCTGCCCCTAACCAACTTACATTCTGTCTCTGTCTCTCTCAAAAATAAGTAAACATTAAACATTTTTTTAAAAATAAAATCAAAACACAGAAATATTCAAAATATATATTTGATAAAGAATTAATATTCAGAATATGTAAATAGTTATCATAATTATAAAGGCAAACAATGCAACTAAAAATGGGCCAAAGTCTTGCACCCAAAAGAGCATGTACAACTAGTTAAAATGTGTGTGGAAAATTGCTAGCCATCATTACTTATCAAGAAAGTTAATATAATAAGATATAACTACATACACATGAAGTACATCAAATTATGAAGGGCTAAGTATGAAATATAAGAGAGGATGGAGAAAATTTTAAAATTTCACTCACCACTACTGAAAGTACAAAATGTATGCAAAAATTTTGGAAAATGGTAGTTTGTAATAAAATTACCCAAGTTCATGATTCAGCATTTGCAAAACATTTATATTTAGGAAATAAAAGCATATATCCACACAGAAAGAAAAGAGAGACTTGGGCAAGCATGCCTATTGTTATTTATAATGCTAAAATTTTTTTGGCACATTTGTCTAATCATATACTACTCAGCAGTAAAAAAAAAAAAATACTAATATAAACATCAACATTGATAAATCTCAAAATAAACCAAAAGTGATCTCAAAAAGCCAGACACAAAGTATGTATAGTATTTGGATTATGTGAGTTTCAAAATCAGACAAAGTTAATTTATGGTGTTAGGAATCAAAGTAGTGAATTGCTATTGGTGGTGGGGGCGGGGGAGGGGAGGTTGACTGAAAAGTAATTTGTGAGAACTTCCTAAGATATGATAGTGTTCTACATAAGCTATGCTTTCATCAAAATTCATCAAACTATACACTTAAGATCCATATATCTTACTGTGTTAGACCTCAAAAAAGAGAAAATATTATGAAAGAGAGAAAATAAGATTCAGAAAGATAGTAAGATATTCTATATTCATAGAGAAGCTCATTAGCTTAAAAATATATTAATTCCCCAAATTAATTTAACTAATTACATTACAACAACAAGGATATTCTAGGTTTCTCTTAAAAGATAGACTCTATGTTTCATAAAGAAGACTTTGCCAGAACAAAGTCTTTTCACCTCCTTCTAAACAGTCATCTATTATTATGAAGACTAGAAAGCTAAGAACTATTTACCTCAGAATTCCTAGAAGCTTAAGACCTACAGATAGCCAAGAAGGCAAATCTGTAGAAAATATTAAAGTTTAACAACATGTGATATCAACTATTCACAAAAAAAGTTGGATTTGTAGCAAACATCACTGTATGAAGCATCTGGTATTGTTTTTAAAAATTTTTTAATGTTTATTTTTGAAGAAAGAGACAGTGTGAGCAGGGGAGGGGCAGAGAGACAGGGAGCACACACAGAACCGGAAGCAGGCTCTAGGCTCTGGGCTGTCAGCACAGAGCCTGATGTGGGGCTCGAACTCACAAGCTGTGTGATCATTACCTGAGCCAAAGTTGGGCACCCAACCGACTGAGCCACCCAGGTGCCCCAAAGCATGTGGTATTTCTGATAAAGCTGTGATAAAGTTTCGGAGACCAGTCTGGTATTCAAGGTTACAGTGACACAGGCTGACCCAAGGTTAAACAAAACAAAACAAAACAAAACAAAACAAAACAAAACAAAACAAAACAAACAAAAAAACTTCAATGAGACGTTTTCCCTGACTGCTTTGCTTCTGGCTTTGTATATCCAAGCCAAGTTGCCTGCTCATTCTGGATATCTAATATCTTTAATAAATCCCCTTTCCAGTATTCTGTTGTCTGTAACTAAGAGACTTCACTGGTACAACAGTGAAGGATATAAATATCCACAACATTTCTAAAAGAATATCTCTCCTCTGGCAACTAGGTGGCTCAGTCAGTTGAGTGCCCAACTTCAGCTCAGGTATCTCACTGCTCCTGAGTTCAAGCCCTGTTTTGGGCTCTGTGCTGACAGCTCAGAGCCTGAAGCCTGCTTCAGAATCTCTGTTTCCCCCTCTCTGCCCCTCCCCTGCTTGCACTCTGTCTCTCTCTCCTGAAAATAAACATTAAAAAAGAGAGAGAGAAAACCTTTCACTATTAGATATCAAGACTTAAGCTATAATATATAAAACAGGATACTATTGCCTCATGGAGTAAATGAAAGATATCTTAGAAACAAATCCACAATTATATGGACAGTCTCCAAATGTGTAGGGATTACAAGAACAATAACAACAAAGGGAATTTTAAGTCAACAGTTTGGGATCCATTGGCTTTCCATGAGAAAATAAAGATATCATTTAGGTATTTCAAAGCCATACACAAAGAATTACACTACTTACAAAGGAGTGTTTTCAATTAAACTTACAGCTGACTGCTCTTAGGAGGAAATGTAGGAGAAAGATCTCAGGTTAAGAAAAAAAAACATGTCAAATAAGACAACACCCTAAAAGACAAAACATATAGAGGAACATGGATGATTTTATGATAATAAAGGTGGACAACAGCAAAATTAGTTTTCTATATGATAGTACTGTAATAATAAAACAATTAGACTAAGAAAAGATAGTTGTGGTATTTTGACCAACAATTGGTATATATACAATGTCTAAAGAATTTAAAAAATAAATGAGATGAAACCACCCTGTGCAAGTAAAGTAATAGACTAAAAATATATCTGGAGAAGAAAAAAGGATGGAAAATGAAAAAAACCAAAAAACAGAAAACAAAAAAACGAAACTGTGACGTCTAGAAGTATGACTTACTTAGAGGTGATGACATAGTGAAATTGGAACTGATTCAGTGCTTGTGGGTATATACATTGGCACAAAGTTTTTATTTTTTAAGTTGTTTTTATTTATTTTAAGAGAGAGAGTGTGTGTGCATGAGATTGGGAAGGTCATCGAGAGAGGGAGAGAGAGAGATTCCCAAGCACACTCCCTGCTGTCAGCACAGAGCCCCATATGGGGCTCAAAGATGCCCAACCACGAGGTCATGATCAGAGCCAAAATCAAGACCCTGAGGTGAAATCAAGAGTCAGACGTTTAAAGGACTGAGCCTCCCAGGTGTCCCCAGCACAAACCTTTTAAACCCCGTTAAGTGATGCTTCTTTTTCCCTCACAACTTTCCTTGCTTTGAAGTTGGCTCAGTCTTAAATAAATGTATTTACTCCTGCTTTCTTTTGATGCATATCAGCATGGTACATTTTCCTGCATCCGTTTACTTTTAATCTAGATGTGTCTTTATATTTAAAGTGCGTTTCTTTCGGACAACATATAGTTAGGTCTTGTTTTTTGATCTACTTTGATGGTCTGTGTCGTTTAATTGTTCTTTTAGACCATTGATGTTCATTGTGGTTATTGATAGTTGGATTAATATCTAACATGCTTGTTACTATTTTATTTTTGTTCTTGTTCTTAGTTTCTATCTTTTTCACCCTTTGTTTTTTTTGTGGTTTTTACTGAGCATGTGATGATTCCATTTTCTCTCCTGTCTTAGCATATCAGTTCTATTTCTCTCCGTACTTTTAGTGATTGTCCTAGAGTTTGCAATATACATTTACAGCTAATGCAAGGAATTATATCAAGTAAAACTATTCCACTTCATGGGTAGCACAAATGTCTTAAAATAACAAAATAATTCATATCCTTCCCTCATATCCCTTATAACATTCCTGCCATTCATTTCACTTATATATAAAAGCATAAATAAGCATAAATGGGTCTATGTACATATAATATGTATGTATAAGATATATACATAAGCATACATAATGAAATACATTGTTGCTATTATTAGACATTAGCTAAGAAGAAAACTAAAAGTTTTTACCTTCACTTATTTCTTCTTTGATGCTATTCCTGATGTTATGTAGATCCAAGTTTCTGACCTGTATTATAGATCCTTCTCTAAAGAATTTTAAATATTTCTTGAAAAGCAGGTCAACTGCAACAAATTCCATCAATTTCTATTTCTTTGACAAAATCATTATTTCTCCTTTGCTTTTGAGGGATGATTTTGCACAGTACAGAAGTCTACATTGGAGGTGGGGGTTTTTTTTTGTTTGTTTGTTTTGTTTTGTTTCTTTTTGTTTTTCTCAACACTTTAAATACTTCATTCTCTTCTTGTTTGCACGGTGCCTGGGAAATCAGATGTAATTCTCATCTTTTGTTCCTCTGTAGGTAAGGTATTTCTTCCTCTGGTTTCTTTCAGGAATTTTTCTTTATTTTATATATATATATATGCTTGTATGTACGTATATATGTATGTATTGGCATTTATCCTGCTTCGTGTTTTCTAAGCTTCCTGGGTCTGTGTTTTAGTGTCTCACATTAATTTGGGGAAATTATCAGTAATTATTGCTTTAAATATACATATTTTTTTTTCTGTTCCTTTCTTTCTTCTCCCTCTGTTATTCTCATTATGTGTATATTATACTTTTTATAGTTATCCCTCAGGCCTTGGATATTTTGTTCTGTTTTTTGTTTGTTTTCTGTTTTTTGTTTGCTGTTTTTTGTTTGTTTTCTTGTTTGCTTTAGTTTTTTCTTTCTTTTTCTCTCTCTTTTTGTTTTTTATTTTTTGGGAATTCTATTGGTCTATCCTTTAGGTGAGAGATTCTTTCCTCAGCTGTATCTAGTCTACTAATGAGCCCAAGAAAAAGCATTCTTCATTTCTGTTACAGTATTTTTTATCCCTAGTGTTTATTTTTGTTTCTTTATTAGGATTTCCATCTCTCTGCTTATGTTGCCCATGTGTTCTTACATGCTGTCTACTTTACCTATTAGAGCCCTTACCATATTAATTATAGCTGTTTCAATTTCCTGGTCTGATAATCCCAACACCCTGTGTATGGTTTGGATACTTTCTCTTTCTTCTCAAAGTGTGTTTTTGCCTTTGGTATGCCTTGTAATTTTTTTTTTTTTTTTTTTGACATGAGGTATCAGGTAAAGAAACTGCTGTAAATAGGTCTTTTAATGATGTAATGAGGTGGTGGGGAGGAAAATATTCTGTAATCTTTGAATTATTAGGTTTCAGACTCCAATGAGCCTATGCCTCGGGACTGTAAAACTTACAAGTGTTTCTCATTTTTCTCCTCACTGAGACAAGCCTCTAGAGGGGGTTGGAGGTAGGTTTTTCCCTTCTTCCACCTGGAAGTCTAGAGCCAGGTAGAGTTGGTGATTTTCTTTCCCCCAGTCAGTCAGGCTCTGGTAATAGGCCAGCACATTAGGGTCTGGTTAACTACTTTCCCCTGACAGCAGGCCTTGTAAAGAAAAGCGGAGTGCTTGGGCATGTTTCAAAATGGTTCCTTTTCCTTGACCCCTGCCAGAGCCCATGGTAACTCTTTTTCAGTTATTTACTGTGGGAACCTGGTGCAACTTCTGGAGATAAATCTTCCAATATAGTAGGGGCATCTATATTACTCGGTCTCTCTGGAATTTTTAACTCTCAGAATTGTCCACACTGAGTCTCCTGATATTTGTCAAATAAGTTCAGGTTTTCCAACCACTGGGTGGTTCCCAGGGTGGTATTTGCTCATGAATATCTGCTCAAGGTAAGCTATGACTCCCTGTATTTGCTTATGTGTCTCTCCAGTCTTGGGGGCATTGGCTTGCCCTTGTTCCTTGCTCTTTTAGGAATCCAAGAAGAACTGAAGCTATTTCAGTCCACTAAGCCTTTTTTTTTTTCTTTTTTTTTTTGTGGTTAGGATGGAGTGGTGACTTCCGGGATCCTTGTATATGGATTGAAAACCAGATATGAGCAATAGCTATTAAAATTGAAAAAGACTGCATGTTTCTGATTATCCTAAGGTCTAACTTTTAAATTTACATCCTTGAGATACATTTTCCAATATGTATAAGAATGTATGTACAAAGATGTTCATTGTAGCATTGTTTAGAGTTCAAAACACGTGGATACAAATGTGCATCAGTAAGAAAATGGGTAGAATACAGTTAGGGCATTCTTTGAATACTTTGTACAGAGAAATTAAAAATAAAGTAGCTTTATATGCATCAACTTGGCTATGTCTCAAGAAAATAATGTAAGTGAATAAATCAAACTTCAGAAGGATTTCATGTAGTTTTATAATATGTAAACAGTCCCTCTTTGTGTTTATAGAAATATTTATATGCAGACAAAATATAAGTACAAAGGTTACAAAGTGTTACATTAAATTATGACTGTCCACCTACCCCTCATTCCCCATCCCTATGGAGAGATACAGTCAAAACTTTACTGGGAAGAGGGGAGTTAAAAAACTGTTTGTAATATTTTAATTTTAAGAAAAATTATATGAAGTCAAAATTGAAATAATCACTTTTAATTGTGAAGTATAGATACACAAGCTTTTTAGATTTTTTTTTTTACTATACTTTTCTGTTTAATAAGAATTAAACATTTTCTTGGTTAATATATTCTAATTGTAGAAAATTTAAAACATTATAGCTTCTGTGTTTGAGTCTTGGCAGGACTTTATAAAGTTTGGTTGAAATAAATGATATAAAAATTATATCATGTACAACACTGTGTTCTGCCTTTTTTCCCACTTAATGGAATATTAGAAGTAGTGAAGACTGGATATCTGGAATAGGTTACATTTGTTCAAACACCAGATTCATGGATGGACAACTTATTTAACTTCTTTGTGCCTCAGTCTCCTCAAAAGTAAAATAAAGCAACCATAAGACACAAGGTTGTGTAAACATTAAATGAATTAATACATGTAAAATACTTGGAACAGTATCTAGCACATAGGAAGTTTTAATATCTATTAGACTTTGTTATTATTCCTCAGGTCATTTAAAACTTGAATATGTAACATGAATGTCTGTATAATATTCTAATTTCACACTATTTTACAGTGCTTTTTACATTTTACCACAACTTTCCCAAACCTGCATTAATAATTTTAATATATGTTCCAATTAACCATATGTTTATATCACTTTACTTTTAAAATGGAAGATATAGGTAGTAGTAATTGTTGAGCCATTGTATAGTTGAGAAATATTTTTTTTTCAACGTTTATTTATTTTTGGGACAGAGAGAGACAGAGCATGAACGGGGTAGGGGCAGAGAGAGAGGGAGACACAGAATCGGAAACAGGCTCCAGGCTCTGAGCCATCAGCCCAGAGCCTGACGCGGGGCTCGAACTCACGGACCGCGAGATCGTGACCTGGCTGAAGTCGGACGCTCAACCGACTGCGCCACCCAGGCGCCCCAAGAGAAATATTTCTATTGTGCACAAAGAGAAGAAGTTATTGGATTAAAACTTTTTTCCTCAAATCTCTGAAACTATTCTGCCTTTTATTTTTAGCATTTAGTGAGAAACTTAATGAAAATTTAAATGAGTCTAATTTTTGTTGAATTACACATAATTTTTTGTATTAAATATAAGATATCCATATTCTTTTTAATTGAAATTCAAGTTAGTTAATATAGAGTGTAGTATTAGTTTCAGGAGTAGAATTTAGTGACTCATCACTTACATATAACACCCAGGGCTCATCCCAACAAGTGCCCTCCTTAATACTCATCACCCATTTAGTGCATCCCCCACTGACCTCCATTCCAGCCACCCTCAGTTTGTTCTCTGTATTTAAGAGTCTCTTATGGTTTTCCCCCTCTTTCTTTTTATCTTATATGTCCTTCACTTCTCTTATGCTCATCTCTTGTGTTTCCTAAATTCCCCATATGAGTGAAATCATATAATATTTGTCTTTCTCTGTGTCATTTCGCTTAGCATAGCACACTGTATTTCTATCCACATTGTTGCAAATGGCAAGATTTCCTTCTTTTTGATTGCTGAGTAATATTCCATTGTGTGTGTATATACATATATATACATACATGTATATATGTATATATGTATATATATGTATATATGTGTATGCATATGAATATATACGTAAATATATACATACATATATGTATGTATATATTTACATACATATATATTATGTATGTATATATTTACATATATATATATATATATATATATATATATATATATATACACACCACTTCTTTATCCATTCATCAGTTGATGAACATTTGGACTCTTTTCATACTTTGGCTTTTGTTGTTAGTGTTGCTAGAAACATTGGGGTGCACATGCCCCTTCAGATCAACATTTTTGTATCCTTTGGATAAATACCTAGTAGTGCAGTTTCTGGGTCATGGAGTAGTTCTATTTTTAACTTTTTGAGGAACCTTCCTACTGTTTTCCAGAGTAGCTACACCAGTTGGTAACCTACCAGTGGTACAAAGGTGTTCCCCTTTCTCTGCATCCTCGCCAACATCTGTTGTTTCCTGAGTTGTTAATGTTAGCCATTTTGACAGGTGTGAGGTCGTATCTCATTGTGGTTTTGATTTGTATTTCCCTGATGATGTGATGTTGAGGATTTTTTCATGTGTCTGTTAGCTATCTGGATGTCTTCTTTGGAAAAGTGAGTATCTGTGCCTTCTGCCCATTTTTTAACTGAGTTTTTTTGTCTTTTGGGAGTTGAGTTTGATAAGTTCTTCTTTATTGATTTTGGACACTAACTATATGATATGTCATTTGCAAATAACTTCTCCTATCTTGTCAGCTGCCTTTTAGTTTTGCTGAATGGTTTCCTTTGCTGTGCAGAAACTTTTTACCTTGATGAGGTCCCAATAGTTCATTTTTGGTTTTGTTTCCCTTGCCTCTGGAGAAATATCTAGTAAGAAATTGCTGCAGCCAAGGTCAAAGAGGTTGCTTCCTGTTTTCTCCTCTAGGATTTTGATGGCTTCCTGTCTTACATTTAGGTCTTTCATCCATATTGAACTTATTTTTGTGTACGGTGTAAGAAAGTGGTCCAGTTTCATTTTTCTGCGTGTTGCTGTCCAGTTTTGCCAGCATCATTTGCTGAAGAGACTGTTTTAAAAAAAATAAAATTTAACATTTATTTATTTTCAAGAGAAAGAGACAGAGAATGAGGGGGAGACGGACAGCAAGAGAGGGAGACACAGAATTGGAAGCAGGCTCCAGGCTCTGAGCTGTCAGCACAGAGCCCGATGCGGGGCTCAACGTGAAATCATGACCTAGGCTGAAGTCGGACGCTCAACCAACTGAGCCACCCAGGTGCCCCGAGACTGTTTTTTTTCTATTGAATATTCTTTCCTGCTTTGTCAAAGATTAGTTGAGCATATGTTTGTGGGTTCATTTCTGAGTTCTCTGTTCTGTTCCATTGATTTCTGTGTCTGTTTTTGTGCCAGTACCATACTATCTTGAAGACTACAGCTTTGTAATATAGCTCAAAGTCTGAAATTGTGATGCCTTTGGTTCTGGTTTTCTTTTTCAAGATTGCTTTGACTATTCAGGGTCTTTCCTGGTTCCATACAAATTTTAGGATTGTTTGTTCTAGCTCTGGGAATAATGATGGTGTTATTTTGATAGGGATTGCATTGGATGTATAGATTACTTTGGTAGTATAGACATCTTAACAAAATTTGTTAAGGACAGAGAGAAAGAAGAGAGCAAGAATCCCAAGCAGGCTCTGCACTGCCAGCATGCAACCTGTTGCGGGGCTTAAACTCACAAACTGTGAGATCATGACTCAAGCTGAAGTCAGATGCTCAACTGACTGAACCACCTAGGTGCCCCAGGAGATTTCTGATAACATTGAATTTCTTTGCTGGTTAGGGGTCTGTTAAAATTTTCTATTTTATCCTGTTTATGTTTTGGTAGTGTGTGAGTTTCTGGAAATTTGTCCCTTTCTTCTAGATTTGCCAGTTAGTTGGCAAATAATTTTTCATAGTCTTCTCTTACTGTTTGCATTTCTGTGGTGTTGATTGTGATGTCTTCTCTTTCATTTCTGATTTTATCTATTTGGATCCTTTCTCTTTTCCTTTTAAAAGTCTCCCTATGGGTTTATCAATTGTGTTAATTCTTTCAAAGAACCAGCTCTTAGTTTTGTTGATGTGCTCTGTGTGTGTGTGCGTGCATGTGTGTGTGTGTCTATATCATTTATTTCTGCTAAATCTTTATTGTTTCTCTTCTGCTGGCTTTAGGCTTTATTTACTATTCGTTTTCTAGCTCCTTTAGGTATTCTATTTACTGTTGCTTTTCTAGATCCTTTAGGTATAAGGTGAGATTGTGTATTTAGGAACTTTCTTGCTTCTTGATTTAGGCCTGAATTGCAATATACTCTCCTCTTAGGACTGCCTTTGCTGTATTCCAAAGGTTTTGGACTGTTGTGTTTTGATTTTAATTTGTTTCCATGTATATTTAAAAATTTCTTCTTAATTTCCTGTTTAACCTATTCATTCTTTTGTAGGATGTTCTTTAACCACCATGTATTTGAGGGCTCTTTAAATTTCTGCTTGTGGTTGATTTCAAGTTTCATAGTGTTGTGATCTGAAAATATGTATGGTATGATCTCGATCTTTTTTTACTTATTGAGGGCTCATTTGTGACCAAGTATGTGATCTATTCTGGAGAATGTTCCATGTGTACTCGAGAAGAATGCATATTCTACTGTTTTATGGTGAAATGTTCTGAATGTATCTTGTAAGTCCAGCCGGTTCAGTGTGTCATTCAAAGCCATTGTTTCCTTGTTGATTTTCTGCTTAGATGATCTGTCCATTTCTGTAAGTGAGGTATTAATGCCCGCAACTATTATGGTATTATTATCAATGGTTTTCTTTATGTTTGTGATTAATTGATTTATATATTTGGGAGTTTCAAGTTGGGGGCATACATATTTATAATAGTTAGATCTCTTGGTGGATGGACCCCTTAATTATGATATAATGCCCTTCCTTATCCCTTGTTACATGTTTGTTTTAAAATCTAGTTTGTCTGATATAAGTATGGCTGCTCAGACTTTCTTTTGACGTCCATTAGCATCCATCTTTTGTAGGCAGCATACAGATAGATCTTGTTTTTTTAATCTATTATGTTACCCTATGTCTTTTTATTGGAACATTTAGTCCATTTACATTCAGAGTGGTTGTTGAAAGGTATGAATTTTGGGCCATTGTGTTACTTGTAGAGTTGGTATTTCTGGTCATGTTTCTGGCCCTTTGTAGTCTTTGTTGTTATGGTCTTATTCTTTTTTTTTTTTTTTTTTCCTTTTCCACTCAGTCCCCCTTAAAATTTCTTGTAAGGCTGTTTGGTGGTCATGAATTCCTTTAGTTTTTGTTTGTCTGGGGCAGTCTTTATCTCTCTTCTATTCTGAATGACAGCCTTGATGGATAGAATTCTTGGCTGCATATATTTTCCCATTCAGCATGTTGAATATTTCCTGCTACTCCCTTCTGGCCTGCCAAGTTTCAGTGGACAAGTCTTCTGCTAACCTTATGTGTCTACCCTTGTAGGTTATGGACCTTTTGTCCCTAGCTGCTTTCAAAATTTTCTCTTTATCTTTGTATTATGCAGTTTCACTATGATATGTCATGGTGTTTCCCTGTTTTGTTGATTTTGCGGGGAGTTCTCTGTGCCTCCTGGATTTGAATGCCTGTTTCCTTCCTCAGATTAGAGAAGTTCTCAGCTGTAATTTGTTCAAACAAACCTTCGGCCTCCTTTTCCTGATATTGTTTTTCTGGGACTCCTAAAAGACTCAATTCTCTAAGTCTCTTCTAATGATATAATAGGTTCCTTTCCCTCTCTTTTCAGCTTCATTATTTCCATAATTTAATCTTCTATATCACCTATTCTGTCTTCTGCTTCTTCTATCCTCATTGTGGCAATATCCAGTCAGTTTTCCATCTCAGTTACAGCATTTTTTATTTCAGCCTGACTAGATTAGTTCTTTGATCTCTGCAGCAAAGTTTTCTCTGGTGTCTTCTATGCTTATTTTTCAAGTGCAGCTAGTAGTCTTATGATTGTTGTTCTAAATTCTTGCTCAAATATATTGTTTATGTCTATTTTGAGCAAGTGCCTGGCTGTAATTTCTTTTTGACCTTTCTTTGGGGAGAATTCCTCCACATTGTCATTTTGGCTAAGTTTCTGTCTTCTGCATGTTTTTTTTATTTAAAAGTTTTTAAATCTTTTATTTTATTTTTGAGACAGAGAGAGACAGAGCATGAATGAAGGAGGGACAGAGAGAGAGGGAGACACAGAATCTGAAGCGGGCTCCAGGCTTTGAGCTGTCAGCACAGAGCCCAACGCGGGGCTGGAACTCACAGACCATGAGTTCATGACCTGAGCTGAAGTCAGAAGCTCAACTGACTGAGCCAACCAGGCGCCCCCATCTGCATGTTTCAAAATCTTGTTATGTTTCCTGTACCTGAGAGTACTACTGTATTAAAAAAAAGGGGTCATACACTTTCCAGGACCTAGAACTTCAGGACGTGTTCCTGGTGAATACTGTGTGCACTCTGCTACTGTGTTTTGGCTGCTCTTTCCCACTGGTCAGTCCTCTGCAGAGCTCCTCCTTGCTTGTAGTGGGGAATGTTTAGACCTTTAACTAGCTGTCCTTTGATTTGTTTGTTAGAATATGCCTGGGAATGGGGCGCCTGGGTGGCGCAGTCGGTTAAGCGTCCGGCTTCAGCCAGGTCACGATCTCGCGGACCGTGAGTTCGAACCCCGCGTCAGGCTCTGGGCTGATGGCTCCGAGCCTGGAGCCTGTTTCCGATTCTGTGTCTCCCTCTCTCTCTGCCCCTCCCCCGTTCATGCTCTGTCTCTCTCTGTCCCAAAAATAAATAAAAAACGTTGAAAAAAAAATTAAAAAAAAAAAAAAAACAATATGCCTGGGAAAAAAAGGGCAGGGGGAAGCCTGATCCTAATCCAAAGAAAAGAGAAAAGGAAAGGGAATGAAAAAAAAAAAATCAGGGAATCAAAAAGTTATACAGCTGATTCCAAAGAAATAGAAAGAAGGAAAAAAAAAGGAAGAAAAAGTAAGGAAAAACTGAAGCCTGATCCAAAAAAAAAAAAAAAAAAAAAAAAGAGAGAGAGAGGAAAAAAAAATGAAACAAACAAGAAACTATGAGCCTAATTTCAAAGGAGAAAGAAAAAGAAAAAGTAAGCCTGGTCCTATTTCCATCAGAACTGCAGGTGGCATTTTGAGGCATTCAATTTTCAGTACGCTTGGCATATGTGGGATGTTGCCTGTGCTGGTCTTCTGGAGGAGACACTGGCTGTGTTGGCTCAGAGTCAGTCTGGCACCAGTAAATAAGCACTTGCCGGGCACAGAGGGGCAGAGTTTGGTGTAAGCGGGTCCCACCTCCACAAGGGGTCACTATGCTGCTCTCTAAAGTTGCACCGTGTTGGTATTGGGGGGAAAATGTCACCACCTCAATCTCCAGTCCCCAAACAAGGGGCCTCACACCCCTCACTGTTTAGGAAGCTCTAACAGAATAGAAAGGGCAGTCAGCTGCCCTGTGCCACAGCTCTCCTGCCTTTTTCTTCGTCACATGGCTAGGATTCAAAACCTGAAGTCTTAAAGGATCTGGCACTACGCGGATCTGTTCCTCCCCTCCTCCAGAGTAGAGCCTCTCCACACTGTGTCTGTAGTCCTTTGTTCCAGAAAAATAATCCCAGAGCTGCATAGTGTGCAGAATCTATGGTGAGGTACCACTAAAAGCAGCGCAAAGGTTATATTCCTTCTAGGTGGGCCTCTATCCTTTGCTAATGAAATGCCTGTTGCTGGTACCTACAGAGTCTTCTGTCCTTGAAGAGGTAATATACCCTTTTCCAAAGGTACTCTAGAAGGGGAATGTTCTCTCCCAGTGCGTCTTGGAGATCCCTACACCCCACTGTGTACTCTGGGGTCAGTTCCCTCCTTCTCCCCAGGAATGCATACCATAGCTCCACTCCAGAGAAAGTCGTGCACTTCAAAATCTCAAACTTTGAGCTCCAAAAGGTGTTTGCAAAAAAAAAAAAAAAAAAAAAAAAAAAACTGCAACACTCAGTACTTCTCACTCCCCAGTCCATGGTCTAGTTTTCCTCTTGTGCAAATCTTATGCCACACTCAGTCAACCCCTCTCTCTCTCTCTCCCTTTTTTCTCTCCACGGAAAGGGTTCCCTCCCCTCTGTGGCACCACAGTTTTTCTCTCCCCCAATTCACTTCCACGCACCTCGCACCTGCGAGTTGGAGAATGTGGAGATCCTTCTGCCATTTTGCAGACCAATTTCCTGGGTGTTCCAAGTGATCTAACCTCAATACAGCTGTGTTGGAGGGATGAGGAAAGCCCAGGGTTCCCAGACTTCTCTACCATCTTAACTCCTCCCATAGATGTTTTTAATTCATATTTTTTGCCTTATTTTGTGTCTGAGTGTACTAAATTTTTATTAGTATTTAGTAGGACATGATGAAGACTTTTTCTTTCTTTTAACTTTTAAAAATTTTAATTCAATTATTTGGTTATTGCTTTTGTTCTTATTTTTTAATGGATTTTTTTTCCTTGTGGGATTCCTAACATGTATTACATTCATAATTATTTCCATTATGATTATCTTCCTGATAAGTAACAGCCCCATGAAAACAGATCATCTCTTTCCCATTAACAACTTTAGCTCTGAGTAATATTTTTGGAACAAAGTAGGAGCTAACTCTCTGTTTGTGTGTGTGTGTGTGTGTGTGTGTGTGTGTGTGTGCGCTGTTCCCAGCCTAGAAGGTTGCCTTTCCTCTAATTTTCCACCGTAATTCTTTTCCTTTGTTCTGTAGAATGTTTGATATTCTCTGCTAAGGACTAAATGTTTGTGTCTTTTCTCTAAATTTACATTTTGAGGTACTAATCCCCAGGGTGATGGTGTTAAGAAGTGGAAACCTTAGGAGACAGTTAGGTCATGAGGAGAGAGCCTTTATGAATGGGATTGTTAACTTTGTAGGCAGAACCACTAACTAGAGAGGGGTTTCTGTCTCTCCAAAATCAACACCAAAAAGGTGTCCCTCTGCAACCAGGAAGGAATTTTCCCCAGGAACCTAAGCTGCTGGCAAATTGATCTTAGAATTTTTGGCTTCCAAAACAGCAAGAAATAAGTTTCTGATGTTTAAGCTACCCAGTCTATGATATTTTTGTTTCCGCAGCCTGAACAGACTAAGGCTCCATTTCAATATTTCATTCATACCATATTAATGTGCATGGTGATGCATTCTTACAACATTCTGAATTATTTAACTTTATTTCATTAGGCTTAATGAAAAAAAACATCATTACATATGTTATACAATTAGATCATATATTGTTTGGAATAAATCCACGTCAGTGAATGGTTTTTCAGTGACCTGCTCTATAAATTAAAACATAACTTATTCTTAGTAAAGAGAATGAAATTATTCAGACATGTATTTACCTTCAGCTCTGATACAACCCAGTACTAATGGACATTGCCATCATGCCTCCCTTTGTTTGGTCACTGTTTCTTTTTGTTCTTTGAGCGCATTTATAGTGGCTGCTTGGAAGTCTTTGTTTGTAAATGGCATCTGTTTGCTCTCACAGGCAGTTTCTATTGCTGGTTTTTTTTTTTTTTTCTGGTGAATGGGACATATTTTCTTGTTTCTTTGTATGTCTTACAACTTTCATTGCTGGAAAATGGACCTTTTAGATAATATAGTTGATCCTCATTATTCACAGATTCAGTATTTGTGAATCTATCTTTTCACTAAAATTTATCTGTAACCCCAAATCAATACTCACTGTGCTTTTGTGATCTTTCATGGATATGCACAGAACAGTGAAAAATTTGAATCACCCAATGTGCATGTTCTCAACTGAGGTCGAACAAGGTGATTGATAGTCTCCCTTCACTGTTTCCACTTTCCTATTATAAACAAGTGTCCCTCTCAGAATCTATTTAGAGCCATGTTATTGTGCTTTATGTTGGTGATTTTTGCTGTTTTAAATGGCCCCAAGCACAGTGCTGAAAGAGGCTGTGATGTACCTTCAGGAGAAAATACATGTGTTAGATAAGCTTTGTTCAGGCATGAGTTATATGCTGTTGGCTGTGAGTTCAATGTTTATGAATCAACATTATACATTAAATAAGGTGTCTTTAAACAGAAACACATGTATGGTAAGGTTATGAATTGATCCATTGACAAAAATGTGACTAGAAGCTGAAATCGTAGCACTTTATCCCTGTATATCCCCTAGGAGCTAATGGTTCAGTATTCACTAATACAGTGTTTGCAGTGACTTTGTAGAATGTAACTACCATGAATAATGAAAATCAACTGATACTGTAGCAACCTTTGATTCTGATCTCCCTCCTTCCCTTCTCTACCCCTATGGGACTGGTTATGTCTCAGGGTTCCCTTCAACCTCGCCACACCAAAGAGTTAAACCCACTATTTGCTGGCTGATAGCTCTATTTTTCGACAATGCTTTTAGGCATAAATTGATTTAAAGACTGATCCAAGCTTTGAAGCTATAGTTTCTGAAGTCAGTGGTTCAGATTTGTGTGATCCCAAGAAGGTTCTTCTTAGCTGTCTCTTTTATTGTTTCTCTCTACAAACTAACAGGCCTACATCTGATCCTCCAACTACAATGAGTCTATGATTCTCCTTTTGATTTCCTTTCACTACAACTTTCACTGTTTTTTTGAGAGTATCCTTAGGCTTGACTTTCTCCATATACTGGTGTAAATTAAGTGCACTTTCTTTGAGGAAGGATTGGAGAACTCTTCTATAGTCTGCTTTTCCCCCTGAGCAAAATTTCTGAGCCACTGCCCTGGTGTAATAAGAACAATGGCACACTTTTCTCTGTGTAACAATCCCACTTTAGGAACTGGCACTTAGCAGATGGGTGGGGGTTGCCCCACGTAACAGCTTGACCCTCTCAGTGTGCCACACCGACCCCACTAGTTGGGGCAAGGGCTATTAGGACCCCACTGTCCTCAAGCAGTGCTGTTCCCAAGGTAGAGCTTGTATCCTACAAGTAGGGGCTGAGCAGATGAAGGGAATCCTAACCCTTAACCACAATGGATGGGACTTAGCTTCAGCAACAGGTAACTGGGGGAAGATGAGATTTGCTGATGTCCCACCTATCTTAGGAAGATTGCCCTCTGACTGGGAGCTGGGAGGAGAGAGACTGTGTTCTTGGCTGCAGAAACTGAAGTGGAGTTTCTGTCTTATTGAGCTGGGAGGTTGGAAGGAGGGTGCAGTACTTGTTTGAAATAATTTAGACTTTTGTAGTTCTTAAGTTTTAGAAGATTTCCTTGAATAAATACTTTTCATTTGTTGTATTCCATTAGCGCTTACTTTAAAATATTTTTAAAAAGCACATTGGAAGTGAATCTTAAGAAAATGCAGAAATATCATGTATCATATCATGTATCCATAGCATGTATCCATATCATATTGGAACCAAATTAGCAGTAAAAAACTATGTTAAGGATGCTAATAAAGTTTTAAAGTCTCATTGTCTCTTTACATTACAAAATACAGCTTGACTTGTATTTCAGAAAAACCTTTAAAATAACCATAGCATCAAACATCTTAACTATTTTAAGGGAGAGGGAAGATGGCGTCGTAGGAGGACGCTGGGCTCAACGCGCGTCCTGCTGATCACTTAGATTCCACCTACACCAGCCTAAATAACCCAGAAAACCGCCAGAGGATTAGCAGAACGGAGTCGCCGGAGCCAAGCGGAGACGAGAGGCCCACGGAAGAGGGTAGGAAGGGCAGCGAGGCGTTGTGCGCTCCACGGACTGGCGGGAGGGAGCCGGGGCGGAGGGCGGCTCGCCGGCCAAGCAGAGCCCCCGAGTCTGGCTTGCAAAAAGCGGAGGGGCCTGACTGTGTTCCGACAGCAAGCGCGACTTAGCGGCTGGGAGGTCATAAGTTAACAGCTCTGCTCAGAAAGCGGGAAGGCTGGAGGACAAAGGGAAGGAGAGCTGCTGAGCCCCCGGACGACAGAGCTCAGTTTGGTGGGGAACAAAGGCGCTCGCCAGCGCCATCTCTCCCGCCCATCCCCCAGCCAAAATCCCAAAGAGAACCAGTTCCTGCCAGGGAACTTGCTCGCTCCACGCAAACACCCAACCCTGCGCTTCTGGGGAGCCAAACCTCCGGCAGCGGATCTGATTCCCTCCTGCTGCCACAGGGCCCCTCCTGAAGTGGATCACCTAAGGAGAAGCAAGCTAAGCCTGCCCCTCCTGCCCCCGTGCACCTTGCCTACCCACCCCGGCTAAGACGCCAGATCCCCAGCATCACAAGCCTGGCAGTGTGCAAGTAGCCCAGACAGGCCACCCCACCCCACGGTGAATCCCGCCCCTAGGAGAGGGGAAGAGAAGGCAGGCACCAGTCTGACTGTGGCCCCAGCGGTGGGCTGGGGGCAGACATCAGGTCTGACTGCGGCTCCGCCCACCAACTCCAGTTATACACCACAGCACAGGGGAAGTGCCCTGCAGGTCCTCACCACGCCAGGGACTATCCAAAATGACCAAGCGGAAGAATTCCCCTCAGAAGAATCTCCAGGAAATAACAGCTAATGAGCTGATCAAAAAGGATTTAAATAATATCACAGAAAGTGAATTTAGAATAATAGTCATAAAATTAATCGCTGGGCTTGAAAACAGTATAGCTGACAGCAGAGAATCTCTTGCTACAGAGATCAAGGGACTAAGGAACAGTCACGAGGAGCTGAAAAACGCTTTAAACGAAATGCATAACAAAATGGAAACCACCATGGCTCGGATTGAAGAGGCAGAGGAGAGAACAGGTGAACTAGAAGATAAAGTTATGGAAAAAGAGGAAGCTGAGAAAAAGAGAGAGAAAAAAATCCAGGATTATGAGGGGAAAATTGGAGAACTAAGTGATACACTAAAAAGAAATAATATACGCATAATTGGTATCCCAGAGGAGGAAGAGAGAGGGAAAGGTGCTGAAGGGGTACTTGAAGAAATAATAGCTGAGAACTTCCCTGAAGTGGGGAAGGAAAAAGGCATTGAAATCCAAGAGGCACAGAGAACTCCCTTCAGACATAACTTGAATCGATCTTCTGCACGACATATCATAGTGAAACTGGCAAAATACAAGGATAAAGAGAAAATTCTGAAAGCAGCAAGGGGTAAATGTGCCCTCACATATAAAGGGAGACCTATAAGACTCCTGAGTGATCTCTCTTTTGAAACTTGGCACGCCAGAAAGAATTGGCACGAGATTTTCAGTGTGCTAGACAGAAAAAATATGCAGCCGAGAATCCTTTATCCAGCAAGTCTGTCATTTAGAGTCGAAGGAGAGATAAAGGTCTTCCCAAACAAACAAAAACTGAAGGAATTTGTCACCACTAAACCAGCCCTACAAGAGATCCTAAGGGGGACCCTGTGAGACAAAGTACCAGAGACATCACTACAAGCATAAAACATACAGACATCACAATGACTCTAAACCCATATCTTTCTATAATAACACTGAATGTAAATGGATTAAATGCGCCAACCAAAAGACATAGGGTATCAGAATGGATAAAAACACAAGACCCATCTATTTGCTGTCTACAAGAGACTCATTTTAGACCTGAGGACACCTTTAGATTGAGAGTGAGGGGATGGAGAACTATTTATCATGCTACTGGAAGCCAAAAGAAAGCTGGAGTAGCCATACTTCTATCAGACAAACTAGACTTTAAATTAAAGGCTGTAACAAGAGATGAAGAAGGACATTATATAATAGTGACAGGGTCTATCCATCAGGAAGAGCTAACAATTATAAATGTCTATGCGCCGAATACCGGAGCGCCCAAATATATAAAACAATTACTCATAAACATAAGCAACCTTATTGATAAGAATGTGGTAATTGCAGGGGACTTTAACACCCCACTTACAGAAATGGATAGATCATCTAGACACACGGTCAATAAAGAAACAAGGGCCCTGAATGAGACATTGGATCAGATGGACTTGACAGATATATTTAGAACTCTGTATCCCAAAGCAACAGAATATACTTTCTTCTCGAGTGCACATGGAACATTCTCCAAGA